>NC_091070.1:198967575-199270606 GCF_032405125.1 Capricornis sumatraensis
GATGGTAAAGAACCCACCTGCAATTCAGGAGGCCTGGGTTTGATCCCTGGGTTGGGAAGATCTCCTGGAGAAGGAAATGGCAATCCACTCCAGTATTCTTGCCTGGGGAATCCTATGAACAGAGGAGCCTGGTGGGCTACAGTCCATGAGATCTCCAAGGGTCAAACATGACTGAAGCAACTAACACACGCACAACTGGAAGTTGCAGACCAGGGTCTCAAAGGTACTTGAGTTTTCTGTGAAAGGGCTGTTCAGGAGGCTGAGTCTCGTCTGTTCTTAGCTCCCTTTCCATCTCCCTTGACCTCAGGCATTGCTTGTGCTCCATACCTAAGAGCCTTTGCAACACCTCTGCACCCATTTAACTCCTCCCAATCTTCCTGGCCCAGCACTGGCATGCCCTCCTCCAGGAAGCCCTCCTTGATATCACACCTTCTGAGCTCCCCCAATTCCTGAGAGTCAGTTGCATGTGGTAACACAGGCTGTGCATTAAATGTGCTATGTTGGAAGGACAGATTACACGAGCTGATTGGACCAGTGACACGGCTTGGGCACAGGGGCTGACATTGAGATGTAGGTGGCATTCTCCCTAGGGTTTTTGCCCTGTTGCACAGGCCCTTAGGAACCGTCTAGTCCAGTCCTCTCATCTTACAGGTGGGGAGTCTGAAACCCAGAGACAGGCAGTGATTTCCCCCAGGTCACCTGACAGGGAAGACCAGACCCTGACTAGCATTCGAGCTCCTTTCCCTAGTTGCCCTGGAAGGGTCTTTAGAAAGCACCTCTCCCTCTCACTGCCTCCCATGGACAGGACTGCAGCCTCAGACAGCCTCAGGAAAGAAGTTACTGTGTGACTTGACATAGATTCCCTACGATGGAGAGATTTTCCCATCACCTTGGAGAGCTTGTCATGGGTAAGGCTAAGCGCAGCCACTTACTCCTCATCACCCTTTCATCTCTCATTCATCTCTTATTTACTTTATTTTCCACTTGTTCATGTAATCATTTATTCATCCACTTACTCACCGGCCCTATTATTCACTTACTGACCCATTCATTCCTTTAACCAGCAAACACAGCCAACACAGAGCACTTAAGCGTGTGCTCAAAGGAGAGGCTGATAATCAAACTGATACTAAAAACTGTAGCCAAACACAAAATGATTGTTTTAGACAGTGGGCAGGCCAGAGGGAGCAACTGACTCAGGGAAAATGGGCTTCAGGGAGACCCCCCAGTGGAGGGCCTCCAAGTGGCCCCTGAGGATGAGCAGGAGAACTGTTGATGAGAGAGAAGGGAGGACTGTCCCTTAGCTCCTGATGAGGAGCCAGCTAGATCTTGAGCTGCCCAAACCCCTCTGTCCCAGGCAGCCTGAGCACACGGAACTTGAGCTTCTGGATCTGCTCGCCTTTGGCCCCGACTCTGGCCAGGGTCACTGGTTCTCCCCGGGCTGTGGGGATGCAGGAGGTGGTGAGTCTGGTTGAGTGTAAACAGCTGGATCCTCTCTCTCTCCAGCCCCATCTTGGATATTATGGCTTGTCTTCCAGCTGATTACCTGGGGCACATACTTCCACGTAGCCTCCTCTACTGCTGGAAAGGAAGAAGGAGAGAGAGGGAGGATTAGTAAAGTCGATAGCAGTGTCCTCATGCAGGAGGATGGCGGTCAAGGCCACTGGGCCACTGCGCTTGGCATCAGATAGACCTGGATTCAAATCCTGCTGGACTTGTCATGTGACCTCAGATGGGTTCCTCTGAGCACGTTTCCTTCTCTGTAAAATGTAATAGCATCTAACTTGCAGGATTGATGAAGGTATTTGTATGTCCATTCTGACTCACTGTAGGTACTCAAAATACGACGGCTAATGTCTTAAGATGCACTTGCTGCATAATTGTCAAGCCCTTCCTGCATGTTACATTGCCTGAAAGGTGCTCAGGGTCCAGATAAAGAAAGCTTTCACAGCCCAGCCGCTGGGAGACACCTGGCCCTGTGCTTTCCATGCAGGGTGACTGAGCCTGGGTCTGAAGTCCCTAGAAGGCTCTAGAGAGAAGGTGACATTGTAACTTGAACTTGAGTTAAGTAGGAGGTTTTCTTTTTTCTGAGTCCAAACAGCACCTTGGACTGCTAAATTATCTTATTCTGACTCAACTGAATGGGAATAATAACTATCAAGAGAACAAGTCAGGACAATTCATGTTAATAGGTTGTGTACTGGGAAAGAACTACTTATCACAAACAAGTAAGCAAAACCAAACCTGCTCATCCTGACCCTAAATTTCTTCCCCATAGCACACGCATACATGCCAACACACGTGTCATAGATCATAACAGGAATTCAGGAGGATTTGCCCAGGAAAGGTCAGAAGGGAAGCAGTAACACTGGTTTTTCAGTCACTGGAGCTTGGGAAGAATATTTCATGAACACTGAGGCAATGGCTTCTCTCCTTGCTGTACAACCCCCCACCCCTCAATGGGAGGGAAAGGATGCTGATTATAGCAGGAAAGATAGGCCCAGAGGGGCATCTTGGACATAGGCGTTCAGCATCTCAGGCTCACCATGTGTGCCCTCTGGAGTCCAGCATCCATGCCCCTACCTCCTGGAAGCCCTTCCTGACCTCCCCCAGGCCCTCCTTAGAGATCATATGTGAAGGCTCAGACTGGAGCCTGCTTCGCCCAGGCTGCCTCGCCCTGACCAGGCACCATTTCAGGACCGCTGCCCCTTTCTAGGATCGCACTTAGGGAGCTTTGGCCCTGGATCACCTCTTGTGTGGCCGGTGTGCTCATCACAGGATCAGATCCAGGGCCTGTGGAACTGTTTCTTCTCAGCGTCTTGGTCCACAATCGTCCAGGGAAGTCTTGGGGTTGGCCCTTTGGGGACTGGACTCAGTCTGTGATACCAAAGCTGGGGCTTCTGACTGCGATCCTGACTCTGCTCTGCAGAAGCTATGGGGTGATCTTGATCAAATTACTTACCCTCTTAGAGCCTGTGTCATCATCTGTGAAAGTTTTAATGCCAACATTAAACTGTGTCAAGAGCTGTAGCCAGCACCTGAGTCACAGAAGGTGCTCTCAAGATGTGACTCGTCATCACCGCTAGGCTGGGGCAGAGGAGAGGACTGCAAAGAGAGAATGCAAGGGAGAAGAAAGAAGAGAGGGGAGTGGGCACTAAAGGAGGGGATAAAAAGCCCCCCAACCTGCCCCTTTCTCCTTCCAGCCCTGAGTTCTGGCTCTTCTCCAGCCATGTGGAATTTGTTGCCTTGCATGCAGTTTTCTTCTGCAGCCATTCCCTCAGCCGTTGCTTCTCACCCTGTTTGAGACATCATTTTGCAGAGGCTGTACAATGCCCCCTCCTCCAGAAAGCCCTCCTTGACTGACCTTGTTCCTGAGCCCCTGCGCCCTGCATGCCTCTTCCAGCTCCCTGAGCTGCTGCCCTTTTCACAGCACTCATCACATGTCTGGTTTGTTTGCTCAGCTGTCCCCCACCTCCAGACAGACTGTGAGCCCCTTGAGGCCAGGGGCCTGGGACTGAGACCTCCGCACAGTACTGGGTCCTTGTGGCAGCTCAGTGGATGTTCCCATTTTGAATGAGTGCACAAGTAGATGACTCTGACGGGAGATGGGGAGTCAGGAGAGGCTGCCCTAAGGCCTGGCCTCCACAGTCTCGTCTCCCTCCCACCCTGCCTGTGACTGCTCACTGCTGCGCCCCACTGTCTGCAGCCGCTCGGCTGGTGAGGGCAGGAATAAGGCCAAGGTCTGTGCTGCACCGGGCTGCCCTCCCAACGTTCATTTTCCTCAGGGCCGGCTGTGGCCTCCCCAGCAACCCCGGGGCCTTTCAGACCTGCAGAAACAGCTCTCCACTCCCACCCTGCCCGCCCCTTCCCCTCCAAAACAAACACAGTCGTTGCCAGAGAGCCAAAGGGGCTTGCAATGAAAAACAGGTGTCTCCCAGAGACCTGTCAGCCGTGGCTGTGCTGCAGCTCAGGGTCACCGATGTGGAGCAGGGGAGGGGCAGTGGCACTGCAGGGTTCCCCCGAGTGTTTGGCTCCCAGAGCCTGGCACAGGGCGCAGCGGCCACTTCATGCCCTTGTCCCAGGAGGCTGTGACTCCCAGGACCGCCCCCTCCCAAGCCAGCGGAGCCAGGGAGCTCTGGGTCCAGATAGGCCAGCCCTGAGGAGACAGCTGAGCATGAATGCAGGCCTTGCTCTTGTTCCCTCTGCCCTGCCTTACCTGGAGTTCTGCTCCAGGGAGTGAAAGTGTGGATGTCCCAATCACCTGGCCTTCATCGTTGCTTAATCCGAGCTGTGTGGGCCTAGGGACCTAATTGTTCCTTTAGAGTCTTATTTGACTCACCTGTAAAATGGGTCAGTAAAGAGTCTCTCAGTGGGTCATGGAAGGAGACTGGGCGAAGCCGCTTGTGTGTCCGCTTGTGCAAGTGACCCAGCACAGGGCCTGGAGTACAAAACACATAGATTATTAAAAGTAAGCCCCTTGCCTCTGGCTCTGAATCCATCCCTGAGGGACTCTCTGAACTCAGGCAGGCATTTTCAACTCTCTGGGGCCTTTAGGAAGAGTCTCTAGCCTCTGACCCCTTCCTTGACCCCCTGAGGCCTGGCCTCCTGCACAGGTCACTGCGTCTCTGGCACCTCCCAACCTCTGTTTGCGATACCCCTCAGCATGGAAGGCTTTCCCCGTGTCTCACTCCTTTCACTCCCAAGATGTGCTTCCGGAGCAGCTGCTGTGCACCAGGGGATGTTCTGAGGACTCCGAGTACACCTCCGCACAGACCCTGCCTGCCCCAGGCACCCCTGTTCTGGCCACCCTGCCCCGTGGTTTATCTGACTGTATTGGGGGTGCTGCACGTGAGCATGTTCTCCCCACGACCGAGCTCCTGAGGGGAGGGACCACATCTAACCAGGTCTGTACCCTCAGCACGGTACACAGAGGGTCACGTCGGTCTGTTCACCACTGACCCCTCAGCATCCAGCCGAGGGCTTGGTAGGCTCCCAGCCGACTCAGCTCCCTGCTGGCCCCTGATGGAGGGGGTAACTCCATCTCCATCCTCCCTGCAGGGCCACTTTGAGGTTCTTCTGACTTGGTCTCCTCATCAACTCCAGCACTCCTTCTCTCCACAGTGGGGGCCGAGCCAGACACCCTGGAAGATTTGGCTGTGGAGGGAGAGAGGGTGGGTGGGTGCTGGAGTGGTCGTTGATATTTGTATTGGAAGCTGGTGCCTTGCATACCGGTGCTCACCCCTGATTTCAATTATCCAATTGCACACTGCTGCTAAAATTGCCGACGGGCAAGCACACTGGCTCCGAGCCCCTTCCTTCATTAATTCCAACCGTCCATCATGCAGCGCCCGGCACCCTCACCATCCCCAATGAGGCCTGCTCCTCTCCCATGGCTGGCCCCGCAGAGTCTTTCCGGGTCACGAGGACGGGAACCCGAGAGAAGAGCTGAGAGCAGGAAATGCCCTAGGAAACACCTCTGCGATTGTGAGCCGTCTCGGGTCAGAGCCCTCCCCATCCTGATGCTCTGGTGTTGGCCTCACGCCTGCATCCTTGGGGCTAGTTCTGGCCTTTGGAGGCCTGGGCCAGGAGTCACTTTGGTAAGGTGACCATGAAGGAAGGCTTTTGTGGTCGCTGGCTGGCTTCAGGGACACAGCCTGGGGTCGGGGCTCCCAGCTTCACCTGCTGGGTGCCAGAGTTTTTCCAAAAGTGAGTGACTTCCCCCCATTTTCAGTTATCCAGGTCCTGCCATAGGTAGGGTTTGTTGGGAACATTGGAAATATACAAAGAGTCTAGAAGCCTGGAAACAGGAGTTTTAGCACTTTCCTGAGGCAGGAGGGCATGTGGGGTGGTGGAGGTGACACAGGATAGACAGGGAGGGAGGGCTGGGTTCCAGCCTGGCCTTGCCATTCAGTCATCTGCTGAACTTGAGCAGATTGATAGACTATGCCTCAGTTTGCTCGTCTGTAAAATGGCAGCGAGGATGATATGATGATTAAAAGGTAACATTTGGCAGTGTAGGCACAGAGGAGGCTCTGGCTCCGTCTCCCCCTGAGTTCCTTTACTTCTGTACAGCTATTCTCTAGATGTTTTCAACCAAAAAGGACATGTCCACTCTGCTGCTGGAGCCAGGCGGTGGGGCAGCATGATGGGAGACAGGAAAGGGAGAGGGAAGTGGTAACTCTGCAGTGTATCTCTTGCTTTGATAGGAGCTCACATCCATGGGGTGCTGGCCACCCTGTGTGTTCCCACCTGGGTCTGCGCTGGGGTCTCAGGGGACAAAAAAGCAGCCACTTAGAATTTCACCTGTCGAGACTTCCCTGGCAGTTTGGTAGTTAAGACTGCACGCTCCCACTGCAGAGGGCATGGGTTTGATCCCTAGTTGAGAACAAATATCCCACATGCCACAGGGTGTGGCAAAAAAGAAAAAAAAAATTCATCTGTTAAGGTCAGGTGGGAAAGGGGGACACCTGGTCTGAATATGATGGGCACGGTAATGCCAGGTCAGCCACCAGCTCGATCCACCAGACCAAAGGCATCCTATCGGGCGTCTCTCTACCTTTAACAGTGTCACTTCAGTTCACTTCAGTCCAGTCGCTCAGTCGTGTCCGACTCTTTGCGACCCTATGAACCGCAGCACGCCAGGCCTCCCTGTCCATCACCAACTCCCGGAGTCCACCAAAACCCATGTCCATCGAGTCGGTGATGCCATCCAACCATCTCATCCTCTGTTGTCCCCTTCTCCTCCTGCCCTCAATCCCTCCCAGCATCAGGGTCTTTTCCAGTGAGTCAGCTCTTCACATGAGTTGGCCAAAGTACTGGAGTTTCAGCTTCAACATCAGTCCTTCCAGTCAACCCCCAGGACTGATCTTCTTTAGGATGGACTGGTTGGATCTCCTTGCAGTCCAAGGGACTCTCAAGACTCTTCTCCAACACCACAGTTTAAAAGCATCAATTCTTCAGCACTCAGCTTTCTTCACAGTCCAACTCTCACATCCATACATGACCACTGAAAAAAATCATAACCTTGACTAGATGGACCTTTGTTGACAAAGGAATGTCTCTGCTTTTGAATATGCTATCTAGGTTGGTCATAACTTTCTTTCCAAGGAGTAAGCATCTTTTAATTTCATGGCTGCAATCATCATCTGCAGTGATTTTGGAGCCCAGAAAAATAAAGTCAGCCACTGTTTCTACTGTTTCCCCATCTGTTTCCCATGAAGTGATGGGACCGGATGCCATGATCTTAGTTTTCTGAATGTTGAGCTTTAAGCCAACTTTTTCACCCTCCTCTTTCACTTTCATCAAGAGGCTCTTTAGTTTGTCTTCACTTTCTGCCATAAGGGTGGTGTCATCTGCATATCTGAGGTTATTGATATTTCTCCTGGCAATCTTGATTCCAGCTTGTGCTTCCTCCAGCCCAGCGTTTCTCATGATGTATTCTGCATATAAGTTAAATAAGCAGGGTGACAATATACAGCCTTGACGTACTCTTTTTCCTATTTGTCCCTTCAAAGTGTCCCTCTTTCCATGGGATCACCACTGGATACCTTACTGGCTTAGCCTGGCCAAACCCTGTCTCCAGCCCACAGGGCAGTTTGAAGAAAAGGCTGTGCGCTCCTCAGTGCTCATGGGTGGCGAGGAGAGAGGGGGTCTGTGTCCAGAGGAGGCGGTGGGAGTGGAGCAGGGGAGCTACTGAAAGTGCGAGAACCTGGAGTCGGACCCGGGAAAGAAGCTTGGGGAGGACGAGGTCACTTGCTCCAGATATCTGCAGGGCTGTCCCGCAGCAGAAGGGAAAGACCAGGTCACGGAAGCCAGAGCTGGGCCTGGTGGGGAAGCAGAGTAGAAGCGAGGAAGAACTTCTCAGGGTCACGCTGCCCAGCCCCCGGGAGCATTGACCAGCAACCTGCCGCAGAGGGCGTGCCGGTGGGCGTCAGTCGCCTGGCCCTGTAGAAAGGCGGGGGGTTCTGAGGTTAGCCATGCTGCCTACTTGTCCTGAGCTCACTCCTGCTTTGTGGCCTCAGGCTGGTCCCTTCCCGGCCATGACCATCCATCCTCTCCCTGACCCATGGTGGGGCGGTAATGGTTAGGAAGCGACCAATGTGCCCTGGCCAGCCCCAGGACATGGCAGGCCTGGGTAGAGGGAGTTCAGGGCCCAGCACACAGAAAGGCTGCCTGGAGCCCCCCTACCTCCCCCAAGTGACCAGGACGAAGCCCAGTGTCCCTTCTCCCCAGCCCTGAGCTGCCCCTTCAGCCCTCCTAGCATTTGGTAAATACCCTCCCAGTGAGTTGGAGCTGGACTGCTCCAGGAAATGTTGTTACAAATTGTTTTTCCACCAGAGCACATACTAGATTTTCCATGCCACCTCCAGCACATTTTCGGGAAATCCCAGGTGGTGGTGATGGGGGCTGAGACCCTCCAGAGAAGCCAAGGCCCCGGCAAACCAAAAGACGGCTGGGTTTTATTTAATCATAAATGCATATATGTCTCAACCTTTGAATACTGGCAAGGGGGGAAAAAAAAAGCCCGGGCAAACCAAAAAAACACACACATCGCTTTACTTTGCAGTGTAATTACTCTGAATTCAGTTAAACCAACTTGCTGTAGCTAACTAGATTAGTTTACATCTTGTGGTAGAAAAAGAAATACAAATTACTTAGATTGCAATAAACCATGTTTTTCTAACTAAATAGATTAGTTTATATCTTGTGGCAAGAAACAAGGAGAATGGCTCAGAAATGCCTCTTGCTCCCTGCTGTCCCCTCGCTCGTCCGGGCAAGTGTGTTTTCTATGTGAACTGTAGCCCCTGAACCCTGTGCCTCCATCAACCCCCTCCTCCAAGAGAGGGCAAGGACTGCGACTGGGAAAAAGAAAATCCAAACCGCCTCCAGCCCAGCTGCCTTGAGGAGGCCAGAGTGCTCTGTATGTGCACGAGCCACACAGATTCCACTCATTTTTATGGTTGTTTGCTTGCTGTCTGCCTACTCTGTGCTGGGCACGGGGCTGGGGACGGAGTGGGGCAGGCCAGCTCCGCAGGCACGAGACCACCCCCACCCTGCATGCTTGTTTAAGAGCTTTGCTGTCACTGCTTTGAAATTCTTAAGAGTTTATAAATAGGGGGCCCTATGTGTCCATTTTGCACTGGGTGCTGCGCATTGGGCAGCTGGTCCTGGAGGAGAGACAAGGGATAGAGGAGGTGAGGGCCTGCCCTCTGAGAGCATGTGACCTTACTGAGGCCACATGGCGCTCACAAGAACGCCTCATCTCTTTCTGAGGCAGGGTCCAGGTTGGACCCAAGACCGAGGCTTTGCCTACGTGTGGCTGGTGTTTGTCAAATGGATGTTTGTCATATGGATGTTTGTCATAGAGAAGTGATGGTGTATTGCCCTATGTGATTCCAGAGGATTCTTTGGCCTTTTTCCCCACCTGGAAATAAAAGACATTTGCCCCCTACCCTTGTCTGTATTTTTCTATCCTAAAATGACCCGGAGATGTAAACAGTGTATGTGTGCTCAGGTGCGTCAACCTCAGTTTCCTCATCTGTAAAATGGGGCTGTGAAGAGTACCCACCTCACACATTAAAGTGAGGATTATAGCAAGTATCTGTAAGTAATAATGTTAATATTATTTAGAGCATACCTAGCAGAAGAAATGGCTGATCCACCTACTGTCGCCTCAGGAGGCTGGACTGGAAGATGGGGCTGGGGCAGCAGGAGAGGAGGCAGAGAGGTCAGGAAGCCCTCTGACACCTCCAGCCCCCCTCTGCCAGCTTCTGCTTGTGCCCTCAGCCTTGTAGAATGCGTCTGCTCCTCCTGTCTGGAGGCTGCATTTAGGGTAGAGCTGGCCAGGTGATGGCCTCCTTGCAGAGCAGGCATGGAAAAGGGCAGCAAGGGCCAGAGCTCCAGAATACAGGGACTGTCGTCCCCAGGACTGCCTCAGAGGGAGGGTGGCAGCAATTGGAGTGCAGGCCAGAGGAGCTCAGAGGAGAGGAGACTGCGTGAAGCGGGAAACCAGGGCCGAGGCAGGAAGAGACAGGAGGTGAGGCCCAAGAACAGGAGCTGGACAGCACACCGTGAGCGCCCCTCAGACTGTCAGGATGGAGGCAGCCGTGGTGGGGGTGCTGTGAGCCCCACTGACAGGCGAGGGAGCTGAGGCCATGGGACTGAGACCGGCCTAAGTTCACACAACCAATGATGTGATTCCAAAGGATTTTGTTTTTCTGCTCTTAAAAAAATGATATTAGTATGTGTTACCACAGAATATATAATCTTTATAAAAAGCAAAAACAAAAAATTATAAAATTCTACCATCCAGGGAGAAATTTCAATAACCTCAGATGTGCAGATGACACCACCCTTATGGAAGAAAGTGAAGAGGAACTAAAAACCCTCTTGATGAAAGTGAAAGAGGAGAGTGAAAAAGTTGGCTTAAAGCTCAACATTCAGAAAACTAAGATCATGGCATCTGGTCCTATCACTTTATGGGAAATAGATGGGGAAACAGTGGAAACAGTGTCAGACTTTATTTTTTGGGGCTCCAAAATCACTGCAGTTGGTGACTGCAGCCATGAAGTTAAACGACACTTGCTCCTTGGAAGGAAAGTTATGACCAACCTAGACAAAATATTAAAAAGCAGAGGCATTACTTTGCCAACAAAGGTTTGTCTAGTCAAGGATATCTAGTGGGATAACTGCTGTTCAGTCCCTCAGTCGTGCCTGACTCTTTGCGACCCCATGGACTACAGCATGCCAGGATTCCTTGTCTATCACCATCTCCCGGAGCTTGCTCAAACTCCTGTTCATCAAGTCTTTGATGCCATCCAAGCATCTCATCCTCTGTCGTCCCCTTCTCCTCCTGCCTTCAATCTGTTGTTAACGTTTAATGAGTATCCTTCCAGACTTTTCCCCATGCCCATTTGCATCTCTGTGTATGTGCATGTAGATGAATACTTAACTGTAAAAGCAGAATTATTACTGTACATACTGTTCAGAAACCTCCTTTATTCAGTTCATCATATATCAAAAACATCTTTCTACTCCAGTCAAAATATATCTGTGGTATATTTAGTAGCCACAGGACACATTTAGATTGTTCCCAAGCTTCCACAGTCACCCAGGAGAGAACACTTATCAAGGTGACTTTTTAGTAAGAAAGGAAAAGAAATCAAGAAAATTTGAAGTGAAAGAAGAGGCCGAAGCTCTAACTAGTCCCTCTTCCCTTTTCCTGCACACACCCAGCTACCTTTCACCTGCCCTGGCTTACCGGCTGAGTTCTAAGCCGGCATTGTGTCTCCAGTGAATCCTGCAATTACTTAACTTTATTGCTGGAATGACTGTCACAGCTCATTTCTTTCAATCGGTTATTGCACAGAAGGCAAACAAGTTCAAATGAAACATTGTGAGTTTTCTCCTGCTATCTTGCTTTCTGTGATAAGGACTCCTTCCGCTGCTTTTCTCATGGCCTCTGGGGCCTGTGATCTTCCACCCTCAGATGGATAAGGAGTGAGAACAAACATGAATGCACTGGGAAACCAACCACTCTCCACCCTGACATAGTGTGATGGCCCCAAAGTCAGAGGAACCAGGTTCAAATCCCTTCCCTCCTCATTTATAGGGTCCTGATTCATGCCTGAGCCTCAGTTTCCTCATCTGCTAAGTGGGTGCAAAACAGGGACTCTGAAGGATGGTTGGTGAGCATATGGCACCAAATGGAATGGTACTCAACAGATAATTTTTGAAATTAGATACATGTTTCTATCCTCAGAGAATTTTCTCTAAGAGAAGTAGGCCCACCTGTTCTTGGTTAAATGTCCCCTCTATTCAGTGGCTGAGGAGAGCTTAGAAGTCAGAACCCAGTGACCATAGACTCCCTTGTAGAAAGCTGTGTTAGTGGCCCAGCCCATTGTTGTTGTTGTTTCGTTACTAAGTCATGTCTGACTCTTTGCAACCCCACGGACTGCAGGTCGCCAGGCTCCTCTGTTCATGGGATTTCCCAGCAAGAATACTGGGAAGGATTGCCCTTTCCTTCTCCAGGGGATCTTCCCAGACCAGGGATCAAACCGGAGGCTCCTGCTTTGGCAGGCAGGGTCTTTACCACGGAGCCACCTGGGAAGTCCAGCCGACTAATGAACAAATTCCCCACCATGAAAGAGTTTCCAATAAGCACGAAAGCGTGTTTGCCATGGCAGCCTGGGCCCTGCAGCGTCAGCTGCTGGAGGTTGTAGTATTCCTGCCTGAAGAGCCACACTTTTGTGTCTGGAACCTGTATGTTATTGGAGCCAGACTCTGCCCATCTCCTCCCCACACCAGCGCTAGCCAGTGCTCACATGGGCTATCTGTCCTGTGCATGCCCGAGATTCATAAGCCGGTTCCAGGGGACAGTTCCTAACTGTCCGTGGAAGGGGCTGAAACGAGGCAGGCACGAGGTGTTGTGTTTCTAGGGCGATTGTGCCTGTTGCCAGAGGGGGACCGACAGAGCAAGGGATTGGCACTGGCAGCTCCCCCCTCACCAAGCTCCTGACTGCCCGCGAGAGCCAGGCTAAGAGACGTGTTTTCTTTGCTGCATTATTAAGCTGTCTTTTGCTTTTAGGGTTCTGGGACCTGTCATAATACAGGCCATCCTCGCCAAGATTCTGGGCCCCTGTTCCTTTGAACTGCAAGAGCAGCTGTGGAGAAATGCTGCTTTCCCTGCAGGGTGGTTGACAGCTGGCTGACAGCCCCCAGCCAGGCTGCTACCAAGTAGGGTTGCAACAAAGCAAGTCCAGACTTGGGGAATCAGTCCTGTCCCCACAGGGAAGTTGGATGAAGCCCTGTCGCACTCAGACCCCATCACAGGGCAATAGAGCTGAGGACTGGAGAAGGGCAGCACAAGGCCTTGATCAGAGAGGCATTAGCAAGGACTTCCCTGGTGGTCTCCTGCTGCTGCCGCTGCTGCTAAGTCGCTTCAGTCGTGTCCAACTCTGTGCGACCCCATAGACGGCAGCCCACCAGGCTCCCCCGTCCCTGGGATTCTCCAGGCAAGAACACTGGAGTGGGTTGCCATTGCCTTCTCCGCCCTGGTGGTCTAGTGGTTAAGAATTCCCCTTGCAAAGCAGGAAACGCAGGTTCGATCGCTGATTGGGGAGCTAAGATCCCATATGGTGTGGAGTAACTGAGCCCACACGTCCCATCTAGAGAGTGTATGGGCCATAACAAAAGATCTCACATGAAGCAAGATCCCATATGCTGCAACTAAGACCTGATGCAGCCAAATAAATAAGTAAAAATATTCTTTTATAAAAAGAAAGGTGTTAGCACACCATGACCAAGGACATGGAGCTTGGTGCTAGGTGGCCCATGCTAAGTCCAGCTCCACCACCCACCACATACTTGCTGTTGACCTTACCAAGTTCCTTCACCTTGCTGAGCCTGAGGTTCCTCATCTGTGAGATGAGGGAGATACTGATACAGTATCCACCTCCTACCGTCATTTTCAAGATGAACTGAGTCGCATTCTTTGATGCAAAGCAGTGAGTCCAGTGCCTGGTCTGTGGCAACCGAACTCCACTCATACATTTCCTTCATGGGGGTCTTAGTGCTGTAAGTGGGCCATTGGGGGGAAGGACTACTCAGAGCTGGGAGTCAGGACACCTGGTTTCTGATCCTGGCTCTGCGGCTGTCCCTGGTATGACCTCAGGCAAGTCCAAGCCACTTTCTGAGCCCTTGTTAACTTTTTCCTGGTGACAGAAAATTGAGAGATGGTGATAGTGCTGTGATGACCTCTAGGCCCAGGAGTAACTGGGAGTGCCTGGGTCTAAGAATGGCAGGTGCAGGGGTAGGGGCTGGCAGGATTCCAAGGAGGATTGGACCTCCAGTAGGGAAGCCATCCTCAGAATTAAAGCTTTTCCTTGCACCTGCCAGGAGTGGGGAGGTGATGGCACTTACTCCCCAGGAAACAGGCCTGAAGAGGGGGGCTGAGCTGAGGGGATCTTCAGACATCTTCCGGTTTATGGGGCTAGTGCCGCTTTTCATCCCCAGCTGCTACTTGGCCGAGCCTGCTCCTCTGGGAAGCTGGTTCTCATTGCTCCTCATATATTCTCCCGAGACTTGGACCCTTTGAGAAATGAAGGAGTGGAGTTTCAACACAGCAACCGGAGACTTCCCTGGCAGTTTGACGGTTAAGACTCCAAGCTTCCTCTACAGGGGGCAGGGGTTCAATCTCTGGTCTGACAGCTAAGATCCTGCATGCTGTGTGGACAAAAAAGAAAGAAAATGTTAAACTCAGCAACCGTTTATGGAGAGCCTCACACTCTCCAGGCATGAGCTGGGTACTTCAGCATGCCTTGTCTCACTTAATTTGATCTTTCAAGCTCCCTTATCCTATGAATCTTCACTGGTTCTCACGATTTCTCCCTCCATCCATGGTTATTTGAGCCCCATGCCCTCTCTTCCCCATTGACTGTGAGCTGCTCGAGGACAGGCTCAGCCCCTGGTCCCCTTTGTGTCTTCGCAGCCCCAGGCTCCAGCCTGTGTGTTGACTGGTTTCTGTTGAATTAAATTATGTTGAGTCAAATCTGATTAATCTGGAGGGAGGCTTACTGAATTTAATTTATCTGATTTGCAGAGTTAAAGAGTTAGCTCTGTTGGGAGGGAGGAGGGAGGAAATTATATTTCGAAAGCAGAGTATATAATATATGGAGGGCAATGCTTGCTCAAGTGGAAGATTGGCACTAATGGTGGGGTTCTGGCAGGAGGCAGGTATGATGGGGAGATGGACTGGGAGCATTTTGTTGGAGGGAAGGACAGGGATGCAGGTTAGAAGAGAATCGTCCACAAGGGTGTGGGTGGACCCACATGGCTCTGGGACCCTCCACTCTGTGCCAGGCTGACCTGGAGAAGGAAGAGGTGATGACGCATCCTAGGCACTTGGTTGGGGAACTTTGTGCAGCCGGGGTTTCCTGCTCCACTGCTGTGACCACAGTAACAAGGCTTCCTGCAGGGAATGGGGATTTACCCCGTGAGTTTGCCCTGAATGGGAAAGGACTTGACCTAGTGATGTCTTCGCCTACAGAATGAAGCCTGGTGTCCCAGAACCTGGACTCTGCCAGCCACTGTACCCTTATTTCTTCCTGCCCCCATGTTCCACTTCCCCCATCCCAGCCTTGAGTCACCCTATTCCTTTCAGTGGCCTCCCTGACTCTGACCCATTACCACATCCTTTCACCCCATCCTTCTAGGTTAGACTCAGATCCCTCCTCCTCCAGGAAGCCTTCTCTCACTTCTCCACGGCCAGTACCCACCCCCCACCCCCTTCAGTGCCCTATTGTAGCTTCTTCTGTGTGTATCATGCTGTCTTATGCTTAAGTTAGGTTTGGGGGGATTGAACTCATCTCCTTCCTTCCCCAGAGTGAGCTCCTTGAGGGAGCTCTGAGTCATGGGTTTGTTGTGGCGGGCCTGGCCCAGAGAGTGTGCGCAGTGAGTGTGGGGGAGGAGAACAGCCCCAGGAAGTGGTGACCTGTAGCCTGGCCTGCTGCAGCCTCCGGTGCAGCAGGGGTTAATCAGGGGTCCATGTGACTAATAAATATTTACTGGGTGTTAAGTTTTTAGCCTAATGCGGGATTTAGCAGCCATTCTCATTTATGGTAATGGCAGGCATGTGCTACCCTGGGGGATTAGGGGAGGGAGCTCACTCCACCTGCCCTCAGAGCCCCACCCCCCACCAGACTCTACTGCCCCCACCAGGAAGCCACAGAAACCTCCGGCAGGTGGAGCTTGGCTTCCTATTGATTTTCCTGGGCTCTCCACTGTGGCCTCTACCCCAGGCAGCTCCCAGCACCCCCTCCACTCCCTCCTCACCGAATTCTCACTCCCTCACTGTGCCTGCTTCTCTGCTGGGCACTGGGGGCACACCTGAGCAGATGCAGCTTCTTCTCCCAAAGGAATCCCCACATTTTTCATATTTTCCCTGAGAAATGATTCCCAGACCTTGTTCTTGCCCAGCACTTCACAGCGAGTCATCAAAACCCTGGGGAATCAGCTGGGGAGGAGGAAAGACGCAGCCAGGTCTTAGCAGAAGGCAGGGCACAGGGACGTGCAGAACCTCCAGGTGTAAGAGTGCAGAACCTCCAGGTGTAGGGGTGCAGAACCTCCCGGTGTAAGGGTACAGAACCTCCAGGTGTAAGAGTGCAGAACCTCCAGGTGTAGGGGTGCAGAACCTCCAGGTGTAGGGGTGCAGAACCTCCAGGTGTAAGAGTGCAGAACCTCCAGGTGTAAGAGTGCAGAACCTCCAGGTGTAGGGGTGCAGAACCTCCAGGTGTAAGAGTGCAGAACTTCCAGGTGTAAGAGTGCAGAACCTCCAGGTGTAGGGGTACAGAACCCTCCGGGTGTAGGGGTGCAGAACCTCCAGGTGTAGGGGTGCAGAACCTCCAGGTGTAGGGGTGCAGAACCTCCAGGTGTAAGGGTGCAGAACCTCCAGGTGTAAGGGTGCAGAACCTCCAGGTGTAGGGGTGCAGAACCTCCAGGTGTAAGAGTGCAGAACCTCCAGGTGTAAGAGTGCAGAACCTCCAGGTGTAGGGGTGCAGAACCTCCAGGTGTAAGAGTGCAGAACCTCCAGGTGTAGGGGTGCAGAACCTCCAGGTGTAAGAGTGCAGAACCTCCAGGTGTAAGAGTGCAGAACCTCCAGGTGTAGGGGTGCAGAACCTCCCGGTGTAAGGGTACAGAACCTCCAGGTGTAAGAGTGCAGAACCTCCAGGTGTAGGGGTGCAGAACCTCCAGGTGTAGGGGTGCAGAACCTCCAGGTGTAAGAGTGCAGAACCTCCAGGTGTAAGAGTGCAGAACCTCCAGGTGTAGGGGTGCAGAACCTCCAGGTGTAAGAGTGCAGAACTTCCAGGTGTAAGAGTGCAGAACCTCCAGGTGTAGGGGTACAGAACCCTCCGGGTGTAGGGGTGCAGAACCTCCAGGTGTAGGGGTGCAGAACCTCCAGGTGTAGGGGTGCAGAACCTCCAGGTGTAAGGGTGCAGAACCTCCAGGTGTAAGGGTGCAGAACCTCCAGGTGTAGGGGTGCAGAACCTCCAGGTGTAAGAGTGCAGAACCTCCAGGTGTAAGAGTGCAGAACCTCCAGGTGTAGGGGTGCAGAACCTCCAGGTGTAAGAGTGCAGAACCTCCAGGTGTAGAGGTGCAGAATCCTTCAGGTGTAGGGGTGCAGAACCTCCAGGTGTAAGAGTGCAGAACCTCCAGGTGTAGGGGTGCAGAACCTCCAGGTGTAGGGGTGCAGAACCTCCAGGTGTAGGGGTACAGAACCCTCCAGGTGTAGGGGTGCAGAACCTCCAGGTGTAAGAGTGCAGAACCTCCAGGTGTAGAGGTGCAGAATCCTTCAGGTGTAGGGGTGCAGAACCTCCAGGTGTAAGGGTGCAGACCCTCCAGGTGTAAGAGTGCAGAACCTCCAGGTGTAGGGGTGCAGAACCTCCAGGTGTAGGGGTGCAGAACCTCCAGGTGTAGGGGTGCAGAACCTCCCAGTGTAAGAGTGCAGAACCTCCAGGTGTAGGGGTGCAGAACCTCCAGGTGTAGGGGTACAGAACCCTCCAGGTGTAGGGGTGCAGAACCTCCAGGTGTAAGAGTGCAGAACCTCCAGGTGTAGGGGTGCAGAACCTCCAGGTGTAAGAGTGCAGAACCTCCAGGTGTAGGGGTGCAGAACCTCCAGGTGTAGGGGTGCAGAACCTCCAGGTGTAAGAGTGCAGAACCTCCAGGTGTAGGGGTGCAGAACCTCCAGGTGTAGGGGTGCAGAACCTCCAGGTGTAGGGGTGCAGAACCTCCAGGTGTAAGGGTGCAGAACCTCCAGGTGTAAGAGTGCAGAACCTCCAGGTGTAGGGGTTCAGAACCCTCCAGGTGTAGGGGTGCAGAACCTCCAGGTGTAAGAGTGCAGAACCTCCAGGTGTAGGGGTGCAGAACCTCCAGGTGTAAGAGTGCAGAACCTCCAGGTGTAGGGGTGCAGAACCTCCAGGTGTAAGAGTGCAGAACCTCCAGGTTAAGAGTGCAGAACCTCCAGGTGTAGGAGTGCAGAACCTCCAGGTGTAAGAGTGCAGAACCTCCAGGTGTAAGAGTGCAGAACCTCCAGGTGTAGAGGTGCAGAATCCTTCAGGTGTAGGGGTGCAGAACCTCCAGGTGTAAGGGTGCAGAACCTCCAGGTGTAGGGGTACAGAACTCTCCAGGTGTAGGGGTGCAGAACCTCCAGGTGTAAGAGTGCAGAACCTCCAGGTGTAGGGGTGCAGAACCTCCAGATGTAAGAGTGCAGAACCTCCAGGTGTAGGGGTGCAGAACCTCCAGGTGTAAGTGTGCAGAACCTCCAGGTGTAGGGGTGCAGAACCTCCAGGTGTAAGAGTGCAGAACCTCCAGGTGTAAGAGTGCAGAACCTCAAGGTGTAGAGGTGCAGAATCCTTCATGTGTAGGGATACAGAACCCTGCAGGTGTAGAGGTGCAGAAGTTCCCAGGTGTAGGGATTTAGAACCCCCCAGTTCAGTTCAGCTCAGTCACTCAGTCGTGTCCGACTCTTTGCGACCCCATGAATTGCTGCACGTCAGGTCTCCCTGTCCATCACCAACTCCCGGAGTTCACTCAGACTCATGTCCATAGAGTTAGTGATGCCATCCAGCCATCTCATCCTCTGTCGTCCCCTTCTCCTCCTGCTCCCAATCCCTCCCAGCATCAGAGTCTTTTCCAATGAGTCAACTCTTCACATGAGGTGGCCAAAGTACTAGAGTTTCAGCTTTAGCATCATTCCTTCCAAAGAAATCCCAGGACTGATCTCCTTCAGAATGGACTGGTTGGATCTCCTTACAGTCCAAGGGACTCTCAGGAGTCTTCTCCAACACCACACTTCAAAAGCATCAATTCTTCAGCGCTCAGCCTTCTTCACTGTCCAACTCCCACATCCATACATGACTACCGGAAAAACCATAGCCTTGACTAGACGGACCTTAGTCAGCAAAGTAATGTCTCTGCTTTTGAATATGCTATCTAGGTTGGTCATAACTTTTCTTCCAAGGAGTAAGCGTCTCTTAATTTCATGGCTGCAGTCACCATAGTCACCATCTGCAGTGATTTTGGAGCCCAAAAAGATAAAGTCTGACACTGTTTCCATTGTTTCCCCATCTATTTCCCATGAAGTGATGGGACCGAATGCCATGATCTTCGTTTTCTGAATGTTGAGCTTTAAGCCAACTTTTTCACTCTCCTCTTTCACTTTCATCAAGACCCCCCAGGTGTAGGGATTTTGAACCCCCCAGGTGTAGGAATGCAGAACCCTCCAAATGTAGGGATGTGCAGAACCCTGCAGGTGTAGGGGTGCAAAAGTCCCCAGGTATAGGGGTGTGCAGAACTCTGCAGGTGTAGGGATGCCGAACCCTCAAGGTGTAGGGGTGTGCAGAACCCTGCAGGTGTAGGGGTGCAAAAGTCCCCAGGTGTAGGAATTTATAACCCCCAGGGAGAAGGCAATGGGAACCCACTCCAGTACTCTTGCCTGGAAACTCCCATGGACGGAGGAGCCTGGTGGGCTGCAGTCCATGGGGTTGCTGAGGGTCGGACATGACTGAGTGACTTCACTTTCACTTTTCACTTTTCATGCATTGGAGAAGAAAATGGCAACCCACTCCAGTGTTCTTACCTGGAGAATCCCAGGGACGGGGGAGCCTGAGGGGCTGCCATCTCTGGGGTCGCACAGAGTCAGACACGACTGAAGCGACTTAGCAGCAGCAGCAGCAGCAGATGTAGAAGTGCAGAACTCTTCAGGTGTAGGGGTGTGCAGAACCCTCCTGGTGTAGGGGTGTGCAGAACCCTCCAGGTGTAGGGGTGTGCAGAACCCTCCAGGTGGAGGGGTGCGGAAGCCCCCAGGTGGAGGGGTGCGGAAGCCCCCAGGTGTAGGAGTGCAGAGCCTGCAGGAAGTTTGTTGCACACTGTCAGAGAGCACCCTTTCACAGACATCACAAGGCTGGAAGCTGAAATGGACAAATGTTACGCACAGAGGAGATGGGTATGTGTGTGCTGTGACCAGAGGAAGCCCAGGGGCTGTGGGGAGTGGAAGGGTCCCCTCACTCAGCCTGGAGAGGCTTCTCCAAGAAAGCAGTCTTGAGCTGCAATGTGAAACCAAACAGAGAAGAGGGAATTGACATTTTAGGCAGAATGAATGATGTATACCAAGACCCAGAGGCACAGAAAAAAATCTGAGACTATGGTGCATTTGTGGCTAGAGTGGTGCTATTCCGTATAGGAGCCACTAGCAGCATATGGCCATTTACATTCATTAAAATTAAACAAAATTAAAATTCAATCTTTGAGTCACACCAGCTACCTTTCAAGTGCTCAGCAGCCAGGTGTGGCTAGTAGTGCTGATGGATTAAAGAATTTCCATCATTAGAGGAAGCTGGATTGTCCCGCACTGGCACTAGAGTATAGAGGAGCGGGGCTCCCCAGAGAAGAGCCCACAAGGTCACTGGGGTCAGACTACAGGGAGCCTGGAGTGATCTATGAAGGACTCTGGGCTCCTTCCTAGGGGAGGGAGAGAGTCCGTTCTTCCCTGGACCTCCGTGCGCTGGAGCACAGAGGTTGCTCCTACATTCCACAGCTGTGTATGAAGTTTTGCTTTGTGCCCTGTGTCCCTGGTTTACAAGAGAGGCATATGCCTAGGAGCCTGGAGAAGGATCAGATGCTTCCTCAGAGATGTCAGGGCTCTGAGATTGTCAGGGTCTGTGAGCAAGCAGCCAACACAGCACATGTCCATCACACCACCCTGCCAGAAAACTCTCGGCTGAGGCTGGTCAGGGCCAGCACCAGAAGATGCAGCTTGTGGGAGGCTTGGTCAAAGTTCATGACAATTCATGAGCCACAGGGAACAGAGCAGCCCTGGGGAGCCAGCCGAGTGCGCCATGCGGTGGGGGAGTGGGAGTGGGTGGAGGTGATCAGGAGGAGGACGTAGCATGGAAGAGTGTCTGTCTGTTCCTGGGCTGCCCTATGCCTCCTTGCCCCACAGATCAGTTTCTCCCTCTGTCACGCTCAGCTCCAACGTCACCTCCTCTAAGTAGCCTTCCCTGATTCGTGAAAGCACCCCAGCTGCCCGTGTCCTGGATTTTGGCACTTGTCTGCTGCCATGTCGTCGTCCGTAACTCGACCTTGGATGCTTTGAGGACCCAGACCTGCCTTAACTGTGCTCATTCCCTGGCCTGACTGCTTCTCCATGAATCGGCCCCCACTGCTCCCCCTCTGCATCAGAATTACCTGTTTGTGTCTCTGTATCTGGGCTTCCCTGGTGGCTCAGCGGTAAAGAATCCACCTGCCAAGCAGGAGACCCGGGTTCTATCCCTGGGTTGGGAAGATCCCCTGGAGAAGGACATGGCAACCCACTCCAGTATTCTTGCTTGGGGATTTCCATGGACAGGGGGGCCAGCCAGGCTACGTGTCCATGAGGTCGCAAAGTGTCCGTCAGACACAACTTAGCGACTAAACAGCAGCAACCACCTCTGGATCCACCCTTAGACCATGAGCTCCTTTCGGCTCAGGGACCGTCCCCTTCAGCTCCCTAATTGCCTGAACGGTTGAGTGAAACCAGGAGGAGAGGGGTGGTTCTGTGTCAGCTCTGCCTGGAAGCAGAGCACCTGTGGGCAGAGGGAACCAGGAAGGGGCCCAGGCGGGCCGAGGGAGGTGAGCGGAGGCAGGCCAGGCGCACAGCACCCCCCTCCTGCTGCTGAGCCCCTCTGCTTTGACCTGAGCGGCCTCGGTTGGGAGGGGCATCCTGTCTGCTTCCCGGCTCCAGGTTTCCTCTGTGAGATGGACCCACTCTTGCCCCGCTGCTTGACTGCTGCCTGAGAAGATCACGGCAGATCCCTGTATTTCTTGGGCCGGCCTTGAGGTAGAAATCCTTGTTCAAAGTGCCACTTGGTGACTCTCGCAAATTGTTCCTGACAGCCCCGCAGAAGGCTGGCCCATCTGCCTTGCCCTTTCGCAGGGCGGAAGGGGCTGTGAGGAGAGAGATTAGGTTTCCACTTCAGTCAATACTTTGATGTTCAAAGCTGTTTAATATTCATTAAGCCAGCCCTTCAGTTGTAATTGCAGTCATTACCCTCCCTTTTATGATTGTCCATAAATGTTATGGGACAGACGGGCACAGCTATTCTAATGATGGAGGGTTTTGATGATGGATAAAAGGTTGAATGGAACCCCTTCAAATCTGTCTCCTTACTCTTCGGTGCCTGCTCCCGCCCCTTTCTGCTTTTTTTAACGCTTAAAAGATGGTGTTTGGGATGAGAGGGAAGGATGGCTCCAGTAAAGTCACGGTTTGTTAATTTTACAGACACAAACATTGTCCTGTGGTCTCAGACTGAACCTGAACTCCCCCACACACCTGGGCTCAGCCCTTAGTCAGGCACTGAGCCCTGACCAGCCACCGCCTCAGCCTTGACCCTGGCCATAGTCTGCACTCTTGGAACCAGGAGAAGAAAGCTAGGTTTTCACTCCCTCCATTTAGAGAACACAAACTGTTAGATCAGATTTGGACCTTAGAGACCACGGTGCTTTTGCTCTGCAGAGGGGTGGGGGCCACCTTCGGGGAAATACACAGATTTGGAATTGGACATGCATTTAAATTCAGGCCCTGCCACTTTCTAGCTGTTTGATTTACTGAATGTGTCTGGTGTTTAGGTTCTTTTATCTATTAAGAATAAGGAATTATAATACCTACTAGCCAAGCCATTGTGAAGATCCTGTTAAATAACAGGTGTGCAAAGGGCATGTGCTCAACCAGTGCCAATTCACAGGGTGAGACTGGCCCCTTGAATTCCTGTGAGAGCTGGTTGGCCCTATGCTAAGAATCCCAAATTTGCTTAGAGATGTGGGCATTATGGGTGGGTCCTGTCATTGGAAGGGCAGGGTGCCTTTTGCCCACCTCTCCAGCCTTAGGTTCTGACAGTCCTCTCATGCACCCTCTTTTGAGCCCCCCAGTGTCACAGGTTGAGGTCACCAGGAAGCAGACTCTAAGACAGTTTTGTGTGCCCAGTGTTTATGAAGGAAGCCCTTGGGATCAACCTTTGGGAAAGGAGTTGGAGAGGAAGCATCGGCAGAGGAAATGCAGGTTAAAGCCTTTCCATGGGGAAGTTTGGATCTGAAATAACTGCCTGGGTCTTTATACATCTGTCTTGATCCATCATTGAATGTGAGTGCTTCTAGAAGGGCAGGACCTTGAGTGAGGTGACTTTGCAGCTGAGGTGAGCCCTGAAAGGGCTGACAGTTCCAGCGGCAGTGCTAGCAACTGGGAAGCAAGTTCTTCACCGAAGTGGGGTCTGGAGCCGCATCACTCTCATACTCCACGACCAGGATTCGTGGCTGTCCCCAAGTGCTTCCCTTAGGATGCTATATCTGCTCAGCACATATTGGCACATGTTTACACCCACACAGGACCACCGTTACACAAGCATGTTAGGCTTCTCAAAGCCCTTTCTTTAAAATGCTCTATTATTACCTCCTCCTGAAAGCCTGCCTTGGTTTCCCTCCTTCACCCACCTATTGGAACAAATTGCTTCTCTCACTACTCCTAAGATTCATGGGGAGAATGCCAGGAAGGTGGATTTCCTTCTGCTGAATAGCAGAGCCTTTTGTAACTGGCCTCGTGTGGAGTGGAGGGGGCCTTAGCAGTCAGTGTCCAAGTGACCGTGGCTAGTCCTCCTTGCCCTGCTAGTCTGTGATTCCTCTAGGTCTCATTCTGGGTGACTTGCTTCCCCAGCTGTGCATGAACCTCATAGTAGAGCAGGGCCTGGGCCTTCTCTGTTTCTACGAGAGGATCCTTGCGGGCACTTGATTTGCTGAAATCCAAGTACCTGCCACGCTCTAGTGAGCAAAGCAGAAGATTCAGCGTTGTGGGCATAGGAACTCTGGCCTGGAGTGGAGGTCAGATGGAAAAAGAACCATAGCTCTGTGGGGCAAGTTCAGCAACAGGGAGAAGTAGAGGAACCCCTCAGGGCCTGTCTCAGGGGCTCACCCCCAGCTGATTCAGCGTGCCGCTTGAGTGAGTGGATGGCCAGGGCCTCTGTCTCCAGCAGCAAAGGGACAGACATGCATGGTAAAGACAGTCAAGACGTGCTGAACGAATGAATGAGTAGGTTGAGTAAATGAATGACTGTTTCTGCAAAATGACATTTAGTTTTAAAAAATGACATTTATTAGTGGAGGCTTCCATCTTGCCAGCCTCCCTCCTGGGTCTTCTATCTGTGAAAGAGTCTATTCTCAGAATACACTCCTGAGCTTTCCTACTTCCTGGCCCAGTGAATTCCTCAGCCATCAAAGGCCATTCTGTGTCCTTCTTCAGGGATGTTAGAAGCTGTAGAGTCATCTGGGCTGGGCTGGGCTGTGTCAGTTCAGTTGTGTCGGACTGTGGACCTCAGCCTCCAGTATCCTCTGTCCATGGAATTCTCTTGGCAAGAATACTGGAGAGGGTTGCCACGCCCTCCTCCAAGGGATCTTCCAGACCCAGGGACTGAACCGAGTCTCCTGCGTCTCCTGCATTGCAGACGGATTCTTTACCACTGAGCCACTGAGGAAGCCCATAGTACTCGATGGTCTAGGAGGCCCAAAATACTCAGCTGCCCTCAACTTACGCCGTGTCTTTTGTTCATTGTCTCAACCCCTGACACACAATAGACTGTAAGATCCAGAGAGCAAGGACTGGAGTCTGTTGTACATTGAATATCCCAATACTGGTGTTTGGCTCGACAGGGACTCAGTAAATATCTGTTGACTTCATATGTGATGCCCTTCTGATGTCCCATAAATTTCACTTAGTGCCTAACCTCTGCATTTTCAGTGCTTTGTGTGTATGTGTAGGTCTTCAGTTTTCCTGCCAACCTTGCTAACTCACTGTAGGCTGGGAACTCTGGGAGCTGAATTAAATATCTCAGCTTATTTAAAAATCCTGATCCATGGAGAAGTGTAAGAAAAGAAAACCAGTATGGAATGCCTACTATGTGCAGTACTCTCACTGCACTCTCTTACTCAGCCTTCATGATGGATCTTTTCAGTTAGTTCCCATGATCCCTAGTTTTCAGATGAGGAAACTGATGCCAAGGAAGATGGAATTTCTTGTCCCAAAAATGGCAGTAGCAGGACCAAAACCCAGGTCAGTCTGAATCTGGGGCTGTATTCCCAAGCTGAGAGGTGGAGGCACCTCAGAGAGGGCACAACGCAGCCTGTGGACAGGATGCAGGTAAACCCTCCTGAGGAGTTCCGTGGCCCCCCAGGCTGGCCTCTGTGCCCACTCTTGATACACCATCTTTGGTAAGCAAGTCCTGGCCTCTGAGACCTTGTTCACCCCCATATCTCTGCCAGGGTCCCTGCTTGTATTCCTGGGGGCAGTGTAGGCAGTGTAGACCATGGCTTTATGGACAAGTGTGGGAAGGGCCAAACCCGAGGTCACACTCAGAGGGAGCCCTGGTGTGCCCATTAGCCCAGAGTGGGCTGCACCGCCTGGCTGAACCCAGAGTTTCTTTGTTAGCCTTGAGTCTCCACAGTCCCCAGCCCTGCCTCTCCTCAACCCGCCCTCCTGTCTGTAACCCCAGAGCCCCGAGCTCCCCATCCTCTCTTCCCTCTGGGCCCCGAGCCAAGCCTCCTCCGGCTCCCTTCTGCCAGCCTGTGAATGTCCCTTTGTGCGCAGCCCTGACGTGAGGTCCTTCCTGGGGAGGTGTTATTTTAATATATGGAGGGCAGTCATTTCATTTCATAAAGATAGCTTGTTTGGAGGGGCCAGCGGCAGCCCGGGAGAGATCGCACTTGACAGACGCAGGGACTGCCTGCGGTTTGGGGCTGGAGATCACGGTGTGCACCTCTGCAGCCCTGTGCCAGGCGCTGTGCCCCAAGAGCCGTGGCTGGAATAAGTCCTGCCGCCTGGGGCCCAGGCACCAGGTAACTATTTTCCCTCCACTGGCGTGGCAAGGCCCGGCAATGGGAAATCTGGGCAGGCTCCGGAGAAAGGCAAAGCTGAGTATGAGGGGGCAGGGCTGGCAGGTAAGGAGAGCATGGGTTCTTCTCCAGCTCCATCCTTGCCTCCTCCCCAGTCACAGGACCTGTGGAAATCTCTGAGAGATCCCCATCAGCAGAGAGGATTACCCAAGGGCTTTCAGACACTGTCACTGCAAGAGACTTTTACTCCAGTGCCCCCCATCCCGAGAGGAGAATTCTGAAAATAAATGAGGAGTGAATTTCACCTCCTGCCACCTTGAGCCCTGCAGCCAAGCCAGGGTGATGGACGGGGTGACAAAGTCTGGACAAGGTTGGTTCCAGGACAGGTCTGGTTTGCTGCCGAGCAAAACACCTGGTCCTTGGGGGCAAGTGAGACACGGAGGCAGCCTTACAGCTCCTCTCTGCAACAAGGATCCTTTCTCTGACGGTGACGGGAGGGGCCAGTGGGGTCCAGGGCCGGGCAGTCCCAAGGCACCCACTGCCAGGCAGCCAGGTTGTTGAACTTGGAAGTGTGTGTGCTTCCCTCAGCTCAACAGGGCAACCCACAGCTCCTGGCAGTGCTCACGTGGAGTGACTGGATGCAGGCGGGGCTTTATGGTAACTCCAGTGAGAAGCGGGTGTTAGGCTGGGTAGACCACATGAGTCTGTCCATTCTCCTGGGCTCATCCTCTGTGTCCAAGATGGGGTCCTAAGCTGTGATAAGGATTATCCACTGAAACTCAAGTCTCTCGTCTCCTAGGAATTCCCTGGAGAAGATCAAATTGTCAGCTTTGGATGGGGCAGGAGTTACAAGAGCTGAGTTTTGTCTGAGGGCTCTTTAAGTTTCTGCCAGCCTCTTTAAGGTGCACTTTTAGATAACTCCTACGACAAGTAGAACCTGGACTAGACCTGGCTGGTGGCTGATCAGGCAGGAGATCAAGAGCCTCATTCCTGTCCTTCCTTGGGCCCAGCCCTTCGCCCTGAGCTCTCCCAACCTGCTGTTCTGCTTCTCGGTGGTCAGGTCTGGCCATCGCCCTGATCTCGAGTCTCATCTGAACCACGTCTGTGCCACCTCTTTGCTGAATGAGTGATATTATATGCTCATTTCCACATCCACGTATCTTGCTTCCATTTTGTTCTTTCTCTTACTGGCAGTGTCCTCCTTTACAACCGGAACTCTCACATACTGCAGCTGGGTGCAAAAGTTATACAACCACTTTGGAGAGCTGGCAGGATTTACCAAAGGCAAGCTAAGTATACCCTTCCCCTTCAGCCTAGGATGTCCACTCCTCAGAGCAAAAAAAAAAAAAAAAAAAAAAACTTATTTATATTCACCAAAAGATGGTATAGCAATGTTGTTAACACCCTGTTCTTAATAGCTAAAGCTACCCAAGTACCCATCCACAGTAGAGTGGATTCTCACGACTGATACGATGTAGTAGCAAGAGCAAGTGAACCAAGGTTACATGAAATAATGTGAGTGAATCACAAACAGAATATTGAACTGTTTTTTTTTTTAAGAAGCTCCGTACAAAAGAATACACACTCTCCAGTTCTAACCATATAAAGTTTAAAGACAGGAAAAATTAATCAATGGCTTTAGAAGTTAGGATCGTGGTTATGCTTTGGGAAACTTGCTTCTGGGGAACTAATGTTTTGCCTCTTGATCATGGTACTGGTTTGATGTCATCATCCAGCTATAACTGATGACTTCTGCATATTTCTCATGTATGTTCTATGTCAATACAATATTTTTAAAGTGATAGATTTAAGAAAGAAACCACAAATAATAAATGCATAGCATCTGAGTTTGCCCTAACCCTGGAACTAGGTGGGATTACTGCGATACCGTTGAGTCTGTGACCACAGCCTGCAGGCTCCTGTCAAGGCTTTCTGTCACTGTATTCTGTGATTTTTGAAAGCTGTACGTGCCTTGAAGATAGTGGAGCCACCCTGTCCTCACCTCATCAGCGCATTCTGACCTGATGTCCAGCCGATCCTCCTGCATTTCTTTCCTCAAGAACTTTTTCTGTCCCTGGAGTCTACTTTGCCACATGCTGCTGCAGGCTGGGGGTACCAGGGGCAGGGGCCCCGGGAACACCCTTGTGAATTGACTAAGGGGGATTGACCAGTGAGGACTCCCGCTCCTTGGCCCCAAGAGGAACATAACTTGGAGGTTCACTTTCTCCATGGGCTCCGCAAGCTCCCAGTGGGACTAAAGCGCTCCGTTAGATCTTCTCTTGGCTCCTCCCTCCCCTGTCTCAGTTCTTTGCTTCTCCGCCAGCTTTCCTGGCTTCATGTCGCAAATTTTAGCTCCTTGAGTACTTATCTCAGGGTCAGTTTTGGGGGAACCCAGAGTCAGGGAGACGAGACATCCAGCTACACTATTCACGGGGTCTCCTCCTAGCAGGTACCATGAAATTTCTATTGACTGACTAGAAAGACACACTTCCTTTTCTAATTCTCTGCATCGTACCTTCCCTTTCTGCCAAATCCCCTTCAGCATGCTCTCGGTGCTTCTTGTTCTGCGGGGGCAGAACTGGTCCTGTGTTCTGTGCAAAACCAGCAGGACACAGAGCTTCGAATATGCCTACTGCCGGGTGCCCTCCCACCCTGGAGCCGAATTCTTAAGTGAGGGAAGTGCCTCCCCCCCCAGGCATTGTGCCATGTTGGCGAGTCCTTGGTGTGCCAGCATCCATCTCCTGACAGAGGGAGCAGCTCTGTTACCTGCTTTTAGCGATTATGTCAAATGATCCCCTCCAGTAATAGCAGCTGCTAAGACATGGGAGGAGAAGGCGATGGCACCCCACTCCAGTACTCTTGCCTGGAGAATCCCATGGACGGAGGAGCCTGGTAGGCTGCAGTCCATGGGGTCGCTACTAGTCGGACTCGACTGAGCAACTTCACTTTCACTTTTCACTTTCATGCATTGGAGAAGGAAATGGCAACCCACTCCAGTGTTCTTGCCTGGAGAATCCCAGGGACGGGGGAGCCTGGTGGGCTGCCGTCTGTGGGGCCGCACAGAGTCGGACACGACTGAAGCGACTTAGCAGCAGCAGCAAGAAATGGGAGGCTCTTCACGGCCCAAGAAGAAGCACTTCCTACTCAGCTCTCAGTCTTTCCAGCAGCCCCAAGAGCCCACATTACAGATGCTAAAATTCAGACTCAGAGATGAGATGTGACCAATCAAGAACACACAGCTAGCAGACGGTTAGGACTGGATCCGGAACTGAGGTCTCTGTCCCCAGAGTCATTTTATGCAGTAATACACATCTGGTCTGATGGCATGGAAAGCTTACACAAGGCTGTCACATTTGCAGCAGATGTACACAGGCAGTGTCACTCTCATCATTATTGTTGGTCAGCCCTCCACACCTTGCAGCAGGAATGATCATTGCTCCCATTTTCCAGATGGGAACACTGAGGCCCAAAGAAGGAAAATGTCACACACGAGGGCTCACACTGAGGAAGCGGTGGAGCTGGGATTCAAACTCAAGACTCTCGAGTCCTGCCTTCTCTGCTGGAGACGTAGCAGAGACCCCTGTTGTCCACTCTCAGACATCTGTCAGATGTTCAGAAAATATCTGTCACTGGCCGCTCCCTCTGGCCAGACATGTGGAAGCACCCCTGTCCTGTGTAAAGCCAGGAATTGGGGTGAGGAGGACAGTTCCTAGAAAACAAGTTTTCTTACGTATTTGAAAATAGTATCAGTTCAGTTCAGTCACTCAGTCATGTCCGACTCTTCATGACCCCATGGACCACAGCACTCCAGGCCTCCCTGTCCATAACCAGCTCCCGCAGTCTGCTCAAAGTCACCTCCACTGAGTCAGTGATGCCATCCAACCATCTCATCCTCTGTTGTCCCCTTCTCCTCCTGCCCTCAATCTTTCCCAGCATCAGGATCTTTTCAAATGAGTCAGCTCTTCACATCAGGTGGCTAACGTATTGGAGTTTCAGCTTCAACATCAGTCCTTCCAATGAACACTAGGGGCTGATCTCCTTTAGGATGAACTGGTTGGATCAGCAGGAATACTGTCAACTGAATTAAATCATGAAACAGAAAATAATAAAGAAATCAGTAAACTTATCACCTCCTCCTGGGAACCCTGGGGAGATGAGACCGTCCGCTGTCCGAGGAGCCATCTGGCCAGAAACCATTCCTCATGGGCTCCACCAGACCCTCCACCGCTGATCTCATGGTGGCTTGTGCAGGGTGCTCAGGACCCCAGCACTTTTCATATTGTTCCGAAGTAAGCAGAAATCAGGCCCTGCCTACTGACCTCTTCTCCCCTCCCTATGCCTCTGGATGTCCTCATAAACCTTGAAGAGCTTTGCTTATCAGACTGCTTCCCAGGGAGCTAAGCTGGAGACACAGCTCATGCCTGCTGCTTCAGTATACTTCCAGGAGCCCCGGAGATGGTCTGCACTCATTCCTCCAGATTACGTGATTCCCCCTCCAGCTGTTATCACTTCCTGGCCATTCATCCACATTGATAGATCCGGTGGTCGTTTTTCAGTCCTTATCTTACTCAACCTATCAGCACGCCTGCCTTCCGGAAACACTTCCTTCTCTTACTTTCCAAAACATCACCCTCTTTTGGCCCTCCTCCTTCCTCACCGGACATGCCATCTCTTCTCCTCTGCTACTTCCTCCTCCTCTCCTTGACCTCTGAATTTTGCGGGGTCTCAGAGGCTGGGAAGACTCCCTGGAGGAAGAAATGGCAACCTACTCCAGTATCCTTACCTGGAAAGTTCCCTGGACAGAGGAGCCTGGTGGGCTACAGTCCAGGGGGTCGCAAAGAGTCAACAACGACTGAGCATGCTCACACACACATCTCAATCCTCAGCCCTTTTCTCTCTTATTTTTTCTTTTTTTTACAAGTTTTTAAGTTGATATGTTGCATTTTCATTTTTACTCAATTCAATACATCTTTTTTTTTTTTTGTTCCTGCCACTTGGCGTGTGAGATCTTCGTTCCCTGACCAGGAATCAAACCCAAGCTCCTAGCAGTGGAAGCATGGAGTCTCAGCCACTGGACCACTAGGGAAGTCCCAAACCTTCTTTTCTTTATCTGAATGTTACTGTTCTTATTTGTGTATGCTGGAGGTTTGCCTTCATATCTGCAGCCTGAATTCTCCCTTCATGTGAACTCCCTGATCTCAGATATCTGGTTTAATCTCCATTTGGATGGTGAACGCATGTCTTAGACTTAACAACTTCAAAACCAGTGGGTTCTCCCTGACACTACATCCCAGGCCTGATTCGCATCCTGGCTTCTCAGCTCAGCAGAGGGCAGCTCCATTCTGCCCGGTGTTCAGGCTGAAAGACTTAGGGTCATCCTTGAATGTTCCCTTTCTTTCATATCCTACATCAGTCAGCAGGTTCTGTAGTCTCCACATTCTAAATATGTCCAGGATCCTACAGCTTCCCACCACCTCTCCTGCCTAGCTGTTGTTGTTCAGTTGATAAGTCATGTCTGACTCTTTGCAACCCCATGGACTGCAGCACGCCAGGCTTCCCTGTCCTCCACTGTCTCCCAGAGTCTGCTCAGATTCATGTCCATTGAGTCAGTGATGCCGCCTAACCGTCTCATCCTCTGCTCCAGTAGACCCACAGCCAAAGCACCAAGCCCGATTGCAGTCCCCTAACTGTAGGGGTAACTGCTGTTGCCTTTCTCCCATCTGGGAGTCTGCAGTTCACACAGCAGCTAAAGCAATCATTTGAAAAATTCTCTGATCAATTCACACTTGTTTCAAATCCTCCACTGGCTCCCAACTTCACTCCTAGTAGAATCCAAGTCATTAGTGCGGCCTGAAACTTCTGCCTAACCTGGCCCCAGCTACCCCAATGATCTCACCTCCTGCCTCCCCCCTTACTCTAGCCACACTGGTTCCTGCTCTTCCTTGAACATACAAAGCACATTCCTACCTCAGGACCTTTGCACTTGCCATGGCCTCTGCCCTGAACCCTTTCTCCCCAGGTGGTCACGTGGCTTGTACCTCGTTTTACCCAAGCCTCTGCTCAAATGTCACACCCTCAGAGAAGCTCTCCCTACCTCCACAGTAGCCCCCATTCCTTTCCATCTCTATACCTTGCTATATTGTTCATAACACCTTTTACCACCTGAGTATACATATGTATATATACATATACATATAATCTGTTTCCTCACTAAAATGTAAACTCCATGAGAGCTTGGACTTGGTTTTTGCTCATTGCTCTATGACCAGTGCCCCAGCCTGATCCCTGGCACCTTTTTACAGCTTACACTCCCTACAATGTTGCTATGTGCATTGAACACTATTCTGAATACTTTACTTGTAAGAATAACTTAGTCCTCACAGCAAACCTGTGGACTAGGTCCTCAATATCTGCAGTTGAAGAACTGAAGCAGAGATTGAAAAACTTGCCTGAGGTCATACAGAGCCAAGATGGGGACCTGGCTCTTGACCACTGCACCCTATGCCTTTTCGTGGTAGCTGCTCCAGAAGTATCTGTTGGATAGTGTAAATCCAGCCACCGAGTGGCTGCTGTGTACCAGACTCTATGAATATCGAGGACAGCCCAGTAAGCATCCCAAATGCAGCAGCCCCCTGCCCGGACCAGTCCAGGACACCGGAGATCCTGCCTAGACTGTGGCCTGTTTAAAACTGCCTGCCACCGTTTTGTTCTTCTCCAGGGTCCACAGAGAATAATTATTGAATGAATCCGTGTGTGTTAAGGGACAGTGGAGAAGAAAACCTGTAAATTTGTTTGGGGGATTCTCGAAGCTTCCTGGAGGAGGTCCCTGTGGCTGAGCATTTGAGGAGGCATTTGGCAGACCAGAGGCCTGAAACATCAGGTCTGTGGACCTGTGGGCCCACCTATTGATGCTCCGTCGTCCGGGGTCACCTAGGCTTCCCTAGCAGCTGGAGCCTGAAGGAATGCCCTCTCCCCACCTGGTCACCTTGTAGAGTGATGACTGGGGACGGGCTGCAGGGACACAGGCGTCTCCCAGAAGAGCAGACAGCCAGGGCCTGCTAACAGGAAGCAAGACACTGTGGTCTGAGCAGAGGGACCACCTCCGCCACCAGCCTGTCTGTCGCTGCTGCCACTTCTATGGCATTGCCACCTCCACCACCCCCTCCGCCCACAGCACACCCGCCCCTGCCACTACCGCTTCCTGCCAGGGCTTCCATGCCCCCAGCGTGTGCTGTGCCCTCCATCACAGCCCTTGCTGCTGGGCCCACCCTGGCTTCTGACGCTGTAACCCAACTCCAGTTCAGCTCCTTCTGCCATTCTAGCCCCAGCCGCTGGTATTATTATCACCACCACTTGTGGTTATTGTTCTTAATGATCTTAACTTTTAATGCATGTAGAATACCATGAAATTCATCAACAGGGTAACATCATGCTTGCTCTGACAGTCACGGCAAGTTGGTGCGGTAGGCAAGGCATCTTGCAGTGAAGAGGGAAAGGAGACTCAGGCAGAGATGCTGAGCGACTCAGAACGCCATCCGGGTCATAAAAAACTCAGAGATCAAAGTGAAGGAATAACTGAAATTTACGGAGGGCTTCCTCTAGATCAGATACTATGCTGGGCGCATTCATGAATTTTACCTCGTCTGATCTACATGATAACTTTAAGATGGTGATTTAATCTCCCTTACGTCTAACCCAGGGAAGCTGAGGCTCAGAGAGCATAGAGGTCATGCCTGAGATTGCCCAGATGGTCAGAGGTAGGGCACTGCCAGGCTCCAGAGCCTATGCCTTGGAGCTCAGGGAAGGTGTGTTGATGTGGTGGCATTGCCCTGGTCCAGAATTCCAGAGACCTCCGTCTAAATTCTCCCACTGAACTTGGTCACTGAGTCTCAGCAGTTGTGGACCTTTGACCTAGTAGCTCACGCTCTCTGGGTCTTATTCTGATCATCTCTTGATAACACCTGCCTTACCTTCTGCACTGTTTGTTATGAGAGAATGAGCGCTGCACCGGGCCACCCCGAGGTCCCATCTACCCTTGGCGTTCTAAGATTCAGGTGCCTGCATTGATGTGACTGAAGCACACGCTCCTCATTCTTTATTCTCCCCCAAACCTCGGGTGGTGGGAATATTGCCTGTTCCAGTGAACAGATAAGGAAGATTGAGGCTTAGGAAAGGGACATGAGAAAGGAAACTCAGCTCCTGCCAGTTAAGGCTGGGGTCTAAACCAGGGCCCCTGGCTTCATATTCCAGGCAGCTCCCACTAATACCTCTACTTTGACGCCAAGGAGTAGCGTGGGTCTTGGAAGGATTACCATCTCCCAACCAGCTGTCATCCTACCACAGCCTCCTGGGTTCTTGCTGTGTGCCACATGCTGTATTAGGCCCACATCTTCGGCAGTGAGGGAGAGACAGTCTCCACCTGGGAGAGGACGCTTTAGTGAGAAAGGCAGATATCACAGAGACACCTCCAGAGAATGAAATGGTCTCAAGGGTATCAAGCATAACCAGGAAGAACAAGAGGCTGGGGCAGGGGAGCTGGTTACCACAGGGACCAAACCTGGGGCAATACTAACCACTGTGATGACAAACCCAAATTTCAGTGTCTTCACAGCCCCAGTGTAGCTATCTGCAGTGGAATGAAGGAAAAGTGAGGGTACCCTGGTGGACAAAGGCTCTACCCTGGCTGGGTTCACCCCGGCAGTGTTTGTGGGAAGGGAGGATGGGATGACGCAGGGATGCTTTAGGGTCTGACCTGCAAGTGGCCTGTGTTCCATTGGCCAGCACCAGGTGTGTGGCCCCACCTACCTGCAGGGGAGGCAGGAATGGCACCCGGCAGAGGGGGCATGATTTGGTGGGCAGGTGGCAGTTGGAGGTGGTCAAGAGTGATTTCCCTAAAGAGGTGGGATTTCAGAGGTGTCCAGGGGACCAGGCTCAGCCTCTCTCCAGGCAGCACCCAGCCTGGGTAGAACAGCCTGAACCCCTCCACTCCTCCCGGGGCCCCAGGAGGCACGGCGCCTGCAGATGAAAGCTGCATCTTTGAGACCAAAGCGGGGGCATCCCTCCTAGCAGAAAGGCCCCTCACTCTATTTTCAGCCTGTCTGCGGGAATCCTGCAGGGGCTCTCTCCAGAGAGAACACAGACCATCCTCTCTGAGGGTTTTAAAGGCTCCTTTGCCGCTAGAAGCTGCCTTTCAGACCCGTCAGGCTAAAGATTTTAACCCGAGATTTAAAAGGACCAGAGATCAAAAGCAGATGCTCCTGGAAGACACTTCAGCCTGCCCAGCCGTCTGGGGACACGGCTACGGAGGAGAAGACGATTCATCACGGACCATGCAAGCCCCCGTTCAATAATAAACAGATGTATTATGGGGGGAAAAGAAAGGGATGGGTGTCAACCCCTTGATTCATTTGTCTCCCTCTCAAAATCACCTCCATCCTGGGCTCCGGAGGGCAGGCGCGGGTGCTTTGAAGCGGAGACATCATGTCAGGGAAATGGAAACATTTCACGTTGTAAATCCTGGGGGTTGTCAGAGAAACCCTAATGAGAGAGGAAGCTGCCGGGTGGGGTGGTGGGGAGCACCCTGGACTGGTTTGGGGGGAGGAGTCTAAAGGCAGCTCTGGGAGAGGGGAACCTGGCCCCTCCCCCTCCAGACTGACCCTTTCTGCACTGCTCTCCAGCCTCCATCTGGAGTGATACCATTGCGCAGTTTGTGACCTTGGTAAGATCCACATGCTTTATTCAGGTTAAAGCTACTTTATTGGCTTTGTCACATAATCACCCTTGGGGCTTTCCTGCTGCTGTTGCTAAGTCGCTTCAGTTGTGTCTGACCCTGTGCGACCCCATAGGCGGGGGCCCACTGTCTCTGGGATTCTCCAGGCAAGAACACTGGAATGGATTGCCGTTTCCTTCTCCAATACATGAAAGTGAAAAGTGAAAGTGAAGTCACTCAGTCGTGCCTGACTCTTAGCGACCCCATGGACTGCAGCCCACCAGGCTCCTCCGTCCATGGGATTTTCCGGGCAAGAGTACTGGAGTGGGGTGCCATTCCCTTCTCCGTGGGGCCTTCCTACCTTTCACTTAATGGTGAAGAATCTGAAAATATTTTGACAAGTCACAGATTTAGGTGTGATTACCTCCCAAGATAGGATATCTCTAGTTCTGTATTTAGGGGAAACTGAGTCATGATTCCAAAACCCCACACTCTACTCAATATAAAGCCTTTAGCCATAGTAAGTACACCCTTGCAGTCTGAAAGAGCTGGTAAAATGTCCAGGTTAAGATCTGGGGCTCTGGCTCAGTCCTGTGAGTGGAATTGCAGTTCTGTGACATGGGGTAAGCCAGTTCACCTCTCTGAGCCTCAGCTTCCGTGTTGCAGAAGGGTAATAGGCATTGCTGCCCATCCATGATTGCTGCGGGGATTCTGAGCCTCAGTTTCCGTGTTGCAGAAGGGTAATAGGCATTGCTGCCCACCCATGATTGCTGCGGGGATTGAGTTAATACGTAGCATGCGCTTTGCTTGTTCAGCACAGATTTCCTCTGATTCCAGGCCTGTCTCCAAGGTAGATTCACACCAAAGTGTAGATTATTGGTTCACTTTACGTTTGAAAATACTGAAGCTTAGAGAGTGACTTACCCAGGTTCACATAGGGAGCTAGAGCCAGCCCTCTGAGCCCCCATTCAGGGCTCTCTTGCCCCTACCCTACTTCCCCCTCTACATTCTGGAAGCTCTGATCGGGTATGATGATGGAGAAGGCTGGAGGCAGGAGGCAGAGGACCAGTTAGAAGCCCATCAGGGATGAAGAGAACAAGACCAAGGCAGTGGCCTTGAGGGTGTAGAGGGGAAAAACCAGTGTGAATAGCTCTTCAGAGGGTAAAATCCCGCTAGACCATTTCTGATTAATGCATCATTTCTTGTGCCCAGCCCCTAGCACGTGGCCTAACAGCCATGTAAGCAGATATTACATTGTTTCTTCTGTAATCACAGAAGGAAGAGAAGACTGAGTGGATAGGTGAACGGATGAATGAATAAATAAGCGAATGATTAAAAGCAACAGAAGGATGACTCCCAGATGACTTCCAGGTGTCTGGCTTGGCATATTCACTGAACTAGGGAGCACAGGGAGAAGAGAAAATCTACACAGTGATTCATAATATAACCAAAACTTCTAAACTTCCTTTGTGTACAAGGTCCAGAGGCTGTAAATCCACTCATTCCAATCAAATGGACCTTCACTAACGCCAATAGGTGTCTAGCGTGGGGAGAGGAGACGTGAGACAAGAAGTGAGCCTGCCTGCCCCAGGGGAGCCTGCGGTCCAGTGGGATGGCAGAACTCCCAGGGGTAAAGTTCATCCAGGGTGCAGAACAGTGAGTAGGCCTGTGTGCCCAGCAGAGAGCAAGCAGAGCTGAGAGAACAAGAGCTCCCTGGAGGGCGGGCCAGTCATGGAGGGCTCTCTGGAGGAGGGGGGACTTGAACTAATGGGTTAGATGAAGAATCAGGTTTGGCAGAGGATGGAAGCACCTAAGGGCTAAGGCTTGGATCTAAGGATGGGTCCTGGGTATGAAGGAACCAGTTTGTCTCCATCCTGGCATCTCCAACATCCAATAGAGGAGCTGGCATTGAACAGGCAGCAGTGATCTTTGGAAATTCTTTATCTCACTTCTTATATTCTTGACCAGTAGTTGCCACACAATGACTCTTTTTGGCCATATGCCTGAAGGTTGAAGGCATTCCAGACCCATAAATATTATTTCCAAAACCAACTGATGCATGAAACTAGACTTTGATTAAATATTACTACCAGCAATTGGTAATGAAGCATGAGCTGTCATTTATCAGCAAGAAATGTGGACGTAATAATTCATTAAGCCCCTTTAAGCGTGCTCTGAGCTGAGCACTTGGGACAGAGGGGGTCTGCAGGGGTTATGTTTTGTGTTGGCTGTTTGAGGGACTCTTTGGCAAACTGCTTCCAAAACTATTACTCCCCAGGCTGCTGCCTTCGCTGTGTCCCAGCCACTGAGCCACTTGGAAGGCCTCCATTTATTAAAAGGACTCCTTGCCTTCCCCTTCAAGTTGGCAGGAGTGGTGGCGGAGGCAGGGTGCACATGGATGCTTCTCCTACATCATTAGACGGCTGCCCCCTCCCACAGTCAGAGGACCTACGTGTGGGGTGGGGGGAATTCATCATCCATACATTTAACATTGCTTGATAGTTACGAAGTGGCCAGTGCTGTGACAGGTGCTGGGGATAACATGGGGAAAAAACATATACAGTCCTTGCCTTCGTTGAACCCACAGCCTGAGATAGGGAGCTGCTAGTAAGTAGACAGCATGCAGTGACCGACACTATAAGAGTGGAGACACTGAGGAGGCCTTTAGTCTGGCTTGGAAGTCAGAGAGGGCTTCCTGGAGGAGGTGGGAGTTAAGTTGAGGCCCAAAAGAGGTGTAGAAATTGGTTAAGTGAAGACAGAGAGGAGCACTCTGGGTGTTGGGAATAGCACTGCAGGGTTGTGGAAGGGAGAGAAAGCATGGCACCTTTGGATGACAGGGATAACTGGGCTGCATGGGACTGAGGGCGTGAAGCCAGTGGTGGCAGGAGCTGAGGCTGGACAGGTGAACTGGAGCTACTGCCGTGAAGGCCTGGAACCTTATCCTGTTGAGGGGTTTGGAGTGGCCTGGAGAGTAAGGGTGACGCTGGCTGCTGTGTGGATAACAGTAGAACTGAGAGTGGACACCATCAGAGGGACTGGGGTGAGCAGGATGCCTTTCGCACTGTACTTGGGGACCCCCAGCAGATGTGTGGGCTATGGGAGGTCAGGGTCAGGATAAGTATGTTTTGTTGCAGCAAGGAGCAGCCCTGAAACTCTGAGTGGCTTCAAACAGCAGACGCTTATCTCTCACCCATGTGACCACATGACTGTCACAGACCCACCAGAGGCCTCAGAGCAGCCACTCAGCAGAATGCGGAGAGACAGCAAGAGCAGGCAGGTTTCACTTGGTTTTGAAGCTGCTGCCCACGGGTGACACACACCATTTCCACTCGCATTTCCTTGGCCAAAGCAATGGCTGCTTCTGTTTTCAAAGAAGGTAGGGAAGTGCTACCCACTCTGGGAAGACCGGAAAACCAGACAATTTGAGGGTGTAGCCCTAACGACCAGCGCTGTGAGGCTGCTGGCTCCGCAGCTTGCCCTTTACATTACTATCACAAGCACTGGCCCACTGCTGCTAGAATTGATTTCCCTGTAGCTGGCCACATTGCTCCCATCGGGCCTGGGAGGCACACAGGGTCATCCCTTCCAAGCCACCAGGCTCAGCTCCCGGAAGTCCCCACAGAGAGAGCATGAATGGTCTGGGAACTTTAGAGCTCCTGGGGCAGTTGGGGGCTGACCTCCCAAATGCTTCCTGCGTATTTTTTACTTTGCCTAAAGTGAGCAGTAAGAGCAATGTGCTAAATAAAGAGAAAGCCAATGGCACTAAGTGAGACGCTGGGGAGACAGAATGGGTTTTGGTTTGTGTTCCTCTCTCAGAGCTGTTGGAACATTCGGCCTCCCTGCAGTTGGAACAAAATGACTGTTGAAGTGTTTTGCTTTGGTGTAGATACTACACGTGCCCCTGGGCATTTTACTTATTCTGGGTCTGGCTGATCAACCAGATGTCCTGCCTTTGTGGCACAGTTGACGGGTTCAGGCTCCTGGTCCCTCCAGGATCTCAGAGGAGCTGCTCCAAGACACCCCCTTCTTGGGCCAGGCTCACTCCCAGCTCTGTCCCCGTTTGGCCCTCTTTCTCTCCCTGCCCACTAGTCATGTCTCTGTCTTGTTCCCAACAGGTCTGCGTTTCAGTGAGTTAAAGTTCCCACGGTGACTGAACACGAACATGAACCGCAAGCTAGAATACTCATGTTTTGAGCTGAGAAAACTGAGGCAGTGTGAGAGCGGGAGGCCTGGGAGAAGCCTGGCTTGGGATTAGCTCTGTTGCCTAACTGGGGTGTGGCCTTGGATAAGAGAGTTGACATCCCTGAACCTCTGTGTCCCCATCTGCAACCTGGGGGATGGAGGCAGAGAGCGGATAGGGGTGCTGTGAAGAGTGAGTGACTTACTTCAACCTTTATGACACTCTAAAATCAACACAACGTTTTAAAGCAATTGTACTTCAAAAAAAAGAAAGTAAGAGTAAAGAAGGGAAAAGTACTCTGGTGACTGTTGAAGTATCTCAGTGCATTTTTTAATTTGCTGATTTCTTTTTTAACCTAATCACTAACACTAGCAAGTACTTACGTCAGAGCTTGTTTATTGGGTTGTTCTTTATTACTGATTTCTAGGAGTTCATGTATTTTAGAAGTAAAACTTGTGTCAGATACATATTTTGTGATCATCAAAAAAGTGAGTGAGATAAGATGTTGAAGGTACTGGTTCTGTGTCTTAGGAAGTGAACGCTGCTAGATGTTTGTCTATATCATCAAACATATACGTCATCTCTGTTTTAAGGCACAGTCGCACTTGGGGAAAGATGCCGGTTACTAAGTGATTTGCCCAAAGTTGTACTGTTGGTGCTTGCAGTGGGGTAGGATCTGCCACGTGTTCTGAGAAGGAGCAGCTTCTTCCCTAGACTCCTCCACATGCCTTGGTCCCCGACTCCCTCGAGAGACCTCTTACCTGCCTTCTTCTGATATCCATCCGTGCTTTGGCTCCCAGGTACCTCTTACTTCACTCCCACCTTCCTCATTCCTCAGAAGAAAACTTTCCCCTCAACCACTCACTGATCCCTGTTCCTTTAAGGTTTAGAGACCCGTGCAACCCCTCTCTCCTACATTGCACAGTATTTCAGCGTTCACAGAGCTTATCCTAGTGAAGCCAGCCCTGGGCACTGGGGCCTTGAGACTGTGGCGGGGTCCTCTCTGCTTCTCCTGCTTGTAGGTGCCCTGTGTTACACACAAGGTGACTATCACGTGTGCAGACACCCCACGTGCATGTTAAGGTCAATAACTGTTCCATCCAAACCCAACATCCCATGAATGTGCATTTAACAAGATTAAATGTGCATTAAAAAGATGCAAGGTCCTTTCTTGCATCCGTTGAGAAGGGTAGACCACTGGAAGGAGCTGGGAACAGAGATCACCAAACCACCCCACCCCCACCCCTCCCCTTAGACTTTGCAGGGATCTAGGCCAGCACTGTGAGGCTGAAACCAGGGTGGGAAGATGAGGTGAGGAGACAGACTTGGGGAGCAGATCCCGGGGAGCTGTTACAGCAGAACCTCCAAGCCCCTCTTGGCAGGCGCTCAGGCACACACGTGCGGGCCCCACAGCGATGTCCCCGAGCAGTGGCAGCCGCAGGGGGTGTGAGGCGGGACTTGCTTCTGCCTTTGGAACCCTGTGTTTGCTGATGTTTACATAGAGAGTGGAATTAATTAAATGCCACGGGGCCTTCTCGGTTGCTGAAAATAAACCCAGCCAGGCCCCCAGCAGTGAGCCGCCTGCCTGCGTCTGTTGGGTTTCTCCCAGCTTTGCAGGCACACACGGCAGGATTAGAGCCGCTGCCACTCTCCCCACAGGCAGCATGTCGGAGCCAGATGTGTGCAGAACAGGGGCACATCCCAGCAGCCGGAGGCACATAGAAACACACTGATTCACAGGACAAAGCATCGGCCCACCGAGCCTCACCCAGTTAAATACACACAGAGCCGTAGCTGCTCCTGGGTGCACGGTGAAGCAAGCACAGCCTGGCAAAGACGTTCAGATAAACCTGGCACATGTGCCACCGGAACTCATATCATGGTCCTGCACCCACAGTCATGGAGATGCGCGCATGGCTTCCAAATCAGAGAGCCTTAATCTGCTCCTAGATCTACCTTTTGCTAGAAGTGTGACCTGAAGCTTGTTTTTTAACTTGTTTGTGCCTCTGTTTCCTCCATTATCAAATGGGATAACAGCAGTACTAATCTCGCGGTGTCATTGTGAGGATAAAAATGAGAAAATGAACAGTCGCTCTTAGCAGAGCCCCTGGTGCTCACTAAGCCCTCCATGAACCTTAGATAAAAGCAGTTGCTCTCAACACCGTCCCAGGTGTGGGCTCACATGGGAACGTGGGCATGTAGACATTCAGACACGCAAAGATGCAAATGGACCAAGTAACACACGAGAGGACAGAAAGACCACAGAGGCATCCCCTGGGGCTCACAAATAAGTCTGCCTGGACCTGACCTGTGCAGACCTGTGCTCACACCCGCTCTCTTCTCCCCCCACCACCAGCCCAGCCCAGACTGATGGCAGTACATGGCCACGCCATGCAGAGCTGAGGCCAACCAAAGTCCTTGGCTGAGGAGCCACATGCTGCGGGTGTGGTTTCCAGCCACTAAAACACAGACTCTTCTGTGGCTCCCCATGACCTTCTGGCCAAGAGCCAACCTCCCTTCCTGAGGCTGAAATTCACAGACTTCCATGCTCTGCCTCCCTCCCTCTCCTTGCATCAAAACGCGGCACTGCCCCGTGGGGGCTCCCGATGAGCAGTGCCCCTCCGGTTCTGAACAACTGAGAAAGCATGGCAGATGGGGGCTGAATAGAATCTTGATTGCTGAGAAAGTTCTTGATTGCTGTGAGTTGAAGCGCACAGCTTATTGTGAAAGGCAAAGAAGCCTCCTACTGAGTCCCAGAATGGGGTGGGCCATCCCACGCAGTTCTAGACAAAAACTCACAATAAAGCGACTATTGCAATAAATGAATTTATAGTTCTGGAGGGGACAGGCACCCCGTGTGGAGGGCATGCAGAGGCAGAGAACATGTGTACATGCTGTTTGCCCGCACCCTTCCCCAAGCATCACTCCTGCTGTGTGCTTTCTTGGCCTCAATTCTGACCTTGCATCAGTGTCCTAGGCATGTAACAGTATGTACACTACACAGCATGTAACAGGCATGTACACTACACTTAGCGACGGGACCCAACACCGATTCTCTCGCGGTGTCTGTATCAGTACAGACATACCTTGGAGATGTTGTGCCTTCAGTTCTAGAACACCCATCACCATAAAGCAACTATTGCAATAAATGAATTTATAGTCACATGAATATTTTGGTTGCCTAGTACCTATAAAAGCTAAGTTTACACCGTATTAAGTGTGAAATAGCATTTTGCCTGAGAAAACAATGTACATGCTTTAATTAAAAAACACTTTATTGCTCAAAAAAAAAAATGCTAACCATCATCTGGGCCTTCAGCAAGCTGTAATCTTTTTGCTGACTTAAGGACTTTTTTCCAGTTTGATGGCTGCTGAGAGATCAAGGTGATGGCTGCTGAAGGTTGGAGTGCCTATGGCAGTTTCTTAAGACACTTATGAAGTTTGCTGATTCAATTGATTCCTCCTTTCGTGAACTATTTCTCTGTAATATGCAATACTGTTTGATGGCATTTTACCTATATTAGAATTTCTTTCAAAATTGAAAAGAAGGTTGAGAGTCCTCTCATAATCTGCTGCTGCTTTATTAAGTTTATGTAATGTTCTAAATGATCCTTTGTTGACATTTCAATAAATCTTCACTGCATCTATGCCAGGAATAGATTCTGTCTCCAGAAACCACTCTCTTTGCTCATCCCTCAGAAGGAAAGATATAAGCATCTGAATGCAGAATTCCAAAGAATAGCAAGAAGAGATAAGAAAGCCTTCCTCAGCTATCAATGCAAAGAAATAGAGGAAAACAACAGAATGGGAAAGACTAGAGATCTCTTCAAGAAAATTAGAGATAGTAAGGGAACATTTCTTGCAAAGATGGGCTCGATAAAGGACAGGAATGGTATGGACCTAACAGAAGTAGAAGATACTAAGAAGAGGTGGCAAGAATACACAGAAGAACTGTACAAAAAAGACCTTCACGACCAAAATAATCACGATGATGTGATCACTGACCTAGAGCCAGACATCCTGGAATGTGAAGTCAAGTGGGCCTTAGAAAGCATCACTACGAACAAAGCTAGTGGAGGTGATGGAATTCCAGTTGAGCTATTTCAAATCCTGAAAGATGATGCTGTGAAAGTCCTGCACTCAATATGCCAGCAAATTTGGAAAACTCAGCAGTGGCCACAGGACTGGAAAAGGTCAGTTTTCATTCCAATCCCAAAGAAAGGCAATGCCAAAGAATGCTCAAACTGCCGCACAATTGTGCTCATCTCACATGCTGGTAAAGTAATGCTCAAAATTCTCCAAGCCAGACTTCAGCAATATGTGAACTGTGAACTTCCAGATGTTAAGCTGGTTTTCGAAAAGGCAGAGGAACCAGAGATCAAATTGCCAACATCCGCTGGATCATGGAAAAAGCAAGAGAGTTCCAGAAAAACATCTATTTCTGCTTTATTGACTATGCCAAAGCCTTTGACTGTGTGGATCACAAGAAACTGTGGAAAATTCTGAAAGAGATGGGAATACCAGAGCACCTGACCTGCCTCTTGAGAAATCTGTATGCAGGTCAGGAAGCAACAGTTAGAACTGGACATGGAACAACAGACTGGTTCCAAACAGGAAAAGGAGTATGTCAAGGCTGTATAGTGTCACCCTGCTTATTTAACTTCTATGCAGAGGACATCATGAGAAACGCTGGACTGGAAGAAGCACAAGCTGGAATCAAGACTGCTGGGAGAAATATCAGTAACCTCAGATATGCAGATGACACCACTCTTATGGCAGAAAGTGAAGAGAAACTAAAAAGCCTCTTGATGAAAGTGAAAGAGGAGAGTGGAAAGTTGGCTTAAAGCTCATCATTCAGAAAACTAAGATCATGGCATCTGGTCCCATCACTTCATGGGAAATAGATGGGGAAACGGTGGAAACAGTGTCAGACTTTATTTTTCTAGGCTCCAAAATCACTGAAGATGGTGACTGCACCCATGAAATTAAAAGACGCTTACTTCTTGGAAGGAAAGTTATGACCAACCTAGATAGCATATTCCAAAGCAGAGACATTACTTTGCCAACAAAGGTCCGTCTAGTCAAGGCTATGGTTTTCCCAGTAGTCATGTATGGATGTGAGAGTTGGACTGTGAAGAAAGCTGAGCACCGAAGAATTGATGCTTTTGAACTGTGGTGTTGGAGAAGACTCTTGAGAGTCCCTTGGACTGCAAGGAGATCCAACCAGTCCATTCTGAAGGAGATTAGTCCTGGGTGTTCTTTGGAAGGAGTGATGCTGAAGCTGAAACTCCAATACTTTGGCCACCTGATGCAAAGAGTTGACTCATTGGAAAAGACTGTGATGCTGGGAGGGATTGGAGGCAGGAGGAAAAGGGGACGATGGAGGATGAGATGGCTGGATGGCATCACCAACTTGATGGACGTGAGTCTGAGAGAATCCAGGAGTTGGTGATGGACAGGGAGGCCTGGCATGCTGCGACTCATGGGGTCGCAAAGAGTCAGACATGACTGAGCAATTGAACTGAACTGAACTGAAGAAGCAACTCTTCATCTGTTCAAGTTTTATCATGAATCTTCAGTAATTCAGGCACATCTTCAGGCTCTACTTCTAATTCTAGCTCTCTTGCTGTTTACACCACATCTGTAGTTACTTCCTCCACCGAAGTCTTGAACCCCTCAAAGTTATCCGTGAGGATTAGAATCAACTTTTTCCAAACTCCTGTTAACATTGGCATTTTGACCCTTTCCCATGAATCATGAATGTTCTTAATGGCATCTAGAACAGTGAATCCTTTACAGAAGTTTTTTGAATTTACTTTGCTCAGATCCATCCAAGGAATCACTGTCTGTGCAAGCTGTAGCCTTATGAAATATATTTCTTAAAAAACTAAGGCTTGAAAGTCGAAATGACTCCTTGATCCCTGGCTGCAGAATGGATGTTGTGTTAGCAGACGTGAAAACAACGTTAGTCTCATTGTACATCTCCATCAGAGCTCTTGAATGACCAGGTGCAATCTCAGTGAGTAGAAATATTTTGAAAAGAATTTTTTTTTCTGAACAGTAGGTCTCAACAGTGGGCTTAACATATTCAGCAAACCATGTTGTAAACAGATGCGCTGTCGTCCAGGCTTTGTTGTTCCATTTATGGAGCACAGACAGAGTCGATTTAATTCTGAATTCTTGAGGACCCTAGGATTTTCAGGATGGTAAATGAACACTGGCTTCAACTAAAATCACTGACTGCTTTAAGCCCCTAACAAGAGAGTCAGCTGATCTTTTGAAGCGTAGAAGCCAGGCATTGACCTCTGCTCTCTAACTGTGGAAGTCCTAGATGGCATCTTCTTCCAGTATAAAGCTGTTTCATCTACGTGAGACTCTGTTGTTTAGTGTACCTATTTTCAGTAATTATCCCAGCTTGATCTTCTGGATTACTTGTTGCAGCTTCTGCATCAGCACTTGCTGCTTCCTCTTGCACCTTGGTGTTATGGAGACAACTTCATTCCTTAAACCTCACAAACCGATCTGATGACTTCAAACTTTTCTTCTGCAGCTTTCTTACCTCTCTCAGACTTCACAGAACAGAAGACTTAGGGCCTTGGTCTGGGTCAAGCTTTGGCTTAAGGGAATGTTGTAGGAGATTTGATCTTCTATCCAGGCCACTAAGACTTTCTCCATATCTTCAATAAGCAGTTTTGCTTTCTTGTCATTCATGTGTTCACTGGAGCAGCACTTTTAATTTCCTTCAAGAACTTTTCCTTTGTGTTCACAGTTTGGCTAATTGTTTGGTGCAAGAGACCTTGATTTCGGCCTGTCTTGGGTATCTCTATGGTTTCCTTGCTAAGTTTAATCATTTCTAGCTTTGGTTTTTGGCCTGCCAGGCTTCTTTGTGCATGGGATTCTCTAGGCAAGAATACATGCAGCTATTCCTGCCACTGGAACACCTGGAGGCTGTTATTGGATTATTAATTGGCCTAACTTTCAGTATTACGGTGTCTCAGGGAATAAGGAGGCCCGAGAAGAAAGAGAGAGATGGGGGACCAGTTGTCAGTAGAGCAGTCAAAATACCAATGACATTTATTGCTTAGTTCCTTGTCTTATATGGGTACAGCTGATGGTGCCCCAAAACAATTACAGTAGTAATACCAAAGCCCACTGATTTCACCATAACAAATATATTTGCAAGAATTATCAGTATGTGACATACAGACATCTAACGAGCAAAGGTATTGGAGAAGTGGTGCTGGTAGATCTGGTCAACACCAGCTTGCCGCAAACCTTCAATTTGGAAAAGAGAATTAAAAAGCAATATCTGTGAAAAACAGTAAAATGAGGCATGCCTGTATTATTTCCCAATTTAAAAATAAAAGCTTTCTCCCCAAAGGAGTATTGTGATTGATAGATGGGTTGGTGAATCTATTCATTTCTTTATTCACACCTTGAAGGACCCTCCTTTTCTGTAGAGGCTGAAGGGAGTGAAAGGTGTGAGACAGTCGGACAAGGAACAGAAGCCAGTACCTGAAATAGAAGATAAAAAGTTCAAGAGCAGAGTTCAGCCTGGAGGAGGGGTGCCTCCCTTTGGCTCTCCATCCGCAGTATCAGCCTCTGTCTCCAGGTCTCCAAGGGACAGGAAATACTTATGGTTCCAAGGCCACCTGGGCTGGCGTCCCCCTCGCTGGATCTCTGCTTTGAGTGCTCATGCTCACGGCAATAATAACATTACATTGTTGTAAGACAGAGTTCACACAGCTCCCTATGGGTCATTTTATTTGAGCAGTCCCAAGATCTCAGGGCTCCCCTTGAGCCCTGAGCCTCAGAGAGGGTGGCTGACTTGTTCAGGGTTGCACAGCTATGACGAAACGTGGCTTGTCCGACGCAGGCTCTTCTCTTCCTGACTGTTACTACCTGCTACTGTTACTTCCTGACTGTTCTACCCTGCTCAGTCGTGTCCTACTCCTTGTGACCCCACGAACTGTAGCCCGCCAGGCTCCTCCGTCCACGGGATTTTCAGGCAAGAATACTGGAGTGGGTTGCCATTTCCTACTCTAGAGAATCTTCCCAATTCAGAGATCGAACCCACATCTCCTGCATTGACAGGTGGATTCTTTACCACTCAGCCCCCTGGGTATCCAGGCTGTTACTGTTACTGTAGGGGCAGTGAATGGATGAACTCAGTTCCTGCAGTCCTCTTGGGCTGGAGGGAACACCACTTCCTTTGGGTGTCCCATACATCTTGTGAAAGAGCATGTCCAACTGTCTTGGATTTGATTTGCAACATTATTCTTTCAACACATAATTTTGTAAATATATATATATTGAGCGCCCACATGATGCACAGCATGGTAGCAGGTTCAGTGGGAAACAAAAACAGGAACAATTGTGAATGTATGTAAAGGCCAGATGGTGGCCAGCATTGCTGCCGGTCTCTGACTGGGAGCATGTCTTGGCTGGGGGGCCAGGATCAGAACTTTCAAGGGGCTTGGGACCTTGAGGAGGTGTGGGTTCCTTCCCAGGGACAGACTCATCAGTCACAGTGTGCTTCTGGCTGAAAAGAAAGCTTGGTGGCATCTAAGCTGTAAGCTTTAGGCTCTATGGGTAATGTATTCAGGGATTCTGTGTGTGTGTGTGCACGCGCACATGTGTAGAGAGAGAGAGAAGTAAAGAGCACTCACCTTTTCGTAGCAGGAAAATGTCAGGCATCCCTGGATGCAGGAAGAGGTCTCGGTGGAGTGCTAACAGGCTGCTCACAACTTGGAGCAGAGACTGTTTCCTGTCTGGCAGGAACTGATCTCCTTTTAACACCTAAGGCTCAGCCCACCCTAAGGCCACATTCCAAACCTCTCCATCTGAGCCCTGAGCCCTCAGCACTGACCGGCCCTCGGTACAGTCACTGTGAGCAGCTGTGTGAACAGGTACAGAGCTGAGGAGCTCCTGGATTCAGAAGCAGTGATGAGACAAGAAGAACCGCTTCCCTCTCTGGACCTCAGGTCTCAGTCTTCTCATCTCTGAAGTGGAAGGGCAAGGAGGATTGAACACTTTTATCTCTGAGACTCCTCTCAACTCTGGCTTTCAACTATTCCGTGTCTCCCTAGACTCTGAATAGCAAGTGTGTTACAAAGACCTCCCATTGTGATGTTTATATCCATCCTTTTATTTTTTTCTGCAGAAGACCCTAATGAGCTGTGTTTACGCCATAGGGGTGATGAGGTTTGAAGCACAGAACTTGTGTTCCCATTGTGTGGTTGGGAAAACTGAGGTCCTGCACTGGATCCCATAGCTCCTTGAACAGCAGCTAGGCTTGGCACCAGGTCTCCTGACTGTCTCTACCCTCCGTACTCTGCCAGACTACGTGGGTACCCATCTGAAGCATCCAGAAGGCAAAAGCCCAGCTGAGAGAATCTGTGGTTTTGTCTCAGTCCAGCCAAGCATCAAACCTGTAGGGGTTCTCGTTCAAGTGCACTCTGATTTATAAATGGCCTGGTCCTCCATCCACCTCATTATCTGCTGAGACACTGCTTTGTCTTGTAAAGTCCATTTCACAGGTCCACTTCCTCTGACCTCTTCTGCCCAGTAACTTGCTGAGTTGCTCACTCATTATCCACTTTGCCCGTTGCAAATTCTCTCCCCTCCCCACACCCCCTGCCCCGTGCTAGACAAGGCTCCGTCCTGGCAAGTTTCCAGTTTCACAAGTTGTGACCTCCGTCTTGACCTCTGCTAGGTAGGCAGCCTTCTTTTTCTAAGACAAGGTCACAGCCTGGCCATGGCCTGCTCTGAGACATGTGACAACACGTTCTCCCATCACCCTTTCCCCGGCGTCAGCATCCTCCCATAGCCCGCGTTCTCAGGTAGAAATCCAGGCTTTTATCTTAAAAAGGGGAAAAAAGCAAAGACAAACCTTAGTTAGTGTCAGAATGGCTCCCAAACATAGCGCCAGGGCTCTGGACTTGGCCTTCCTTCCTGCAGGGTCTGACAGCAGAACCTCCAAGCCCCTCTTGGCAGGCGCTCAGGCACACACGTGCGGGCCCCACAGCGATGTCCCCGAGCAGTGGCAGCCACAGGGGGTGTGAGGCGGGACTTGCTTCTGCCTTTGGAACCCTGTGTTTGCTGATGTTTACATAGAGAGTGGAATTAATTAAATGCCGCGGGGCCTTCTCGGTTGCTGAAAATAAACCCAGCCAGGCCCCCAGCAGTGAGCCGCCTGCCTGCGTCTGTTGGGTTTCTCCCAGCTTTGCAGGCACACACGGCAGGATTAGAGCCGCTGCCACTCTCCCCACAGGCAGCATGTCGGAGCCAGATGTGTGCAGAACAGGGGCACATCCCAGCAGCCGGAGGCACATAGAAACACACTGATTCACAGGACAAAGCATCGGCCCACCGAGCCTCACCCAGTTAAATACACACAGAGCCGTAGCTGCTCCTGGGTGCACGGTGAAGCAAGCACAGCCTGGCAAAGACGTTCAGATAAACCTGGCACATGTGCCACCGGAACTCATATCATGGTCCTGCACCCACAGTCATGGAGATGCGCACATGGCTTCCAAATCAGAGAGCCTTAATCTGCTCCTAGATCTACCTTTTGCTAGAAGTGTGACCTGAAGCTTGTTTTTTAACTTGTTTGTGCCTCTGTTTCCTCCATTATCAAATGGGATAACAGCAGTACTAATCTCGCGGTGTCATTGTGAGGATAAAAATGAGAAAATGAACAGTCGCTCTTAGCAGAGCCCCTGGTGCTCACTAAGCCCTCCATGAACCTTAGATAAAAGCAGTTGCTCTCAACACCGTCCCAGGTGTGGGCTCACATGGGAACGTGGGCATGTAGACATTCAGACACGCAAAGATGCAAATGGACCAAGTAACACACGAGAGGACAGAAAGACCACAGAGGCATCCCCTGGGGCTCACAAATAAGTCTGCCTGGACCTGACCTGTGCAGACCTGTGCTCACACCCGCTCTCTTCTCCCCCCACCACCAGCCCAGCCCAGACTGATGGCAGTACATGGCCACGCCATGCAGAGCTGAGGCCAACCAAAGTCCTTGGCTGAGGAGCCACATGCTGCGGGTGTGGTTTCCAGCCACTAAAACACAGACTCTTCTGTGGCTCCCCATGACCTTCTGGCCAAGAGCCAACCTCCCTTCCTGAGGCTGAAATTCACAGACTTCCATGCTCTGCCTCCCTCCCTCTCCTTGCATCAAAACGCGGCACTGCCCCGTGGGGGCTCCCGATGAGCAGTGCCCCTCCGGTTCTGAACAACTGAGAAAGCATGGCAGATGGGGGCTGAATAGAATCTTGATTGCTGAGAAAGTTCTTGATTGCTGTGAGTTGAAGCGCACAGCTTATTGTGAAAGGCAAAGAAGCCTCCTACTGAGTCCCAGAATGGGGTGGGCCATCCCACGCAGTTCTAGACAAAAACTCACAATAAAGCGACTATTGCAATAAATGAATTTATAGTTCTGGAGGGGACAGGCACCCCGTGTGGAGGGCATGCAGAGGCAGAGAACATGTGTACATGCTGTTTGCCCGCACCCTTCCCCAAGCATCACTCCTGCTGTGTGCTTTCTTGGCCTCAATTCTGACCTTGCATCAGTGTCCTAGGCATGTAACAGTATGTACACTACACAGCATGTAACAGGCATGTACACTACACTTAGCGACGGGACCCAACACCGATTCTCTCGCGGTGTCTGTATCAGTACAGACATACCTTGGAGATGTTGTGCCTTCAGTTCTAGAACACCCATCACCATAAAGCAACTATTGCAATAAATGAATTTATAGTCACATGAATATTTTGGTTGCCTAGTACCTATAAAAGCTAAGTTTACACCGTATTAAGTGTGAAATAGCATTTTGCCTGAGAAAACAATGTACATGCTTTAATTAAAAAACACTTTATTGCTCAAAAAAAAAAATGCTAACCATCATCTGGGCCTTCAGCAAGCTGTAATCTTTTTGCTGACTTAAGGACTTTTTTCCAGTTTGATGGCTGCTGAGAGATCAAGGTGATGGCTGCTGAAGGTTGGAGTGCCTATGGCAGTTTCTTAAGACACTTATGAAGTTTGCTGATTCAATTGATTCCTCCTTTCGTGAACTATTTCTCTGTAATATGCAATACTGTTTGATGGCATTTTACCTATATTAGAATTTCTTTCAAAATTGAAAAGAAGGTTGAGAGTCCTCTCATAATCTGCTGCTGCTTTATTAAGTTTATGTAATGTTCTAAATGATCCTTTGTTGACATTTCAATAAATCTTCACTGCATCTATGCCAGGAATAGATTCTGTCTCCAGAAACCACTCTCTTTGCTCATCCCTCAGAAGGAAAGATATAAGCATCTGAATGCAGAATTCCAAAGAATAGCAAGAAGAGATAAGAAAGCCTTCCTCAGCTATCAATGCAAAGAAATAGAGGAAAACAACAGAATGGGAAAGACTAGAGATCTCTTCAAGAAAATTAGAGATAGTAAGGGAACATTTCTTGCAAAGATGGGCTCGATAAAGGACAGGAATGGTATGGACCTAACAGAAGTAGAAGATACTAAGAAGAGGTGGCAAGAATACACAGAAGAACTGTACAAAAAAGACCTTCACGACCAAAATAATCACGATGATGTGATCACTGACCTAGAGCCAGACATCCTGGAATGTGAAGTCAAGTGGGCCTTAGAAAGCATCACTACGAACAAAGCTAGTGGAGGTGATGGAATTCCAGTTGAGCTATTTCAAATCCTGAAAGATGATGCTGTGAAAGTCCTGCACTCAATATGCCAGCAAATTTGGAAAACTCAGCAGTGGCCACAGGACTGGAAAAGGTCAGTTTTCATTCCAATCCCAAAGAAAGGCAATGCCAAAGAATGCTCAAACTGCCGCACAATTGTGCTCATCTCACATGCTGGTAAAGTAATGCTCAAAATTCTCCAAGCCAGACTTCAGCAATATGTGAACTGTGAACTTCCAGATGTTAAGCTGGTTTTCGAAAAGGCAGAGGAACCAGAGATCAAATTGCCAACATCCGCTGGATCATGGAAAAAGCAAGAGAGTTCCAGAAAAACATCTATTTCTGCTTTATTGACTATGCCAAAGCCTTTGACTGTGTGGATCACAAGAAACTGTGGAAAATTCTGAAAGAGATGGGAATACCAGAGCACCTGACCTGCCTCTTGAGAAATCTGTATGCAGGTCAGGAAGCAACAGTTAGAACTGGACATGGAACAACAGACTGGTTCCAAACAGGAAAAGGAGTATGTCAAGGCTGTATAGTGTCACCCTGCTTATTTAACTTCTATGCAGAGGACATCATGAGAAACGCTGGACTGGAAGAAGCACAAGCTGGAATCAAGACTGCTGGGAGAAATATCAGTAACCTCAGATATGCAGATGACACCACTCTTATGGCAGAAAGTGAAGAGAAACTAAAAAGCCTCTTGATGAAAGTGAAAGAGGAGAGTGAAAAGTTGGCTTAAAGCTCATCATTCAGAAAACTAAGATCATGGCATCTGGTCCCATCACTTCATGGGAAATAGATGGGGAAACGGTGGAAACAGTGTCAGACTTTATTTTTCTAGGCTCCAAAATCACTGAAGATGGCGACTGCACCCATGAAATTAAAAGACGCTTACTTCTTGGAAGGAAAGTTATGACCAACCTAGATAGCATATTCCAAAGCAGAGACATTACTTTGCCAACAAAGGTCCGTCTAGTCAAGGCTATGGTTTTCCCAGTAGTCATGTATGGATGTGAGAGTTGGACTGTGAAGAAAGCTGAGCACCGAAGAATTGATGCTTTTGAACTGTGGTGTTGGAGAAGACTCTTGAGAGTCCCTTGGACTGCAAGGAGATCCAACCAGTCCATTCTGAAGGAGATTAGTCCTGGGTGTTCTTTGGAAGGAGTGATGCTGAAGCTGAAACTCCAATACTTTGGCCACCTGATGCAAAGAGTTGACTCATTGGAAAAGACTGTGATGCTGGGAGGGATTGGAGGCAGGAGGAAAAGGGGACGATGGAGGATGAGATGGCTGGATGGCATCACCAACTTGATGGACGTGAGTCTGAGAGAATCCAGGAGTTGGTGATGGACAGGGAGGCCTGGCATGCTGCGACTCATGGGGTCGCAAAGAGTCAGACATGACTGAGCAATTGAACTGAACTGAACTGAAGAAGCAACTCTTCATCTGTTCAAGTTTTATCATGAATCTTCAGTAATTCAGGCACATCTTCAGGCTCTACTTCTAATTCTAGCTCTCTTGCTGTTTACACCACATCTGTAGTTACTTCCTCCACCGAAGTCTTGAACCCCTCAAAGTTATCCGTGAGGATTAGAATCAACTTTTTCCAAACTCCTGTTAACATTGGCATTTTGACCCTTTCCCATGAATCATGAATGTTCTTAATGGCATCTAGAACAGTGAATCCTTTACAGAAGTTTTTTGAATTTACTTTGCTCAGATCCATCCAAGGAATCACTGTCTGTGCAAGCTGTAGCCTTATGAAATATATTTCTTAAAAAACTAAGGCTTGAAAGTCGAAATGACTCCTTGATCCCTGGCTGCAGAATGGATGTTGTGTTAGCAGACGTGAAAACAACGTTAGTCTCATTGTACATCTCCATCAGAGCTCTTGAATGACCAGGTGCAATCTCAGTGAGTAGAAATATTTTGAAAAGAATTTTTTTTTCTGAACAGTAGGTCTCAACAGTGGGCTTAACATATTCAGCAAACCATGTTGTAAACAGATGCGCTGTCGTCCAGGCTTTGTTGTTCCATTTATGGAGCACAGACAGAGTCGATTTAATTCTGAATTCTTGAGGACCCTAGGATTTTCAGGATGGTAAATGAACACTGGCTTCAACTAAAATCACTGACTGCTTTAAGCCCCTAACAAGAGAGTCAGCTGATCTTTTGAAGCGTAGAAGCCAGGCATTGACCTCTGCTCTCTAACTGTGGAAGTCCTAGATGGCATCTTCTTCCAGTATAAAGCTGTTTCATCTACGTGAGACTCTGTTGTTTAGTGTAGCTATTTTCAGTAATTATCCCAGCTTGATCTTCTGGATTACTTGTTGCAGCTTCTGCATCAGCACTTGCTGCTTCCTCTTGCACCTTGGTGTTATGGAGACAACTTCATTCCTTAAACCTCACAAACCGATCTGATGACTTCAAACTTTTCTTCTGCAGCTTTCTTACCTCTCTCAGACTTCACAGAACAGAAGACTTAGGGCCTTGGTCTGGGTCAAGCTTTGGCTTAAGGGAATGTTGTAGGAGATTTGATCTTCTATCCAGGCCACTAAGACTTTCTCCATATCTTCAATAAGCAGTTTTGCTTTCTTGTCATTCATGTGTTCACTGGAGCAGCACTTTTAATTTCCTTCAAGAACTTTTCCTTTGTGTTCACAGTTTGGCTAATTGTTTGGTGCAAGAGACCTTGATTTCGGCCTGTCTTGGGTATCTCTATGGTTTCCTTGCTAAGTTTAATCATTTCTAGCTTTGGTTTTTGGCCTGCCAGGCTTCTTTGTGCATGGGATTCTCTAGGCAAGAATACATGCAGCTATTCCTGCCACTGGAACACCTGGAGGCTGTTATTGGATTATTAATTGGCCTAACTTTCAGTATTACGGTGTCTCAGGGAATAAGGAGGCCCGAGAAGAAAGAGAGAGATGGGGGACCAGTTGTCAGTAGAGCAGTCAAAATACCAATGACATTTATTGCTTAGTTCCTTGTCTTATATGGGTACAGCTGATGGTGCCCCAAAACAATTACAGTAGTAATACCAAAGCCCACTGATTTCACCATAACAAATATATTTGCAAGAATTATCAGTATGTGACATACAGACATCTAACGAGCAAAGGTATTGGAGAAGTGGTGCTGGTAGATCTGGTCAACACCAGCTTGCCGCAAACCTTCAATTTGGAAAAGAGAATTAAAAAGCAATATCTGTGAAAAACAGTAAAATGAGGCATGCCTGTATTATTTCCCAATTTAAAAATAAAAGCTTTCTCCCCAAAGGAGTATTGTGATTGATAGATGGGTTGGTGAATCTATTCATTTCTTTATTCACACCTTGAAGGACCCTCCTTTTCTGTAGAGGCTGAAGGGAGTGAAAGGTGTGAGACAGTCGGACAAGGAACAGAAGCCAGTACCTGAAATAGAAGATAAAAAGTTCAAGAGCAGAGTTCAGCCTGGAGGAGGGGTGCCTCCCTTTGGCTCTCCATCCACAGTATCAGCCTCTGTCTCCAGGTCTCCAAGGGACAGGAAATACTTATGGTTCCAAGGCCACCTGGGCTGGCGTCCCCCTCGCTGGATCTCTGCTTTGAGTGCTCATGCTCACGGCAATAATAACATTACATTGTTGTAAGACAGAGTTCACACAGCTCCCTATGGGTCATTTTATTTGAGCAGTCCCAAGATCTCAGGGCTCCCCTTGAGCCCTGAGCCTCAGAGAGGGTGGCTGACTTGTTCAGGGTTGCACAGCTATGACGAAACGTGGCTTGTCCGACGCAGGCTCTTCTCTTCCTGACTGTTACTACCTGCTACTGTTACTTCCTGACTGTTCTACCCTGCTCAGTCGTGTCCTACTCCTTGTGACCCCACGAACTGTAGCCCGCCAGGCTCCTCCGTCCACGGGATTTTCAGGCAAGAATACTGGAGTGGGTTGCCATTTCCTACTCTAGAGAATCTTCCCAATTCAGAGATCGAACCCACATCTCCTGCATTGACAGGTGGATTCTTTACCACTCAGCCCCCTGGGTATCCAGGCTGTTACTGTTACTGTAGGGGCAGTGAATGGATGAACTCAGTTCCTGCAGTCCTCTTGGGCTGGAGGGAACACCACTTCCTTTGGGTGTCCCATACATCTTGTGAAAGAGCATGTCCAACTGTCTTGGATTTGATTTGCAACATTATTCTTTCAACACATAATTTTGTAAATATATATATATTGAGCGCCCACATGATGCACAGCATGGTAGCAGGTTCAGTGGGAAACAAAAACAGGAACAATTGTGAATGTATGTAAAGGCCAGATGGTGGCCAGCATTGCTGCCGGTCTCTGACTGGGAGCATGTCTTGGCTGGGGGGCCAGGATCAGAACTTTCAAGGGGCTTGGGACCTTGAGGAGGTGTGGGTTCCTTCCCAGGGACAGACTCATCAGTCACAGTGTGCTTCTGGCTGAAAAGAAAGCTTGGTGGCATCTAAGCTGTAAGCTTTAGGCTCTATGGGTAATGTATTCAGGGGTTCTATGTGTGTGTGTGCACGCGCACATGTGTAGAGAGAGAGAGAAGTAAAGAGCACTCACCTTTTCGTAGCAGGAAAATGTCAGGCATCCCTGGATGCAGGAAGAGGTCTCGGTGGAGTGCTAACAGGCTGCTCACAACTTGGAGCAGAGACTGTTTCCTGTCTGGCAGGAACTGATCTCCTTTTAACACCTAAGGCTCAGCCCACCCTAAGGCCACATTCCAAACCTCTCCATCTGAGCCCTGAGCCCTCAGCACTGACCGGCCCTCGGTACAGTCACTGTGAGCAGCTGTGTGAACAGGTACAGAGCTGAGGAGCTCCTGGATTCAGAAGCAGTGATGAGACAAGAAGAACCGCTTCCCTCTCTGGACCTCAGGTCTCAGTCTTCTCATCTCTGAAGTGGAAGGGCAAGGAGGATTGAACACTTTTATCTCTGAGACTCCTCTCAATTCTGGCTTTCAACTATTCCGTGTCTCCCTAGACTCTGAATAGCAAGTGTGTTACAAAGACCTCCCATTGTGATGTTTATATCCATCCTTTTATTTTTTTCTGCAGAAGACCCTAATGAGCTGTGTTTACGCCATAGGGGTGATGAGGTTTGAAGCACAGAACTTGTGTTCCCGTTGTGTGGTTGGGAAAACTGAGGTCCTGCACTGGATCCCATAGCTCCTTGAACAGCAGCTAGGCTTGGCACCAGGTCTCCTGACTGTCTCTACCCTCCGTACTCTGCCAGACTACGTGGGTACCCATCTGAAGCATCCAGAAGGCAAAAGCCCAGCTGAGAGAATCTGTGGTTTTGTCTCAGTCCAGCCAAGCATCAAACCTGTAGGGGTTCTCGTTCAAGTGCACTCTGATTTATAAATGGCCTGGTCCTCCATCCACCTCATTATCTGCTGAGACACTGCTTTGTCTTGTAAAGTCCATTTCACAGGTCCACTTCCTCTGACCTCTTCTGCCCAGTAACTTGCTGAGTTGCTCACTCATTATCCACTTTGCCCGTTGCAAATTCTCTCCCCTCCCCACACCCCCTGCCCCGTGCTAGACAAGGCTCCGTCCTGGCAAGTTTCCAGTTTCACAAGTTGTGACCTCCGTCTTGACCTCTGCTAGGTAGGCAGCCTTCTTTTTCTAAGACAAGGTCACAGCCTGGCCATGGCCTGCTCTGAGACATGTGACAACACGTTCTCCCATCACCCTTTCCCCGGCGTCAGCATCCTCCCATAGCCCGCGTTCTCAGGTAGAAATCCAGGCTTTTATCTTAAAAAGGGGAAAAAAGCAAAGACAAACCTTAGTTAGTGTCAGAATGGCTCCCAAACATAGCGCCAGGGCTCTGGACTTGGCCTTCCTTCCTGCAGGGTCTGACCTAGTGATATCGTGTGCAAGGCAACGTTCGGGTTCCAGGGCCCCAGCACACAGTCGGGGTTTGGTGTGGGACATTCTCAGGAGTGACTGGAGGCCCTGTGCTGTTCAGAATGTGTTCAGACCTTCTCGTAGTTTTCCATGGGGAGAGGGAAAGCAGTCGCATGGTCTAGACAGGAAAACCTGGCGGTGTAGACACATCTGGAAGACGATGCTGTGTTTTGAATCACAATTGACATCCCACTTCCCTGTGTGTATGCTCCAGCAACGCGGTCCCCTCACACCAGCCACGTGCCTGCTGCTGCCCCTGTGCCTGTGGGTTGGAAAGGCTGTGTGTTTCGAGCTCTTTCGACAGGGAGCCAGAAGTGGCTTCATTCCACTCAGTGGATCAGGGAAGAGTGGCATGTGAATTGTGTGTCTGGCATCAGCATCCAGAAAGCTTCCTTCATGAGCTTGGATGAGCCACCCACTGCCCCCTACCCTGTCCTGGACATGAAGTGAAGCATTAGTTAGTCATGTCCGACTCTTTGCAGCCTGATGGACTATGGCCTACCAGGCTCCTCTGTCCATGGAATTCTCCAGGCAGGAATACTGGAATGGGTAGCCATTCCCTTCTCCGTGGGATCTTCCTGACCCAGGGATCAAACCCGGGTCTCCTGCACTGCAGGCAGGGTCTTCACAGTCGGAACCACCAGGGAAGCCCCTCCTTGTCTTGGGCCTGAACTCAAACATGAGTAGCATTGTGGTCCGGCAGGCGCAGGAGACCTAAGCACCCCTCGGCCTTCCATATACTGCCCTTGACCTTCCTTCCTCCAGTCTTCAGGCTGCTCGAGAATTTCTGTCCGGTGAGGGAGCCAGATTCTCCCCAAGCCTCTCTTTTCCTTTGAGGTCAGGAAGATAACTTCTAAGACTCGGTTCATATGCGAGTTCTTCTTTGGCGCCTTCCTGGTACTGCAAAGCAGCACTGCAACTCCTCCATTCTCCACGGGACTTTCACAGCTCTGCTGCCCTTGAGCCAGGCGTCTGGCCTTCTAGAGCCTCACTTTCTTGTGTGAATACCACTATGGCCTGTCTGCCTCACGAGGCCATTGGGAAGCCAGTGGAGGCAAAAGTGCGAACACCTGTGGGTACCAGTGACATCAGGAACAGACAGAGGTGGGGGGCTGGCAGCCATGCAGCCTGTCTCAGTCCCGAGGAGGCATGCTGGGGATGGTCCCAGAGCAGGTGTGGCCCTCCGAGAGTGGTCCGGACGTGTCAGTGGGACCTGCTCAGCACGTGGGGATCACAGGTGTGGGCCGAGAGCTCCATACTCACCCTCTGGTGCCCGTCGGGGATTCAGCACTGATGCTCGGTGCTTCCTCGCTGATCACGAGAGTGCGTGCTCTTCGGACACAGGCGCCAGGCTGTCTCAGTTCTTTAAAATCTCATCAGCATATTTAACTTCATATAAAAAACCCGTAAGGTAGGCAGCGATATTATCGCCAATTTACAGGTGAAGAAATGGAGACGCCAAGAGTACATGGGGAGCAGAAGCAGGTGCCAGGACCCTTGGCTGCCTGCCTTGCTCCTAGTGGGGCCTAGGACCTGCCATTGATCTCTTTATCCATCCATGCCTCCCTCCACCCCTTATTCTTTGCAAATCTCCCTAGGGTGGCAGGGTGGGTGGCAGCATGGGGTCTGTGAGGTCAAGGGACAAAGCACCCCAGTTAGGGTCATCTGAAGCTACAAGAGCCTGGGTCATCGCAGGAGAGCAGACACAGGCCTAGCAGGACCAGAGCTGTTAGTACACGGAGCCGACGGAGTCAGGGTCCCCTGAGAGGATGGGGACAGCACTACTGGGACCCCTGTGTGCTGCCCTCCTCCCTGTTGTGGCCACAGCGGACACGCGTCACAGGTATAGCATGCCCAGAACAGCCATGCCTCCCAGGAGCCCACAGTCAGTGAGTCTCCAGGAGACACGGGTTCCCCCAGGGGCAGGGACGTGGAATGACCCATCTCCCAGGCATTCCTGAGGGCACAATAGTGCCCAAGACACTGGCATCTGTTGCCTGCCCCCCACCACCCTGCCAGCCTCCCCCTCCTAAGAGAAGCCCTCACCACTGCAGATGCCATTTTGCCTTTGTTTGTTCTAAGAGCCAGGATTACTGGTGCTGAGAGCTGACTTCCAGCAGGCAGGAGGGATTGAACAAATGAGGTAAAGAGAGAGCCTGGAATGCAGCTTCGTGGTCCAGGCACCCGGAGCAGACTCTACAAGGAACCTGCTCGGGTCTATGGGGACCGCCGCCTTCTCCAGACCTCTGTTCCCCATCTCTGTGAAGCCCAGCAACAAGGGTGCACGCCCAGCCCTGCCTGACACATCTTCCCCCATGCCCTGCCCACCCCCCCACCCCAGTGTGGGAGCAGCTTATATGAGGCTTGCAGGAAGCAGCCCACCTCAGGTGAAAGGGCCTCACCTGGGAGCCAGCGAGCTTGTTCCAGGATCCAGGTCATTCTCTCCAGCCCCTCTGATCGGCAGGTGCAGAGGGAGCTTCCTGGGTCCTTCGAGTTTCACCCCCACCCCACCTGCCCCTGTCCCTGCCCAGCTCTCTAGCTCCCACCCTGGTAACTTCGGTGCCTTACTACTGGTGCACCCTTAGAGGAGTAGCTCTGCCTCAGTCTCCTCAACTGGAAAGTGGAAATAATAGTGCTTACCTCCTAGGCTTGTTTGTGAGGATTAGAAGAGTTATCAAATGTAAGGCACTTAGAATCCTGGCTGGTGTATAGAAAACAGTATACAAAATATCTGAGGGTAGCTATCATTACTACTGTGATTATGCTTATCATATGCAGTGTGCTCTAATCCCAGAGAACATCCTCCTGGCTGTTCTAATACTTTGTGAAATTCCGTCATCCCATGTCTGCCTTTCACGTTCTATTTTCTCTGCCTACATGCCCTTCCTTGTCTGATCTGTCTAGAAAACCCCCAGTCATCCTTCAAGATTCAGCTCAGTCTGGTCCATCCTCTCCGACGTCTTTAGTGGACGAGCTGGCTACATCCTGATTGTTACACTTGCTGTGCCCGGATGGCACTGGGTGTCTATCGAGCGGACTGGTACTTTACCCCCTCGCCTGTCTGTCTCCATAGTGATTAATCTACGTCTGTGTCTCTAACGTAGCACAAGTACTGGGGCAGGCGATGTGAGCAATGTTTATTTCTTTTCTTAAGTGTTCACTGGAGGACAGGAGGGTGTATGTGCAGTGGTGACGATGAGCCGGGTGAGGGACAGAGCTGGGGACTCGCGAGAGGGACGGATGCTGATTGAGGTTGGGGAGGATGGAGGTAGGAAATTGGGAAGATGAGGTAAAGTTGTGGGCTGTCAGCTATTTATGAAAGTGCTTTAAAGGTGTGAGTTTTTTTACAGACGCTAGTACAGACTTTTCATCCATGTGCTCATTACACCTGATCATGTTTCTTTCTGGTTTCTCTTGTTCAGTTCAGGCTGCTACAAGAAACTACCATAGACTGGGGGGCTTTCAAACAAGAAAAACGCATTTCTCACAGTTCCGGAAGTCCAAGAGAAAGGTACCAGCAAATTCAGCATCTAGTGAGGGCCTGCTCCCTGGTTCGGAGACAGCTGTCATCTCATTGTGCCCTCACATGAGTAAAGGGCTAAGGGGGCTCTCTGGAGACCAGTCCCATTCCTGAAGGCTCTGCCTAATGACCTAACCACCCCAAAGCCCCACCTCCAAACACCACCACACTGGGGATTGGGTTTTCAAGTATGAACTTGGGTGAGGGTCCTAATCATTCAGTCTCTACGGTATCTGTCTCTGGATTGGATCCTAACTTATATGCGGGGGCCCCAGTTCTCGTTGGTCTGATGGGTCAGGTCTAAAGAGAACATCCACCTCCCCAGCCTACCCTGCTTCCCTAGAACAGCTGCTGGGACCGGCTCCAGTTGCCTCCGTGGCCTCAAAGTGCTCTTTGGTTTGCCTTGATTTCTCAAGCCGTGTGTGACTTGGAGGGAACGTGTGCCATGTGTTTCTGATTCAACTCCCCTGTGCTCAAAGGCAGTGTGATCTGGAGCGATATCTGATGGCTTTTGAGCCTCAGAAATATGTTCTCCGAGCCTTCTTTTCTGCCCCTTTCCCTGCCTTGACAGAGCAGCCCTCCTGGCTGAGAATTGGTCTCCACAGTCCCAACCCTTGGCAAAACTGCCCCCAGCTGAATCTCTGAGCCCAGGAGACTGTAGACATCCAGGATGGAGGCCAGGGTGACACCAGAGCAGCATCCCTTTCTCATGGAGACACGCCTGCCTGCCTTGACTGACTATCCTGGTGGTTAAGTTCACTCTCCAGAGCTCGGTGGTTCTATAGCTCAAAATCAGAAAATATTTTGATGTGTTTCATGTTTGACAAGTCTTAAGAGTTTTCTTTTTCTTTCTCTTGCTGAACATAGCAGTACCTATCTATTTAGTAAACTTTTATTGAGAACCAACTAAATTCTGGGCAGTGGAGATATGAGAATATATAAAACAGCTCCTGTCCTCAAGGCAGGAGAAACAAATGCTTCAGGAGGCCGTTCCATGCATAGAATTCTTTGAGGGAGGCACAATCCTTTGGGGGAAGGAGAGAATGAAGGAAGAGGAAGAGAGACCAGTCAGGCCCAGAGGCATGGAAACTGTCCCTGACTATTGTGAGATGCACACAGGCAAAGTCAGAGTAAGACCCCAGGGACAGGGAACGATTGGGACCAAGAATCACCTGGTTACTAATGAATGAGACCAGGCATTAGGATTTTTACGAAAGTAACCGAGGATATCTGCCAAGCTGGGAAAGGTGAGGCCCCACAGTTCTAAATCCGCGTCTGTTTCCAGGCTGATTGCAGCTGAGCACAGTAATATCCCCCAATTAGGATCATGCTTTCTGGCTCAGTGGTGAAGAATCCACTTGCCAATGCAGGAGACTTGAGTTCGATCTCTGGGTCGGGAAGATCCCCTGAGGAGAAAATGGCAACCCACCCCAGTGTTCTTGCCTGAAAACTTCATGGACAGAGGAGCCTGGCGGGCTATAGTCCATATGGTCACAGTGAGTCAGACACAACTGAGCATGCATGCAATGCTCTTCTCTTTAAGTTTACAAAGCCGCGTCCCACTCATGATCTCAGTGAGTTCTTCTTCCCTCTGTCCCTCCTCTCTTCATTCAAAAGTGTTTTCTTAGCATGAGCCCTGTGTCTGGTGTTGTTAGACTCTGGGAACGGTGATGGGCCAGCTCAACAGGTCTCAGCTTCATAAAGTGTCTAATTCAGGATTCACATCACTTTAAAACTAAAGACTGATACTATGCCTCCAGGTACCAAATGTCAACATTACTTGGGGATGGCGGAGTTTCTCCATGTTGGTGTTTTCTGTGAAATAGTTTCCTTTTCCCCATTTCACATGAGGAAAGAATTCAAGAAAAAGAAGCAAGGAGGTGGTGTTTTCCTGGTGAGCTAGTTCACCTCCGATCTACTTCTGATAAAAGCATTTCCTTTCTCTGCCCTTGAGGCACTAAGGGAAGTCAAACTCCATTTAAGGCCTCCAGAATTGGAACCTCCCAAGCATTTTGCCCCTAATAAAGCATCACTCTCAATGGTTCATCTCCAAAAGTTTTGTTATTGATTCCAGCCATGTTTTGCAACACTCTTGTTTGCTCATATTTAAAAACAGAACATTTCATGTTGATTTTTTTTTTTAGCCTGATTTCTTGTTATTTCCCACATATTTCCAGTGAATGAAGAGATTAGAGAGTGCATTGGGTTTTTTTCATGAAGGACGAAAGTTAAACATCCTGTTCTGACTGTGGAGAAAATTTCAGGTTTCTGGAATCCATTAAAACCCAAAATGTCACAGGAAAGTTATTCTGGAGCCTGCAAAAACACAATTTTACACTTCTGATGTCCACTGGGCATGTTTGCCTGTCCTTGGAAGGACTCACCATTTTCTTTCTTCACTCCCTCCATCCTTCCCTCTTCCTTTCAGAAAGATGGAAGGAAGCCAATATATGTAATGCTAAGTGCTTTGCAAATGTTATCTTATTTAATCCTCCCAACAGCAACCCCAAAGCTCAGAAAAGCTGATGAACTTGACCCAGGTTGTCCAGCAAGGAAACACCAGATGCAGCCTTCATCTTGCTGCATCTTTAGCTACGTGGTCCCTTACGTCCACCAATGACTTATAGTTTACACTCTGATGCCACGCCATTTTTTTTTTCCATTTTGTAGAAAAGGATGTTGGTGTAAGCCAGAAAAGGACCAACGTTTTCTCTTTCTCTCTCAGCTAAAGACCATGTTTTCTCATTTGTAAGCGGATGTGCCACTGCAAACATTATAGCCAAGAATGATTTCAGAGCATCTGGGTCCGTGATCCAGGGCAGCTCTGTAAATGCACTTGTCATTACACATTCTACTTCCTTGCAGGAGACAGGCAGGTGGCTCTGAAGTCTGACGGTAGAACTGAGTGTAGGGAAACCTCTTACCAGCTGGCGAGGGGCCGATTGGCTGTGACAGGGCCTGAGAGTGAGGGTCTAGCTGGCTGCAGCCTAGCAGTCAGATCTGGGCCTTTGAAATCCACTAATAGCCCATTCCTGGACGTTGAGGCCCCCAGGGCCTTTCAGCCTGCCTTCATTTGGGCGCTTGTTAGAAAGTCAAGGATAACAGACTTGGACGGGAAGGGTGGGTGGAGAGGGGTCCACTGAATTGCATCACAGGCCTAGCCAAGTTCTCAAGCACAGGAGGAACACAGCCAAGGGGCCTCTTCTGGTGTATCCTTCACCCTCATCCCAGCACGTGCCTTGGGAATTTTCCAGGATTCTCCTGGACTAGGCAGGGTTGAGAGGTCTGTGCTGGTGATAGTGGGATCGTCTGGGCCACTTGCTGGCTCAGAAGCCTCACGGGACCAGCATCCCTCTCCCAGGGCAAGAGCCTCATCTCTGGGAAGAAGGCATGGCGGGCCCCCTTGCCTCACAGTATCCTTGGGAGGAAGGAAGGTGTAGAAAAACAGCCAGGACTTCCAGAGTCAGATTATGTCTCTGAGCCTTCTCTGATCTCCCAGGAAGTAATGCTCCCTTTTGAGGCTTACATGGTAATTCATTCTCTTTGCTCTTGACAGTCTTAACTGGCCTGTGTCTGCCTCCCTCAGACCACGAGTTCAGATGCTGAATTTGAACTTGGGTTTGCACAGTTCTGCCTGTTGTCTGATGTTTTCTAGTCAGGGCTGATCGCCTGCTAGAAGAGAATCTTGCAAGCACGCGAGCAGGGTTCACCTTCCCACTCACAGGGCTTATGTGAAGGAGTTCCTCGAGCTGTGATGAGGCTTAACAATTGTCATAGCTTCCCAGGTAGCTCAAACGGTAAAGAAATCTGCCTAAAATATAGGAGACCTGAGTTCCATCCCTGAGTTGGGAAGATCCCCTGGAGAAGAGAATGGCAATCCACTCTTGCCTGGAGAATTCCGTGGACAGGGGAGCCTGGAGGGTTACAGTCCAGGGAGTCGCAAAGAGCCGGAGAAGACTGAGCGACTAACACTCACTTCAGTGATCACAAGTCATGCGGTGTGCCGGGCTCTTTAGGTCCAGACCTCATTTCACTTTTCATTCTTACACAATCCTTAGCATCTCCCGTCAAATATGAGGTGACTGAAGGAGGGAAAGTAGCCGTCAGTATGTGGAAAGTTGAGATCTGAGCCCCAGACCTGACAGCTTCCTAACCCGCAGTGCACAGTAGCATCCTTCCACCTCCCAAGAGCGCCTGCCTCTCACTGGTCTGCGTGTTTATTCTGGCCATGGTCTGGCCAGAATTATCACCGCAATGGGCAGGAAGTGACAGGGGCCCGGGATGCTGAAAGGCCATTAGAAACCAACTGGTGCAAACTTGTTCCTTGACCAGTGAGAAAATAAGTCTCAGAGAGGGGCTGGGGACCAGAGCAGGAGCCAGAGTCCTGACTTCTCTTCTGAATTCCCACAAGCCTGTTTCCTGGACTCTGGGACACTGCCCAGGCCATAAAATTTTATTCTTTCCCATAAAGGTGAACCATCAAATGTCTAACGAAATTCCATTTAATCATTAAACCTTGGGTGAAGTTTGTTGGGAACGTGAGTGAATAGAGAGTCCGCCAGCAGGTCTGAGTACCAGTGATGCGGTGGACTTCAGTCCCCATAAACCTGAACTTTGGAGAGGGAGGCCCTGAGGTTTCTCACAGAAAGAGAGAGAGTGAAGAAAGGAGGCCTGGCGGTGGTGGGAAGCCCACCAGAGAGGAGAGGTCAGGCCTCCTTTCTCAAACACCTCCTGGTTTCCTGATTCGTGCTGCAAGCCAAGGGGATGGCCTGTCAGAAGGGAGGGCTAGGACAGAGTTTGATGCTGAAGGAGGCTGGCATCTCACAGAGGTGTTGTTTAAAGAGAGGAGCTTCCCAGGAAAGGGGCAGATTGCTAGGCCTTGTGCCCAGGAACCCCTGTAGCCTCCTCTCCCACAACAGTCAGGCCTTCCTGCAGATCTGGCCTGCCCCACCGTGATCTGAGAGCAATGAGGCCAAGGCCAGGCATCTGGCCCCAGGTGGTGTGCATGGGGCATGGGGGTGAAATTCAGGAATGACTGTTGAACAGGAAAGGGGAGGACCAGAGGGCACCTATGCCCAACCCATGGAGAGGGAAGAGAAGGGCAGGCTTTCCTTCCGGGCAGACAGCAGCACGCTTGACTCTGGCAAAGGTCACTTGGGACAGGTCTGTGACAGCCTCTGCCTGGAGTTGGCAGACTTGCCCCTCTGGGAGCGAGGTACCAAGCGGGAAGGGCAGCTCCCCTTGACCCTCAGTTCCACTTGCTGTGTCCCCCCAGGCATGCCTCTTTTCCTCTCTGAGGCTCAGGTTCTTTGTTTGTGAAATGGAGACAGTGCTACCCACCTGCTAGGGCCATCATGCCAGTCAATGCCATGATGTGGGATGCCTGGTTCAGGAAGCAGGATTCTGCCAGCTGCTATTATTGTTATTGGCCAGATGGTGCCAAGCCTTAGTGCCACCTTGGCCTCCTGGATGGCTTTGTTAGAGAGCTATTTTTGATACACAAAAGAAGTGCCACTTCCGATCACTGGGAAGTTTCCGATTCTTCCCCTTGGTACGTAGTTTTTGTAATAAACACACAGCTCCGGACTCTTGTGAGGGTCAAAGAGAGTGGACGAAAGGTGGTTTTGCTACATGGTAGAATGTGTAACTGATGGTTCATGTCCTCAGCTCTCGCTACTTGGAGGCATCTGTCCAGCCTGCACTGTGCCATGTTCTCCACGGTTCCTGGACACACCCAAAGGCACAGCCCATGCCCTGGGAAAGCTCACAGTTTGGGCCCATCAGAACATGGAGTGGTCACTGTGACAGTGATGTCCCCGAGTGGGCCTGGGGCGGCTGGGGGCTGACAGCATCCTTGGCATTGAAGTGGATGCCGCAGGGTGAACCAGCGCCTGACCATGGGCAGTAAGGGTGGGCACGCCAGGCAGGGTGCTGCCTGCTTAAAGTGCTGGCAGATAGGAAAGGCACTGGGTAGTTGCCAGCACACACAGAGAGGCCACGCTCACATATGTCTTGGGACTGGGCTGATGAGACCTGAAGGAGAAGGGCAGAGCCTCCGGTCTGAGTGGAACTCTTGGACTTTCTCCCGCACTTCAGGGCTGGCCAGCAGAGGCTCCTGAACAAGATGGGAGCTCTTCTCAGGGAAGAGCTGATGGGCCTTCAGAGGGCAGCCTGATGGTGGGAGTAGGGAGGGAGGCCTTCGAGGTAACTGGGAGGGAGAGTTGGGGAATCACAGCTGGGAGCAGAGCGACATGAGGCTGCACAGGGTGGTGGTGATGGGACAGGAAAGGAGAGACCAGCCCCACACAGCCTTTCTGAAAAAAACAAACCCTCAGAACTTGCCAGTGAGCTGGTCAGAGATGGAGAATGGAGGCAAGAGGGGAAGGTGACGCCTTGGTTCCTACCTTTTTGCAAATTCTTTACTTGGTAGGAAATGTGGAAACGCAGGCAAGACTAAGCTGGGAGTGTTGAGTGGGGTGAGGACGGGAGATGGAGTGACCACACGAACAGCTGCTGAGTGCCAGCTTGGTGCTTAGCACAGGCCTCCCCAGCCCCAGCACACAACAGGGGTATTGCACTTGACCTTTACAATTACCCCAAGTAGAAGATTTCATGCCCAACTTGCAGATGAGGAAACTGAGGCTCAGAGAGGTCAATGATTTGCTGAAGGACACACAGCTGCGAGTGGGAAAGCTAAGATTTCAACACAGGTCTGGCTGCTCACTGCCTTCGTGAGACACCTCCATCAGAACCTCCAGCCCTGCCCCCTCTCAGCTGAAAGCAGGGCCTCTCCCCACCGCCAGGTCTCTGTCTGAGCCACCTCACCATGTCTCCAGGAGGTGCTGCCATGAAGCTCCTGGGAGGGAAAAAGCCCAGTGTGGCACCATCTGTTCCTAACAAATAAACAGAGATGGCTTCAAACCATTCTGGGAAAAAACCACAGATACGGGAGGAAGGAAATTTTGAGACAATCATGTCATTTTCGTTAGCCTAGACCAGCTTCTTCAGCACTATCGGTGTTTGAAGTGGACTCATTCTTCGTTGTGGACACTGTCCCGTGTCCTATAGGATATTGTACAGCATCCCTGGCCTCTACCAGGAATAGAAGCTGCCTAATTCTACCAGGTATAGAGGACGCTCTTAGTGGAGTATTTCCCCCCAACTTATGACAACTAAAAATGCCCTCAGACAATGTTTCCTAGGGAGCTGAAGGGAGAAAATTGCCCCCAGATTGAGAATCACGGTTGTAGATAACCAAAGAATTTCAACCTGAAAGGGAATATTGGGGTCACCTAGGTCAGACCAGCTGTTGCATGGGAGGGTTGAAAGGTGCTCCCTAAAGCTAGCATTCCGTCGGTCTATGAGACGCTCAGTTTACTAGGAAGATGCTGGGACCAGAGGAGAGGAGGGTGCCTGCTGTCACTCAAGAGTCTGGAACTCATCACTTCTTCATACCACCTGTAACAAAGCCTCAGAGGCTTGAACTGTTTCCTTCCAAGCTCAAGTCCCTGGCTAGCCTATCGGAGGTGCCTAGCCCCGTGCCAGGTGCCAGGAGGTGCAGGTTAAGAGACAGAGGGGAGGAAGAGACAGGACTGCTCCAGACAGTTCCGCCCACTGCGGGTCACAGGCGGGCTTCACATGACCAGGAGAGCTTGTGCAGCTGTCTGTGCAGGGCTGGAGGGGCTGCAGGTCGTGGCGGGAAGAATTCTGGAAGAAAGGAGCCTTTGCGAAGAGGAAGGAGAGGGGCAGTGATGTGAGTCAGGTCAGATCTCTAGGAGAGCGGGAGCCACAGGACTCCAAGGACCAAGGCCTGCTTTCTGCGGCATCACATCCCCGACACCTGAGCCAGGGTGCTGCAGGGGCTCCCGGAAAGGCCGTCTGACCAGGCGATTCATGTCTTCATCCCGCTGCATCCCCAGCTGGGCCGTGCCTCCCGGAGCTGCATTTCCACCTGTCAGCAGGGCACCCCAGGGTCGTGTGAGGGCTGAATGAGATCAGGAGTCCCGAGAGTTCGGTTAACCACAAAAAGTTGCCCAGCATGAGGAATGATGGTTATCATACCAAGTGTGGTAAGATCAGCACTGAAGCAGAAGCATCAGGACTGGAAGGGGCTGAGGACTTGACTCCCCAGGGAGCAGCCGGGCGGAGCCTCTTGCCAGTCAGGCGGGTGGGGGTGGTGGGGAACCAGCCACCCTGGGCCAGGCAGCGTGATCCCCCCCCTTCTCCACCTACGTGGACCACTCTTCTACCCTGCCTGGCTCTGCCCGAGCGCCTGCTGGTGCATTCAGAAGCCTCCGTGACCCCAGGGCCAGGCCAGAAAGGGGCTGCTGCAGGAAGACTGCTGAATTCCACGGCCAGAGTTTTACAAGTCAAAACCAAGGCCAGCAATGCCCGGGGGCCCATGAATCTGTTCTCAGACACAGTTGTTGAGAGGAGGCATTATAAATGGGGTTGGGAGGCTGATTCTGGATGCAGGGCCTGGGGCCCAACTCCAGCTAGGCTGGGCGGGCCCTTGGTCACTATATTCATTTCCCAGTTGGGTGTGGCTGGCTCTGGGTAACCACCAGGACCCCAGCGCTGGCAGTGGGAGGGCATCTGAAGGTGGAGTGGGGGGCAGGCCGAATGGCAGGAGGAGAGGAAAGAAAGGAAGGATGGGAAGCAAAAGGGTCAGGCCCGCAAAGCTGGGTCTGCTGGAATGAACGGGCGGACAGCCTCGTGTCTGAGAAAACGGTGAACTCCCATCAGGAGCCCCACGGTTCCTCACTGACCTTGCCTGGCTGCAAAGACCACCTCCCAGCAGGCTCGAGGAGCCTGTGTGTTGGGGGTTGAGGGGTCAGTGTATGTGTGTGGATCGGGGGCGGGAGGTAGTTGTGGCTGCTTTTGGTTTAGGGAGCAGACAGGGCCACCGCCCTGACCAAGTCGACTCGATCCCCCTCCCAGTCTGGAGCTCCCCGCTGTGCCCTCCAATCCCTACCCCTCCAGTCCCTACCCGGCCACCAGTCTGAGGCCCTTCCCCAGAGTACCTGCGAGCTCAGCCCCTCCTGGAAGGCAAAGGCGAGTCTTTGGTTTCTGGCAGCTTCCTGGAAGGTCTGTGGCCACTCACTGCCCACCAGTGCAAGATAAGGCAGAGTGAAGACCCCAGGGGATTCGGGGCAGGGAGGTCATGTTAGAATTTGACCCTGCATTTCCGAGCTGGGTGAATTTTGGAAGTTGTTTCCCCCTTTTGGGCTCACCCACGTTGACTGCCACAGGGGAGGAGAGTTCTTAATTTGCAGGCTGTTAGAGTGTTCAATGAGAAATAAAGTTCTGGCCGCAGTGTCGCACGTAGACACTGGTAGCAGCAGTTACCATTGGCTGAGCAGCAATACGTGACATAAATGATGCTGAAAGAAGTAAGGGACGGTCCCCACATCCAGGGAGCCAACCCCCTAGAGGAAGGGACAGGGACCCAGGGAGAGTTCGCTTGTGTCCGCAACTCCTCTGTGCATTGTTGGGGGCCTTCTCTGTGCCTTGCCTGTCCTGGACGCTGGGATCAGCCCAGATGCCCTAGGGGGTCAGCTGGAGAGACAGGTATACCATCAGGCCTCAGGCACAGGGGTTAGGAGGGAGCTGGAGGGATACCCAGGAAGGCACTGAGGAGGGGTCTGTGGCCCTATGTCTGAAAGCATGAGTAGGAGGATACCAGGCGGGTATGCACAGTAGGGCAAGGCCAAATCTACAGCTGTGGTCTGGCCTCCAGCTGCAATATCTGAGTCAGGTACCAGCAAAGTCTGAACACAAAAGCAACAGCCGTGGGGCTTCAAGAAGGGGTCAGGCCCAGGATGCAAATAGGTCCCTGATTAGCAAGTGCCTCCTCAGGCCCCAGGTGTGAGAGAAGGAGAGAGCACTTAAAGAAAATCCTTGCCTTCCACCAAGACTGACCACTTAGACCACTTAGAGGGTGCCTTTATGACATTCAAGTCCAAAGCCCAGAAAGCTGGAACTTTGCGAAAGTGGTCCAAAAGTCTATTCAGACACCATCTCTGAGCCCTGCAGGAGCAACAGAGAAGAGCCTCTGATAGGTTTTACTTTTCCTTCTCCTTTCCAGGCTCACCGCTCCCCGCGCACCTCTGTCCCTGCCCGCTGGGTGCAGGCCTCCTCATTTATCAAGATAAAATCCATCAAAGTCTCTGGGAGGGAGGAGCATAAAAAGAGTTTGCGGGGCAATAAATCTCCTTTACCATCGGTGGAATTCATCCCAGACTGTGCTCTTTGAAAGTAGAGACTGCCGACAGGACAGTGCAACCGGGCGTGGGGGTGGGTGTGTGGGAGCAGGGACACAGCTCAGAGTCCTGGGCTTCACAGCTGGCCACCTGGCTGTGTCGGGGAGCACAGGCCATCAGTGGCAGAACTGGGTCTAGAACCGAGGATGGCACTTCAGCCCTGCTCCCGTCTGCGTTCCCAAGGTCAACGGAGACAGCTCCCTGAGCCTAGAATTATATTTGAGAACTAATGGCACTCATCCACTTAGTCCCTTCATCATCCACATGTGCCCGTTCATTTTTATGTCACTCTCTTCTGCATCTGTCACTAGTGTTTACTGTGCACCTATTGTGTGCCCAGCACAGAGCCTGCAGCAGGGCGGCAGAAGGTGCACCTGGGCCCATCGGAGCAGGGGAAAGAGCTCAGAGCAGGGGCAGGGAGCGCTCCACACTGTGTGAGGGGGGCGTGAGCAGAAGGGTCAGAGGTCCTATCCACTCTTCCCTCTCCCCCGCCCGCAGAGAACACCAAGCCTGTGTTACTAGGGGAAGGAGATATTGGGCTGCCTTGGTAACCCTCACCCAGGCTGATCAGCATTTAAGGGGACTTTCTTTGTGTCCAGCCACACACTCGGAAAGTGGCTTGTCTGTTCTCCAGGGAAAGTGGCTTCCCTTCTTCTGTCTCTCTTCCTTGTGATAGTCTAGTGAAAACAGCATGGACTGGGGGCTGGGAGCTGTCCATCAAGGAAATAAATAAAGCATACTCTGTCCCTGTGATGGAGCACGACGTGGCAGTTAGAATGAATGACCTACATGTGTCAACATGGGTAAACCTCACTTACATAATATTGGGTTAAAAAGGCAAATCAGAGAACAATACGCGCAGTCTTCTCCCTTATGCAAATCTAAAGAAGGAACAATATTGCATATTGTTTATGCACACATATGCATGTAATAAAAGAATGAGAGTACAGACAAAAAGGATGCAGCCCAAACTCAGAGGTGATTAGCTCTTGGGGTGGGTAAGGGGAGAGAGGTGAATGGGATCAAGGAGGGGGCAAGGGACTTCAGATGCTGTAATTTTATTTATTTTAAAACATGTGAAGCAAAGATGATAGAAGATCAATGTGTGTTAAATCTCAGTGGTAAATACAAGCATTTGCTAGGTTCTCTGTACTTTTCTGTTGGCTTGAAATATTTCATTAAAAAAATAAGATGTTTAAACAAAACCCAGACAGTCTGACTCAAAAACCCACATGAACCGCAGTCTAAGGGCCTCTGAAGTGCCAGACTTGTGGAAGGTGCTCTGTTAAATCCTCTCACATTTAATCTGCTGCATTCCAAGAAGGGGGCTTATTATCTTCATTTCACAAATGAGGAAATAGGCTCAGAGGGGGCAAGTAACTTGCCCAGTGTCACACAGCTTTAGGTGGAAAATCTGAGCTTCGAACTCTGGTTATGTGACCCCCAAAGCTGTGGTCTCTCCTCCACATCTCACCACCTATACGAGCTACATTTCTTTGATGAAATATAACCAACTGAAACAAACAAACACCAAACAAAATGAAAACCAGCTCAGAGTCTGACATGAACCTTCCCTCTGTTACATACTGACTCTGACCTTTGAGAACTACTATCTCCTGGAGCTTCACTTGCTCTCAGGGCAAAATGCAGATGGCACCGTGGTGGCTTCCCTAACAGGAGAACTGCCCTTGTCAATGTTGTTAATATGTATAAAAGAACTTGCCTGTGGTGCCTACCACTCAGAGCTGAGACCCTCACCATCAATTTGTAGAGGACTGTGGCTTATTCTAAACAATTGGCAAAGTGATTCCATTTTGCTGGCCAGATAAAACATCTCTGTTCTGCTTGCATATTGATTATACAACCTCAAAAGACGGAAATCTTAGTTCAGATGCCCAAGCATCATACCTATAATTTCCTTCCTGATCAGAACCGAACCAGAATCTCTGAGTGGAGAAATCAGAGGCAGGAAGAGAACCGAGCTGTGAACATCTCCTTTCACAGACAGAGTTCAGGAGAAGGTGAGGCGCTCAAACATCATCGTATGGCCCCTTTCCCTGTTCTCTGGCTGGCGGCCAGCTCTGTAGGTGGTAGGCATTGTGCTAAGAATTTGAAATTCTAAGAGCCCATCCCATTTTACAGGGGTCAGGAATTTAAGTGACCTAAGACATGGCTAGGTGGTAGAGTTGAAAGCCATGTCTTTGTGATTCTAAAGTCCTGCTCATAACCATTACATTATATTATGTGGAGAGGAGACCAGGATGAGACCAGAGGGAGAAAGATGCAGTAATGAAAGCACGAAGGCCACTGTAAGCCACCTGAGGAGCTGGGCTGGGTCCTGCGGGCATGGGAGCTGTTGCAAGGTTTAGGGAGGGAGAGACATGATCATTCTGGTGATTCAGAAGTCCTCTCTGGGTGCACCCGGAGATTAAATTACAGGGAGGGAGGTGGGAAGCAGGGAGTCTAGGTAAGAGATGGATACAGTTATCCAGGCAAGAAGGGCTTGGACTTGGGCAGGACCAGTGATGGTTGAGAAGAAATAAACTTTCAAAGGTATTTAGAGCATTATAAATATTGGAAGGATTGATAAATGGATGGATGGATTTATGGATGGATGAATGGATGGACAGATTATAGGGTCTGAAAGGAAAGAAGAGGAATAACTCATATTAAATAATGTGGTCTGCGAGCAAGCCCTGGGCCAGGCTTCCCAAGGTCTTTTTAGACTCCTGCTTGCATGACTTTCCTTGTTCTGAAATACATTAAATGTTAGAAGTCAGATACTATAGGAAATCCCACCAGAGTTTTCCCAACCCACAGCCAACAAGTCTAATGCCCACCCTCCACCCTCCTGTGGGAACCTTCTGGGCCCATAGTATATGCAGAAAAAGATGCTGGACAGAGGGAGGCCGGGCTGTCCAAACACAGATGCTGCTGAAAGTATGACCCAATATATACCAGCAAATATTGATCCTGCCCTGCTTCCCAAACCGGACCACTGCCGGACAATGCCAGGGCGCATTGTTGGGTCTGGGCCCTAGGCTGCAGGCTGAGGAATGTGGACTCTGCAGGATTCTGTTTGCTCATTTCCCAGAGCTTGACATCCCTGGCTTGACAGCACCCAGGGAGTGGCCCTCGGCCCGATCACCACGCAGTTCCCTGTTCAGGATATTTGTACAGGGGCCTCTCTGCTTAGTCTATATTCATTAGAAAAGGTTTTTCTCTGTTTGGCGTGTTTCCAGGATGTGCGGGAAGCTTTCCCACCCTACCCCTCCCTTTACCTATCCCACCCGGTTCTGGCTGCCTCTGCCAAGTCATGAAAGTAAAGCCCTAAAACACCAAAGAGAATATGACAAGTCAGGCCCGCAGAGAGGTACCATCATCCCATCATCCCCACTTTAAAGATGACCAGCCAGTACACTTTGAGTCACTCGGCTTGGGGGCAACTATTATGGCTGTTAAGAGCCTTTGAGTCAAAGACACTTTAGAAAGTGAAGCTGGATAAATTACTCAGCTTTTCATACCATCGCCTCCCACCCCATCTCCTCATCTGCAAAGTGGAGACAGCAGTAGTAGCCCCTCCTCTGAGATTAAGTGAAATAGTATTTAATGAGTGTCCAGAACGTAGCTGGCGCTTTTAAACAGAAATGGATTGCACCAGGGAGCTACAGGCAGCCACAGCGCACTTGGAGGGTTTGCTGCTTCCACCAGGAGATCAGGTTCCCAGGGAGTCTGGGCCAGTCTTGTCCGGCAGTGGCGGCCCAGGGGGGCTGCAGGGACAGTTACAATCCCTTGTGCTACATGCCCCAAGGGGCCCCCTTTCTAGCTCTCTCCAGCTCACACCATTCCAAGGGGATCATGAAAATGGTGGGTTGGGAGCTAGCGGGGGGAGACCCAAGCTCATTTCTGGTCATAGTCGGTTAGACTGCTTTGGCCTGGAATTCCTGGTCTCCTACAGCTGCAAAGGCGGCCTTCCAGCCCTAATGGGATGGGCTCCTTGGGGCAAAGAGCCCCTCAGGCCTCCTCGGGCAGCTGTGCCCTGAGCCCCACCCTCCCTCCTCGGGCCACAGTCTGGGCCCAGCTCTGCTTCCAGAGCCCATGAGGTTCCCTGGGAGCCCAGCCGTGCCAGGGACCACCATTGTGGCTTGTGGGTGTTTGGATTCGGGGTTATTTTTTGGACAGTTTCTGTCTTTCTGTTTAGCTTTCTTAGTTTAGCCCTTAGCACAGAGCTCTGAAATAGCTCTTGACAGCTTCCCCTGCGTTGGCTCAGGCGGGCTTCTGGTTGCTCCACTGTTATTTCAAGGACCTACTGTGTTCATCACATTGATTAAGAGCACAGATTCTAGAGCCACCAGCTCCAGCACATATTAGCTGAGTTATCTTGGGAGGTTCACTTGATTTCTATGAGCCTCGGTTTCCTCATCAATAAAATGATGATAGTAATGGTCCCTGCCTCTTAGGGTTGATGGGAGGAGTCAGGAGAGCGATACTTGTGGAGTAATTTGCTCACATCTAGTATTGATACATGGCTCCCCTAGTAGCTAAGATGGTAAAGAATCTGCCTATAATTCAGGAGACCTGGGTTCGATCCCTGAGTTGGGAAGATCCTCTGGAGGAGGGCACGGCAACCCAATGGAGAATTCCATGGACAGAGGAGCCTGGCAGGCTATAGTCCATGGGGTTGCAAAGAGTCAGACACGACTGAGCAACTAACACTGGCAGTGGCAGTATTGATACTTAGTAAGTCAGGATCTGTGAGATCCACACACACATGTTCTCATTTAATTCTCTCCATGCCCCTATGGAGTTGGAAGTATCACTCTGATTATGGTTGAGTATCATCACCTAAGGTCACGCACCTGGCAAGTAACAGAGAAGGCCTCCACCAGGACTCTCTGACTCTAGAAAACTATCTGACGTTTCTTCAGCTTATGTGTCACTCAAAAGAAGACTTACATTTCTTACTGAGTGTAATGTCAAAAAGCAACTTCTCCCCTTCTCTCTCTTTACTTCCCTTCCTGTCCCTTCCCTCCAGTCTGTGACTCTAAAGTCTAAGCAGACCCTGAGTGAAGGATTTGAGTACAAGTCATGTTTTTGAGATTGGACCCAGGGCATTGGGGAAGTGAGCTTGGCAGAGGAAGTCCAATCTGCTGGGATACCCTGAGAATCACATTAACACTTCACAGTGGCAATGCACCTCACACTTATACACCCAGGAGGCAGGGGAGTTGAGGTATTAATACCCTGGCTCTTGTCCATTATTGGTCCAGAGGATGGCATTCTTTCCTCAGCACTGGCTGGCTCAGGGTGGGGTAGACCTGAGTGGTCAGAGAAAGCCTCAGGCAAAAACACGCAGGGGCTGGAAGTTGGAAGTTGGCCAGGAGTGGAGATATGGTGGGACGTGGGCAGGGAACCCAACCCACGGAAGTGTCTTGGACGTGTGCCACTGCACACATGATTCCGGACTATAATCGTCCACTTCCCTCTCTCCCACCAGCTCCTTAGGGCAGAGTCTCATATGTCACAGTGCATGGCTTCGGTACTGGATGAATGTTCGTTGAATGAATGAATCTAGATTCTTGGACTCCTACTGTCTCCAGGCCAGAAGAGGTCTTTGGGGTCATTTGCCAACATGCTGTGTGATGCTTGGTTGTTTCATACTGTCTTGCTGGCAAACTCAGCACAGCCAGGAGCAGCCTGCTCTGTGATAAGATAGCTCAGACTGCAAGACAGTTCTTCATCACTGTCATCTGTGTCCACTGACTCTGTGTTCAGGCCTTTGCTCTGTGCCCCAGCCAAAGGTCCTGGACTAGCTCTGGAGCAAAGCTTGCAGCATCCTCTGAGGACTTGCAATGGCAGAAGTTTCCCTAAGAAGCCGTCCCTCCTCTGCCATGGCCCAATGACACATTTGTGTGTATGTCCAGCCGCCTCCCTGCTGAGGGTGGGAAGTAGGTTTTCTTTGGTATAAACAAGTAGCTCAGAGACCCAAGGCCAGGGAATTTGATCTGGGGTGAACGCCTGGGTTTTGTAATTCTCCTGTGAGTCTGTGGGCCAGCGTTGGCCGGGTCTGCATCTCTTTCTGGAAGGAACAGGCCTGTGAAACCCTACATTGTGCCAAATGTCCCATCAGGGGATTCCACTTTCGGCTGCAAGGGGGTGGGGACTGAGTGAGAAGGCAGTTGTGTAACTCCGGGTGTCAACCACAACTGTAACAAAGGCTAAAGCACCAGGCAGGGACCAAGTTAGCCTTGAGGGGCCAAGTGTGCCCTGTCCTTCCTCCCCTCCTCCGGTTCCAAGGGCAGCCCCGTCCATCTCCTCATCCAGCAAACAAACCTCACAGGCTCACACATGGTTTAACAAAAGCAGCAGAGACTCACGAAGCCCCCGCTTAGTGATGGTCTGCCAGATGATGGATACAGCGAAGCAAAGATGCAACTTCTGTTGTCCCAGAGCTCACGTTCTAGCTACTTGGGGTATCAGGAGGTGCCTACTTGGTCAGTAGGGAAGAATCAGAACTAAGAGTCAGAAGACTTGGGTTCGGGTCTAGGCAAATCTCAGGTAAACCTCTCTCAGTCAGTGTGGGCTGCTGTAACAGATATCACAGACTGAGGACTTCAGCAGCAGATGTCTGCCTTCCCGTGGAGTCAGGGATCACAGGGTGCTGTCAGGGTTGGCATCCTCTGAAGCCCCTCTTCTGCGCTTGCAGGCAGCCACCCTCTTCCTGCCTCTGCACAGGGCTATCCCTCTATACACACGTGTTTGCCATGTTGCACGCACGTGTGCAGCCTCTCCATGTGTCCTCATCTCTTCTTACCAGGGCACTAGTCAGTCTGAACTGGGACCCACCTTGAAGACCTCATTTTAACTAGCAGCTGTTGTTGTTCAGTAGCTCAGTCGTGTCCAACTCTTTGCGACCCCAGCACGCAAAGGCTTCCCTGTCCATCACCAACTCCCGGAGATTGCTCAAACTCATGTCCATCCAGTTGGTGAGGCCATCCAACCATCTCATCCTCTGTTGTTCCCTTCTCCTCCTTCACTCTTTCCCATCATCAGGGCCTTTTCTAATGAGTCAGTTCTTCACACCATGTAGCCAAAGTTTTGAAGCTTCAACTTCAGCATCAGTTCTTCCAATGAATATTCAGGGCTGATTTCCTATAGCATTGACTGGTTTGATCTCCAGCACTACAATTTGAAAGCATCAGTTCTTCGGTGCTCAGCCTTCTTCATGGTCCAACTCTCACAACGGTACACGACTACTGGAAAAACCATATTTTTGTCTATATGGATCTCTGTTGGCAAAGTTATATCTTTACTTTTCAATACTCCATCTCTGAGTACAGTCACTTTCTGAGGTCAGAGCGTCAACATGAAGTTGGGGATGGGGATACAGTTCAGCCCATAGCAGCCACCCAGCTACTCTGCTTCTCAGACTTCCTGCCTCAACCCAGGTCAAAGACTAGGCAACCTGTGAGCACCACATCTATGTATGAAGGTTGCTGATTGTGGACCCAAAGGGACAAAGGCAGCTGGGGCATTTCAGAAAGCCATGGCCACAGGGGAGACATTTGGGGACGTGTGATGGATTATCCGGGAAGACAGACAAGCTCTCCCTTTGCTTCTGTCCCAGGGACACAGGGTCAAGAAGAGCCGGGAGCCAGGACTGCGGGCCAGGCTGTGGCTGCACATTTACCCTCATCCTCTGTTGCAAAGGGAGTGTGGGTGGTGGAAAAACCACAGTGGGTGGGGCAGGTGGCCTGGGCTCACGCTCCCTGCAACCAGGGATATTGGTGAGCCCTTCGTTTCCTCGTTTGTATCATGAGCAAGGAGAGAATTTAACCTCAAAGATTACTCAGTTGTGTAACCCTGGGTGCTGACCACAGCGGTAACAAAGGCAGAAACACGGGCTAGGGGCCAAGTGTGCTTCCAGGGACCAGGCTTGGCTGACTGTTCTCTGATATTATGTCTGGGACTCTGGATTCTCGGATCCTCTATGAGCCTGTGACCAGAGTCTCACTCTACCCACTTGGAACAGCCTGAGCCCTGAGACTGGTCACAGCCCGAGCCTGACCCTGGTCATAGACCAGGCTTGAGGAATGCAGATGGCATCGTTCGTGACACTTCTGTTACAGGAATCACACCAAGCATTGGGAGTAATGCATGGATCCCCTTCTTAGGACTCCATCTCCCATTAAGGGGCTGATTTATGTAACATTTCAGGTCAGGCCCTCATCAGAGAAAAGATAGCCCCCAACCTCCGCCTTCTCCATTCTATTTTGTGGTCCTCGGACTGGGGACCTGGGGCAGAGGGAGGCTGCCTTGCTTCCTGGGGGTGCGACAGAGTCCAGGGTGTGGTGGGACCAGTATAGCCTTGAGAGACTCATCGCTCAAAAGAGTTTGTCCCAAGCTCCAGGGCCCTCAGGTAGCTGGAATTTATGGTGTCAGCCCCGCCCTATGTCATTAATAAAGGAAAATTAGCCTCTCTGGATCAGGACATATTTCACCGGAGTCTGAGGGCTGTAATGAGGCCCTAGCAAAGCCCCAATGTGCCATATGAATTTTATATGCCCTGTTTCCTACAAGTTCTGAACAGCTCGGCCGATTTATAAGGTAATGATTTTTCCATCCATAATTTCTTTCGTATGATTTTTGTAATGTGGACACTTCCCTCTCCTGGCTGGGCTGTGTGCAGCCTAGTCAAGTGGATGCAAGCAGGGCAAGGTGGGAGAACTCGCTCCTCAAGCCCAGATCCTGCCGGAGCTGCCCACCAGCTCTATAGCCGGCATGAAGGAGTCCTGAGCTCCGTCATGCATTGGTGGCTGACTGCCGGCAGCCACACTGGACAGTGATTCCCACCCACCCACCCCCACCCCGGGGCCTGAATTTCCACACCTTTCCGGTGAAGAGCGCGCTATTTAGATCATTCTCCATAACTCCATCAAGAACACTTACAGTCATTGTACCCACATTTCTTGGTACATAATTACCCAAGTCAGGCACTGTGCTGGGTGTTGCAAGCACAAGGGCGAATTAAATACAGGCCTCCCTCCAAGAGGAGCTCTATAAAAGGAGTTATATGTGCTGAGAACACAGAGGTGACTGATCCTTCCTTCCTGTGGGAACCGCGGAGGGCTTCATGGGGGAGGCACTTGTGAAGGCCAGCATGAAGGGGAAGCATTTTGCCTGGCCACAAAGGACCCATTTCAGGCTTTGTCAGTTAGGGTCATATTGCTTTGGCTGTGGACCCAGCTTCCCTGATTGCAGGACCCCCTTCAGGATCCCCTGCAACACCCCAGAGGAGTAGCTGGCTCTCGGGAAAGCCCTTTTTGGCCTCCTGTTCCAAGGCCAATACCTCCCCTCCAGATGCCCCAGTGGGGAGGGGTTTGGAGCAGAAACACCTGGGAGAAGCCCCTGCACACCCATAAATCTGCCCATCTCCATCCTTTGATGTGGACTCTCCTGTCTCCCGAGCATCACTGCCCGGGAGGTAGCTATTGAACTGAGGGTCAGAGGGCACCCAACCTTCATTTTTGAGTGAGTGTGTGTGCTTTAACCTAACCTAGCCTGTGTTATGTTAAGCTGGAATGTCTTATGGGATGGGAATCACTCCCAGTCTAGGTGGGTGTTACAGCCCCCTCTGGTCACCCATTGTCCGTGTACCAGCTCAACAGTGGACTGAAGTGGAAAAACCCAGAGAGTCCCCCAGATGCTTAGTCTGTAGCCCTAAGGAGCTCCTGCAAGGAACTTTTTTCCTTCTGTTCCCTGAAATGGCCGGATGTACTGACCTCCCAGAGATCGAAACTCCATATTTCATGCACCTCACTGACTGTCTTACTCAACCACTCAGGCTCCTCAAAGGTAGGGGCAGCTGCCAGTCCTTTCAACAGGTGAGGAAACCAAGCCCAGAACAGTTGCATCACCTGCTGGGGCCATGCAGCAAATTGGAGAAACAGGATTCTGACTCCTGGATGGGCACACACCATTTCTATCAGGTTGCTCCATCTCACGGTCCAGGTGTGAGCTGAGACCATTTTGCAGATGAGCCAGACTGGCTGGGTGGCTGGGTGAGTGTCAGTAGTCCCAGAGGAGTGTGGGATGGAAATGATGATGGAGCAGCCCTTGGCATCCCTCTTTCCCACTTCTCAGAAGTTGGTACATTTCCCTTGGGAAAAAGAAAAAAGCCACTTCAACTTTCCTGTAATAAAGTTTTCTAATTAACTGGAGGGGGAGGCATGCTGAGTGTTATTAACCACATCTTAACTATATACTATATTGGGTCTTTTTTTTTTTACCCTTGCATTGAGAGGCGTAGGAGTCTTTGCACAGAAGCTGTTAAAGTATTGCCATAAAGCCAAACTTGGGAGATTCGTATGCCTGGTCACACACCAGACCCCCAGTGCAAATATGTAAGATGATATGCACTCCCTCCAGCCCTTGGCATGCCAGACATGCGGGTCAGCCCCAGAGAAAAGAAACCCACTGTGTGAGTCGGCAAGCATCTTCTAGACACCTGAGCTTCCCAGGTGGCTCAATGGTAAAGAATCTGTCTGCCAATGCAGGAGACACAGGTTCAATCCCTGGCTTGGGAATATCCCCGGAGAAGAAAATGGCTACCCAGTCTAGTATTCTTGCCTGGGAAATCCCAAGGCCAGAGGAGCCTGGTGGGCTTCTTAGTCCCAAGGGTCACAAAGAGACTTCATGACTTAGTGACTGAGCATGCACACATACACATACTAAGCACCTACTGTTTGCTGGGCTTTGTTCTGGGGATTTCAAGTTGACTACAGCATGTTTATTTCCCCAAAGAAGTGCACAGTTTAATGGGGACTAAACACATTAGAAGGAAATTACTCAGATTATAAAAAATGTATTTCTCACTACAAAAAAAAAAAAAAATTCTCAGCAGTCACACTGCCTTGGGCCATATACTCATATTCTTAATACACAAAGGTCCTAAAGACAGATTTCAAACACCACCTGTTCAATGAATTTGCTGCATGTACCCCTGGAAAAGGATGGGTTGTTGTTATTATTATTGCCATTACTAGCATATTTAGAGTCAGACTTCCGTGGTCCGTATCCCACCTCCACCGTTTACTGGCTGGGTGACCATGGGCCAGTTACCTTACCTCTCCGTCCCAGTCTCTCAGTATAAAAGAAGAGAGTAATAGTGCCCATCTCACAGATTGTCTAGAAGATATCATGCCTGTAAATCTCTTAACCCAATACCAAACAGTAAGAGCAAAATAATTGCCCAGTATTGTTTTCATTCAGTCTCTTGGTCATGTCTGACTCTTTGCAACCCCATGGACTGCAGCACCCCAGGCTTCCCTGTCCTCCACTCTCTCCTGGAGTTGGCTCAGACTCATGTCCATTGAGTCAATGATGCCATCCAACCATCTCATCTTCTGTCGCCCCCTTCTCCTCCTGCCCTCAATCTTTCCCAGCATCAGGGCCTTTTCCAATGAGTTGACTCTTGGCATCAACTGACCAAGTTATTGGAGCTTCAACTTCAGCATCAGTCCTTCCAATGAATATTCAGGGTTGATTTCCTTTAGGATTGACTGGTTTGATCTCCTTGCAGTCCAAGGGACTCTCAAGAGTCTACTCCAGCACAATTCGAAAGCATCCATTATTTGGCCCTCAGCCTTCTTTATGGCCCAGCTCTTATATTCATACATGACTACTGGAAAAACCATAGCTTTGACCCTATGGACCTTTGTCAGCAAAATGATGTCTCTGCTTTTTAATATGCAGTTTAGGTTTGTCATAGCTTTTCCTTGAAGGAGCAAGTGTCTTTTAATTTCATGGCTACAGTCAGTGTCTGCAGTGATTTTGGAGTCCAAGGAAATAAAGTCTGTCACTATTTCCATTTTTCCCCATCTATTTCCCATGAAGTAATGGGACCAGATGCCATGATCTTAGTTTTTTGAATGTTGGGTTTCAAGTCAGCTTTTTCACTCTTCTCTTTCACTTTCATCAAGAGGCTCTTTAGTTCCTCTTCACTTTCTTCCCCGGTGACTCAGAGGTTAAAGCGTCTGCCTGCAATGCAGGAGACCCAAGTTTGATCCCTGGGTTGAGAAGATCCCCTGGAGAAGGAAATGGCACCCCGCTCCAGTATTCTTGCCTGGAGACTCCCATGGACGGAGGAGCCTGGTGGGCTACAGTCCACGGGGTTGCAAAGAGTCGGACATGACTGAGCGACTGAGCGACTTCACTTTCACTTTCTGCCATAAGGGTGATGTCATCTTCATATCTGAGGTTATTGCTATTTCTCCCAGCAGTCTTAATTCCAGCTTGTGATTTCACCCAGTCCAGTATTTCTCATGATGTGCTCTACATATAAGTTAAATGAGCATGGTGGCAATATACAGCCTTGACATAGCACCTTTCCCAATTTTGACCCAGTCCATTGTTCCATGGTTCTAACTGTTGCTTCTTGACCTGCATACAGGTTTCTCAGGAGGCAGGTCAGGTGGTCTGGTATTCCCATCTCTTTATGAATTTTCCATAGTTTGTTGTGACTCACACAGTCAAAGGCTTTAGCGTAGTCAATGAAGCAGAAGTAGACATTTTCTGGAATTCTCTTGCTTTTTCTATGATCCAATGGATCTTGGCAATTTGATCTCTGGTTCCTCTGCCTTTTCTAAATCCAACTTGTACATCTGGAAATTCTCAGTTCACTAACTATTGAAGACTAACTTGAAGGATGTTGAGCATTGCCTTGCTAGCATGTGAAATAATTGCAATTGTATAGCAGTTTGAACATTCTTTGGCATTGCCTTTCTCAGGGATTGGAATGAAAGCTGACCTTTGCCAGTCGTATGGCCCCTGCTGAGTTTTCCAAATTTGCAGGCATACTGAGTGCATCACTTTAACAGCATAGTCTTTTAGGATTTGAAATAGCTCAGATGGAATTTCATCGCTTCTACTAGCTTTGTTCATAGTAATGCTTCTTAAGGCCCACTTAACTTCACACTCCAGGATGTCTGGCTCTAGGTAAGTGACACGCCATCTTGGTGCCCAGTGTTATCCTAATATTAAGGAAGGAGAGATCAGATATGTCGAGGTACGGTTAGACCAGAGACCAAGCTCCTAACTGCGGTCCTAGACTCTTACCAGTTGTTAGCATGCCAATGGACTCAGCCCGTTCCCTGACCTGCAACAGAAACACCAGCCCTGGTGGCAAGGGGAACTTCACATTTGGAAGGAAGGGTCACGGCAAAGATGTTGGAACACCATGGGACAAAGCTGGTGACATGAACACACCTGGTCAGTGTCTAGAGATTGATGGATGGTGATAAAGATGCTGATTGAACACCTGTGCAGGATGGAACCCTGACCCACGTGTCCACCCATCTTGGAAGGTGTCACCTGTTGGTGACTGGTGGAAGGATCTCCTGCTCTGGGGGGGAGGGAAGAGATCTGACTAGGGAAACCTCTGTCTTCCTTAAAGAGCTGAAATCCTTGCATTTCTATGGACCCATTAGTTTGTGACTCATGGAGCAGCCTGAGATTCTTGGATTCCGAGTGTCTGAGTCAAGAGTTCTAAGCTTGTCCCTGGGCCTGTGTTCATGCTGCTTCCCTGTCTGCAAGCCCTTTATCCCCAAACCCATGTTGCAATCTTATCCCAGTTGTCCTTGTAGGAACAACCATCCCAGAATCCATTGTTCACTCTGGACTTTCACATCTCATTACACTGTTGCCTCTTATGAAGCACTGACTTCATTCTGTCATCCCCTACGAACAGAGTCTCTGCCCATCTCTTGCATCTGCCTGGAGGGGAAGACGTACATCAGCCCCTGGGTTCTAAATGCAACACACAGGGCCAGGCCCCATGGATGTTTGTTGACTTGACATGAATTTGAGTTGAAGGGTTGGGTGGTGTCCGAGCAGTGGAGGAAACACATCACAATGACGATGACGTGAGCAAGGTCACACAAGATGGAATTCTCCACCTCCCAACTGGGCTACCAGCAAGCCCCGGACTGGCCCCAGGTCATACAGACCTTGTCTAAGAAAGTGGCCCTCAAGAGCCACCTTCCAGCCCCACTGCTGAGCAGACATAGACACACATGACTCCAGTAGGCTCGGGGAGAAAGAGGCCCATTCAAGGGTGGCCTATAAAACCTCTTAGCTCGCACTCAGAGGCTTCTATCACCCTTAAAAGTGTGGTCAGCTTGGTGTTATTGCACAGCGGCTGCAGGGACATGACATGATTTACTTGTGTAATTAACTGGTTGCTGCACCCGAACTCTAAGCAAACACTGAGCACTTGGCTAAAATTACCTGCTTCCCAAGCTCCCGCTTTTCCTTGTGGGGTTCAAAGACATTCCAAGAGTTAGGGCTCTGCTCAGCCTCTGCTGGGGCTCTCTTCCACGGCTGTGGGCCTGGGGCCAGGAGCCCATCTAGAGAGATACCACGGCCCTGCTGTCTCATTTCCCAAAAGACCCGTTCTGAGTGTGCATCCCGGGAGGGAGGTGAATGACCTGGAGTATGGGCCCCTCTGCTCCTCAGGCTCCACACCTGCCCCAGCCGTCTTCTCCTGCGAGGGCATCTGATTGTCAGCAGCCTTGACTCTGTGGAGAACTTCTTCTTTCTGAAGCAATTTCTACAATACTTGAATTTTGGGCTGCCCCTGTCTTTGCCTCCTGCCCGCCTGGCGCTCCTTCGCAGTGGCCTGGCTCCTCACAGCTCTGACCTCCACGCACCCAGGGCTCCAGGCTCATCCTCAAACCTCCTTTCCACCTCCACTCATTTTTGACGTCATCTCCCGAATGTCTCTCTCTATCCTAGACTTCCCTCCTCAACCCCAAAGCGTGGTGTTCAGCTGTGCTCTGTGATGCCTGCATCTGGCTGTCTGGCAGGTGCCCCAGATTAGCCACTGGACACCAAAACTCTGAGTGTTCCCCTCCCTTGCATACCTTCTCCCACATTCTCCTCTATCTCAGGAAATGGAGTCACACTTCCAATGGGCTTCCCTGGTGACTCAGACGGTAAAGAGTCTTCCTGCAACGCAGGAGACCTGAGTTCAATCCCTGGGTTGGGAAGATCCCCTGGAAAAGAGAATGGCTACCAACTTCATGGCTACCCTTCCTGGTATTCTTGCCTGGAGAATTCCACGGTCAGAGAATTCCGGCGGGCCACAGTCCACGGGGGTCACAAAGGATCGGAGCCAACTGAGTGACTAGCACTCTCGCTTTTTCCAGTGGGCGCCCAGGCCCAAGCAGCTGGCCTCATTCCCCACTCCTCTCCCCTCACATCCTATGTCCATTTGGTCGGCACATCCCCTTGCCTCTACCCCCATGGTGAGTCCAGACCCCCCACTGCTCACCATCTCTCCTCTACCTCCCTGGCCCCGAACCCGCCCCCCCCCGCCCCCCCAAAGTAGCTGCTTTCCTGGGCTCCCTGCTTCTGCCTTGCCCCCTTGAATTTTCTTCAAGGAGTCCGTCAGCAGCCAGTCACACACAGTGGTCCGTCAGCTTCTAAAATGCAAGTCTCACCACCCCGACTTAAAGCCATCCAGTGCCTCCTGCCTCACCCTGAGAAAGAGCCAAGGTCCTCGTGATGGCCCGAGGTCCTGCTTATGATCACCCCACGTTTGCACACTTACCGCCTAATGCCTCTCCCCACCCCACCCCTGTCACTGCACTTCAGCCACACTGACCTTACTGCTCCTCAGACGGGCCAGCGGTGCTCCATCCTCACGTTTGGGAGACTCCCTCTGTCTAGAATGTTCTTCAGGTGTCCTCCATGGATACTCTCGCACCCTCTTCAGACCTCTGCTCCAGACAGGGCTGTGCTCAGCACGTACAGCTCCCCTCCACCCCTGCGTCACACCCCTCAGAGAGCCTGACAGGTGGAAGGCACTCAGGGACGCTGGGCGAGAGAGGGAATGAATGAGGGCGCGAAACACACATGTCACAGGAGCCCTTCTTGGCGACGCCTCCGCTGACCGCACTAATTAAACTAGCCCCACACACACCCTTCTGGTCTCCCATCCCCTGCCTCATGTTCTCCCAGTGGTTTTCGCCACCCACCATCCAAAATATGTACTTGTTTTGTTAATTCCTGCCTTTCCACTAGAAAGTAATTTCAGCATGTTAGAGGGTTTGTTTTGTTCCCTGCCATATCCCCAGGATCTAAAACAATTTTTGAATGGAGTAGACACATTCCTATGAATGAATCACCCAGTCAACCAATTAGGAAGCCTTGTGAGGAGAAAAGGAGGCTCAACCACTTGCCTGGTTGGGAACAGCCAGCACACAGCCATGGTGGGAGCTAAATTCAGCCCTGGCTGCTCCCGTGCCCCGTCACAGAACACGCCTTCTCTCTCCTGGTGTTTGGGCTTCCACACCGTGGAAGCTTTCTGCAGCATCTGGTGCTGGGGGAGAAGAAGAGACAGTGGGACCAGACCCCTCCCTCTGGGAGGTCCCAGCCCCAGTGAGGGACCAGGGAGAGTGAGAAAGCAGGGCAGGAGGTTGGGCGATGCTCTGGCTTGGGCTGTAAACTCTTAGAGGCAGACTGGCAGACTGTGAGTCCCCAGTGAGGCAGAGCTTCCCCAAAGATAAGCCTTCTGGGTGTTCCTGCAAGGATTAGGGTAACTAGAGCCCCCATCTTTTATCCCAGTGTGCCCAATATTGTCATTTTCCATGTGACATGGAAAAAAGTTTAGAACCTAGTGTCAATACAGCTGTATCATACCAGGCACTTTCCACAAGCTTTTTGTGTAAATTTTCACAGCAACTGTTTTGTTGTCAAGATAGCAAGGCGGGGATTTCCCTGGTGGTCCGGTGGTTAAGACTTCACCGTCCAGTGCAGAGAGTGAGGGGCTGGATCCCAGATCCCACATGCCTCACAGTCAAAAAAACCAAACCATAAAGCAAATTCAATGAAGATTTTTAAAAATATGGTTCACATCAAAAAAAAAAAATGTAAAAAAGGAAAAAAGAAAGCAAGGCAGAAGAGACAGTGGGTAGGTCCTGCGGATCTGTCCAGAAAGACCAGCTCAGTTCTAGGGAACCTCTCTTCCCTCCTCCCAGCCCTCCCGCAGTTGAGGTGTCACCCCAGCCCTGCATCACCCCACCCCTCTGTCCATACTGTGCCCATACTCTGCCCTCTGCGCTATGGGCTCCTCCAGACAGGACTGTGCTCAGCACATACAGCTCCCCCCCCACTCCTGCATCACACCCCAAGACAGCCTGGCAGGTGGAAGGCACTCAGGGACACTGAATGAAGGAGGGAATGAATGAGGGCGCGAAACCACGGACGAGTTGTGTCACTTGTGCAAAGTTACCCCCCTGGTGGGCGACAGTTCCAGGATCAGACGAGCCCAGGCACCCCTGCAGTGTCCAGGCAAGTTGAGCATCTTACCTTGTGCCTGCAGGATCTGCGTGTTAGGCTGGGGAGGCGCTGGGCTTACCTTGGGAGATGAGAGGGGTAAGGCAGACCACTGTGGGATTCCAGCAAGAAAGCCCCAAATCCCCACATGTCAAACCCAATATGGCTGTTCTGCTGTCACATGGTCCCTGCAGCTCGGATGCAGAAGGCTCACGGGAGGCTTTCTGGATTTGCAGAGATGGGATTGGAGGTGACCCACAGCCACAGAGCTTGAGGAAGATCCCCTTCCTTACACTAGAGAAATCATTTTTTTTTCACTCTGCTTCCTAATCCTGGAGAAATGTCATCAAGCCCCTAACTGATTTCTCCTCCCTGGGCCCTGATTCAGGCAGAAGCTCAAGGCTGCCAACAGGGAGTTTGGAGCTCGTAACTCAACTGTGGGCAGGGCCTGGGGGGCCTGATTCCAATTAAAGATGTCAAATGTATTTATGGATTATGTAATCAACAGGTATGCAGCAGCCTCGATAGCCGACAGGGCCACCCTGGAGATAGGCCTGTAATTAATTAATCCCAGTGGGCCTGCCAAATTCTGTTTCAGACATGAGTGCTCTGGGGGATGCTGAGGACCAAGTCTGGGGCTGGCTTTACACCCTGTCTTGTTTCGAGGAGGGCCAAGGAGCTGGGCTGTAGGGTCTGTGAGCGAAGAAAAGAATGCTAGGCTCAGGGGGATCTGGGTTTGAATCATGGCTCTTACCATTTCCAGCCTAATGGATGTGATCTTGAACACGTTCCTGAAACTCTCAGAGCCTCTGAGTCTCTGCTTCTGAAAATGGAGAAGATCTGTTTAGGGCTAATCGAGACAATGTTCATGAAAGAGCTCAAAGTGCAGTGGATGTCCATGGAGAATGACAGGACAGCCCTGGAATAGGCCCGCCTAACCTCCTTATTCCCAGCATGAGAGCACCCATATGTAAAAGGATAAACCTACCCCGCCATTAAGGATAACCTGCAAGGGGAAGCACACACCCATCCTGAAATCTCTCTGAGCCTCACTTTGCTCATCTGTGAAGTGAACTTGCTAGCTCTGCATTCTGGTCTCTTCCTGCCCCTTTGAGCTCTGATGAGCTGACAAAGATTCATTCAGCAAACTTGATCTGTGGCCAGGCTCGATCTGCAGCCCAGGGCCCAGAACTGAATCTGAGGACGTAAACCCCCCCTGCCTGGGACTCGCAGTCCACATGGGGAAACCCACGCCAACCGAGATTTACAGGAGTGATGGTAGTGACAGCAATAGGCTTGGCCAGGGACAGAGGGCCAGATACCTCACTCCACGCCGTCCACCTGTTGGCTCATCTTCCTCCCCTTTATTCCACCAGGTGGACAGGGTCTCCACTCCACAGCTGTGTAGAGTCTGGGAGAGGTTCAGTAGTGCCACAGATGCTAAGCACATGGCCCTTTGACTGTGCTCAGTAAGTTGAGTTGCTAGCAGTCAGAATCATGGGGGTGGAGGAACACTGCCAGGTTCGTCGAGTCACCCCCACTTGACACAGGAGCTGGGCTTGCTCCAGAGTTTGAATGTCCTTAGTTCTTTCTTTCTGTTCTTCTCCCCTCAGAGGTGTGATTTGCATTTCCTAACGTTCTCTCTGGCTGCAGGCTGGATGGAGCACGGACTGCAGGAACTCAGTGAGGAGGTCGATCAGCTAGTTTAGGTGGAGAATGAGGCGGTCTGGAGGCAATGGCGTCCAGACATTTAATACATTTAGCATCCAGACATTTAAGAGGCCAGCTCAGCCTGACTAGGAGACTGGTTAGATGAGTGAGTGTGTGTGCACATGTGTATTCATGTGTGAGTGGGTGCCTGAGCATGTGCATGTCAATGCTCTAGAGTGTGTGTGTGTGTGTGTGTGTGTGTGTGTGTGTTTGGATAGGGGTAAGATTAAAGGAAAGACCTGGTGGCTCTGATGGTAAAGAATCTGCCTGCAATGCAGGAGACCTGAGTTTGATCCCTGGGTTGGGAAGATCCCCTGGAGAATGGCAGCCCACTCCAGTATTCCTGCCTGGAGAAGTCTATGAACAAAGTCTACAGTCCATGGGGTCTTGAAGAGTTGGACACGACTGAGCAACTAACACTTTCAGCTTCAAGGCTCCTTGCATGTGAAGTGGGGGATGGTCTGAGTATGGGGGTCCCCCATGTCCCCTGTGTCCCTGCAGTTGGTCACGGTGTGCCTGTCAGAGCCCTGCTCTTTACTCAGTGGGCTCTTCTTTGAGGACAGACTCTGGTGGAGTTGAGCCTTCTTGATAACACCTACTACATTTTGTGACATAACCTGTCATGAGCACATTTCATATCAGTGATCCTGCAGCTTTGAGTGGACGTCCAGCCTGTTCCCAGAGCCTGAAGGCCGGCATGGCCCACTCAAGGTAGAGGACGAAGCAGGACTGACAGATGGTCACCACACCTAGCCAGTGCCCCCATGCCATGAGGCTCTCTGAGGGTATCCAGGGCTGACAGAGATCCGCCCTGGGCAACAGGCCGTGTGCCCTTCCCGCTGGAGCCCCCTGTTTGCTCTCTTCAATGATCCCTTTTGGAAGCACTTGGGGGTCAGCCTTGACTCTGAGTAAGCAGCTCATTCCTCCATCTACTCTCTCCACACTTGGTCAACGTCCCAACGTGCTGAGTCTGCTGGGTAGCCCTCTGTTAGTCCCTGTTCCTCTGGGCCTTTGTTCCCATCTGTTGGTGGTGGGGTTGCACCAGGGGATAATCAAGTCCGTTCTTCTGCTGCTGGCTTGTGTGTTACACTACCTCTCTTTAAAAGTGCTCCAAGGGGATTAGTCTTCTCCGGGGAATGAGTTGGGTGTGAATATCTAACCCTGTGAGCAGTCACTGACTGCAGAAAGCATCTTTCAACACCTGCTTCTAAGCAGGAAACAGGAGATGCAGAGAGGTGAATGAAGCGCCCGAGGACACCCTGTAAGCTGCAGGCACTGGGAGCCTCAGAGATGATCTGTGGTCTCGAGTGGCTTGTGGGTGCAGATGCTGCTGATCACCCTTCAGAGATGCGGGGTGATTCCCTCCCAGGCCTTAGCCTTCCCTGCTCGTGCCCCATCATCTGAGCAGGACAGTTTACATTCTTTCTTGCTAAGATGTCTCCAGATTCCTGGGTGAATGCCTCCCAGAAGAGTGAGCCTGGTCCAGGGCCCAGCTGTGGGTGTCTCAGGAGGGAAGCCAGTGTCCCTAGCAGGGAAGGAAATAACAAGGCCAGTTCTGATTTCAAACAAATTGCACCCTCTCATCCTCTCTCATTCTGCTTCTCCTGCTGCTGCTTTCTTTGAAGCTGATTGTTTTCCTAAAACTCAACCCCCCAAGTTGTGAATTAACCCTAAATTAAGCCACTGCGGGGGCCCTGCTGCCCTCCCTCGCCTCCCAGGCAGATGTCCTACCTTGAGATGCTACGTGGGTTCTGGTTGAGAGTGTGATGTCTGCCCTTAGACAGTGGGGATGCCAGCCCTGGATCCACTCCTTCCCTCTGTGACTTGACCATGGTATTGAACCTCTCTGGGCTTCAGTTTCCTTAAGGGATGCTGAGCCTTCTAGCGCTGCTGAGTATTAAGTGAGGACACCCATGGGAAGGGCCTGGAAGGGCCTCATAACAAACAATGTGATTCCTGCTTCCCTGCTTCTTGGCCCACTGTGTGAGTCTTGGGCACTGTTGCCCTGTGGGATGCTTTTCAACTTATCACTCTTGGAGGTCCCAGGAGGACTTTCCACTCATGGAAGTCGAGTTACCCCAGAAGCCCGATTAGCCCCTCTCCAAGCCCTGCAGAGCCCTGATGGTACAGGTGACACAGTAGGGCAGGAGGTGGGCCCAAGGTGCTCAGCTTGAACTCGATCATGAGGAAGCTCTTGGAGACCATGGAAGGGAGATGGAGTGACACGGGAAGGACAGGGAGAGGCGGCAGGTGGAGACTGTCAGGAAGAGTGACTGTGATGGAGGGAGTACATGGTCCCTTTAAGAAATTTTAAATGAGGCCTGGTTACCCTTGAATCCCAAATATCTTTCAGAGCCAGGAACCCATTCTTAGCAAGATGTCCTAATGTGGGAAAAACGCGAATCCGCTCCTTCTTGATGCCAAGGTTATGACATTTCCTGCTAAGGTCCTGCCTGGCCTGGCCTTGGACTCTCAGAGCCCAGCAGGGAACAGAGATGGATCCCACCAATGACTCTTCTCTCCTAATTCCAACCCTGGCCTCGTGAGCCCCAAGCCCCTTCCCTGTGGTGTGAACTTTCACAGGATCTTAGGCTTCTGTTTGAGTGACAAAAGGGACAGTGAATTTCAGTTTAGTTGAGTGAACACTCCATCTACTGGACAGCTGCTCTGTGCCAGGCTTTGGGGACCCAGAGATGATTAAAGAACCTCCCTGCCCTTTAGTCGCTCACAGTTCAGAGTAATCACCAACATTTATTGGATGTCTACTATGTGAGGATGAGATAGTTAGATAGCATCACCAGTTCAATGGACATGAATCTGAATAAACTACGGGAAATAGTGACAGGGGAGGCTGGCATGCTGCAGTCCGTGGGGTCACAAAGAGTCGGACACAACTTAGCGACGGAACCAGCAACAACAACTACATGCCAGGCACTCTGCCGGATAAGGATAGTACCCATGGCCACACTTAACTCCATATAGACTGTTGTGTCCCCATTGTACACAGAAGAAACTGAGGCTCTGAGAAGTTGAATAACTTGTCCAAAGTCATGCAGCTAAGAAGGATGAGGAACAAGTTCACAACCAGCTTACCAGGGTGGCCCCCACCATCCAGTGGAAGGGATCTTCTCTTTGATATTCACAGCATATCCATTGCCTTGCTGGGGGAATGGATAAACGTGTGGATTAACTACAGCCACTGAGGAAACGAAGACTCTAAAGTGGGAAGTAGCTTGCCAAAGGTCATCTAGCAGTGAAATGACAGCCCTATCATGTGAGTCCATGTGGGACTGTACCCCACAGGCCTGTAAGCCTCAAAGAGCTGGGCAATGACAGCTTTGGTCTTTCACTGACCAAAGAGTCTGGAGGCAATGACAGAGACATCGGTGTTTAATAGATGAGGGATCTTACACATCAGAAGCAAGGTCCTGCAATGATACTTCACCCTGTGCAGCAAATAGCGGGCAGTCTTCACTTCCAGGGAAGCGGGTTTGGGGAAAGAGAGGGAGATTACCAGCTATAGAGGGAACTGATGTTAGTTTGGCTCACTGGTTACATGGAACCCATGACAGAGGGGCCCATCGCTCAATCACCCCTTTGATAAACTATTGTAGTGGAGATAGTTCTGATCATAATTAGAACAGTCACTAGCTGGGGCCTGGGCCAAGTATATAGGCATTTACTGATTAGGCTCTATCATTAAGAGGGAAGGTCAGGCATGTGAGTAGGGTGCAGCTGAAGCAGGCCAGTTGAGCAGGGGATGTACAGAGAGCAAGAGAACAGCCATTTTGGGTGGCCTGGTATACAACCTAGGTCTAAGACTACTTACATGTTATTTTCTTAGTGTTTTCTGTGGGGATTATAATTAGCATCTTAATGAGCTATTCCTGAAAGATGATGAGAGATCCTGAAAGATGATGCTGTGAAAGCGCTGCACTCAATATGCCAGCAAATTTGGAAAACTCAGCAGTGGCCACAGGACTGGAAAAGGTCAGTTTTCATTCCAACCCCTAAGAAAGGCAATGACAAAGAATGTTCAGACTACCTACCGCACAATTGAACTCATCTCACACGCTAGTAAAATAATGCTCAAAATTCTCCAAGCCAGGCTTCAGCAATACGTGAACCATAAACTTCCAGATGTTCATGCTAGTTTTAGAAAAGGCAGAGGAACCAGAGATCAAATTGCCAACATCCACTGGATCATGGAAAAAGCAAGAGAGTTCCAGAAAAACATCTATTTCTGCTTTACTGACTATGCCAAAGCCTTTGACTGTGTGGATCACAAGAAACTGTGGAAAATTCTGAAAGAAATAGGAATACCAGACCACCTGACCTGCCTCTTGAGAAACCTATTGCAAGTCAGGAAGCAACAGTTAGAACTAGACATGGAACATCAGACTGGTTCCAAATAGGAAAAGAAGTATGTCAAGGCTGTATATTGTCACCCTGTTTATTTAACTTCTTTGCAGAGTACATCATGAGAAACGCTGGACTGGAAGAAACACAAGCTGGAATCAAGATTGCCGGGAGAAATATCAATAACCTCAGATATGCAGATGACACCACCCTTATGGCAGAAAGTGAAGAGGAACTAAAAAGCCTCTTGATGAAAGTGAAAGAGGAGAGTGAAAAAGTTGGCTTAAAGCTCAACATTCAGAAAATGAAGATCATGGCATCTGGTCCCATCACTTCATGGGAAATAGATGGAGAAACAGTGGAAACAGTGTCAGACTTTATTTTTGGGGGCTCCAAAATCACTGAAGATGGTGATTGCAGCCATGAAATTAAAAGACGCTTACTCCTTGGAAGAAAAGTTGTGACCAACCTAGATAGCTTATTAAAAAGCAGAGACATTACTTTGCCAACAAGGTCAAGGCTATGATTTTTCCAGTGGTCATGTATAGATGTGAGAGTTGGACTGTGAAGAAAGCTGAGTGCTGAGGAATTGATGCTTTTGAACTGTGGTGTTGGAGAAGACTCTTGAGAGTCCCTTGGGCTGCAAGGAGATCCAACCAGTGCATTCTAAAGGAGATCAGTCCGGGGTGTTCACTGGAAGGAATGATGCTAAAGCTGAAACTCCAGTACTTTGGCCACCTCATGTGAAGAGTTGACTCATTGGAAAAGACTCTGATGCTGAGAGGGATTGGGGGCAGGAGGAGAAGGGGACGACAGAGGATGAGATGGCTGGATGGCATCACCGATTCGATGGACATGAGTTTGGGTAAACTCCAGGAGTCGGTGATGGTCAGGGAGGCCTGCCGTGCTGCAATTCATGGGGTCGCAAAGAGTCGGACACGACTGAGTGACTGAACTGAACTGAATTTATAACAACCTAGTTCAGAATATCAACTTATATTGCAATAGTATACAAAGCTTTGTTCTTACATAGCTTCTTTCCCTCCCCCTCTTTTGTTTTTGGCACACCAATTATATCCTTAGGTATAATAAAGCTCATCAACACAGATTTATAATTATTGTTTTATGCATTTGCCTTTTAAACGAGATGGTAGGGGAAAAGTTACAAAAAACTAATGTATACCATCTTTTATATTTACCTATAAAGCTCCCTGCTGCTACTGCTGAGTCCTTCAGTCATGTCTGACTCATTGCAACCCCATGGACTAGCCCACCAGGCTTCTCTGTCCATGGAATTGTCCAGGCAAGAATACTGGAGTGGGTTGCCATTACCTGCTCCAGGGGATCTTCCCAACCCAGGGATCGAACCTGAGTCTCTTTCATCTCCTGAACTGACAGGCACGTTCTTTACCACTAGCATCATCTGGGAAGCCCTACCATTGCTCTATTTCTTCATGTAGATTCAAGTTACTGTCTAGTGTCCTTCCATTTCAGCCTGAAAGACTCCTTTTAGTATTTCTTATAGGGCCATCCTGGCAACAAATTCTCTGTTTTTATCTTGTTACAAATATCTTAATTTCTCCTTCATTTTTGAAGTATAGTTTTGGTGGATGCAGAATTCTTCATTGACATTCTTTACCTTTCAGGACTTTGAATACATCCTCCAACTACCTTCTGGCCTTCATGATTTCTGATGATAAATCAGCAATTAATTTTATTTAGATATGCAATGACATTTCTCTCTTGCTGCCTTCAAGGTTCTCTATTTTTGTCTTTAAACAATTTGATTATGATATGTGTAGTGTCAATCTTTTTGAACGTATACTACTTGAAGTTCTTTGAGCTTCTTCGATGTGTAGATTAATGTTTTCCATAAGATACAGGAAGTTGTCAGCTGTTATTTCTCTGATATTCTTTCTGCCCCTGTTTTCTGTCCCCTCTTCTTCTGGGACTCCCTCATTATGCCTGTCTTGGTACTGTGATGGTGTCCATGGGTCTCTGTTCATTGTTAATTCTTATTTCTTTCTGTTCCTCAGGCTGAATAATCTCAATTGACATATCTTCAGGGTAGCACATTTTTTTCTGCTTGCTCACATTTACGGTTGAGTCCCTCTAGTGAACTTCTCATTTCACTTACTGTGATTTTCAGTTATACACTATGTGAATATCTATTTGCTTCTTTTATAAAAAGGATTTCTGTCTCTTTATTGTTAGTTTCCTTTTGGTGAGACATCATTTTCATACTTTCCTTTAGCTCTTTAGACATTTTTAATTCTTTAGACATATTTAAAATAGATAATTTAAAGTCTTTTTTTTTTTTTTAGTAAGTACAACTGCTGCACTTCCTCAGGGATACTTCTGGTTGATCACTTTTTCCCCCTGTTTATAGCCAAAATTGTTTCTATGAATTTCTTATATATTTTGTTGAAAACTAGGCATTCAAAATCATGCAAGATGACAAGTCTGGAAGTCAGATTCTCCCTCTCCTCAGGCTGTTTGTTGTTATTACTATTTCCCTTGTGGTTTTTCTGAGACAGTTATGTTACATGTGTATTCTTTGTCATATGTGGTCAACTGAAGTCTTTGCTCAAATTAGCTTATTGGTGGTGGTGGTGGTGGTTTAGTAGAATCCAACTCTTTGCAACCCCATGGACTATATATGTAGCTCACCAGGCTCCTCTGTCCATGGGATTTCCCAGCAGTACTGGAGTGGGTTGCTGTTTCCTTCTGCAGGGGATCTTCCTGATCCAGGGATCAAACCCGGGTCTCCTGCATTGCAGGCAGATTCTTTACCATCTGAGCCACCAGGGAAGCCCTATTTGCCTCAACTGTTATCCACTACCTCAAACTGCATTGATGTTAAACAACTGCTCTGATTTTTTTTTTTTCCAGTAAACATCCCTGGGGAAAAGGCTGTAAGCATGAGGGGCACTCAAAGTCAGGTCACATACAGGCAACCATGAGAGTTGGGACTTCTAAGTCATTACCAGCAGGTTGTAGAATGGCCGTTCTCTAGAAATGAGGCTTATAAAGGAGCTCCCTCAATACTATTTTGTACTCTCCAGTGACTGCCAAACTGCTGATTTTCACTGTATTTGCAGTTGTTGGTTTTCAAGGTTACCACCAAAGGAGTGTAGAGGTTGAGAATAGGGAAAGTTAAAATATCAAAAAATTTGCTATACTTACCAAAATTAACCTCCTTTTTCTTGAATACATGCTCCCTGGATTCCTGCAATCCTTTGGCTAATTTCCATACTTCTCAAAAAATTGATTCTGATCTTCTTTCCCCCAATATTCTTGTTGCTTTCATTGAGGAGAGAATTTTGATATGTCCTTGCTCTACTGTACAGTTCGGTGACATCTAATTCCTTGCATGTTTGCCGGAGGAAGTATCCATGGGCATGAAGGGGAAAGTGGGGTGTCCAGAAGGTCTACCAGGTGCCAAAATGCATGCTCGTAATGAATGTCATAGGAGTCCTCAGAAAGGTATGATCAAGGTAGGATGAAGTACAAGTAAATGTTATAAGAGGAGCTGGGATGCTAGGTTGCTATGACTACCAAGAGGGAAGGTATCTTAACCCATCCCAGCATCTTCTGTCACCTGCAACCTCTTTTGCCAGTGCTCATGGACTGGCCGGACCTTTGGCCGGGGTCTTGGTTATCTGAACTCAACCAAATGCCACTACTCCATCTGGGGAAGCTGTTTTCAGCTTTAAATTCTCAGTCTCTCTTCTAGGCTGTAATTCTTGACTTGCTTAGCCAGATAGTACCTGAGACTTAATCTTAAAACTGACACCATCTTCTCATTTGTGGTGTATCCTTTTTCCTGCTAACCTGGGATCATAATGATGTAAATCTGACTGGACCAGAGCCCTGGGGCTCCCAGTCTCTGTTCTGACCTCCAGGCCCCTCTTTAAGAGTCTGATTCTGTCAGCCCAGAACAGGCGGATAACAGTGAGCATAAAATGTGAGCTCCAGAGGACAGGAGGTTTTAACCATATCCCAGGGCCTCAGACAGCACTGAGAGCATAGTAGGTGTTCAATAAATATTGGTCTAATCAAATGAATGAACCCTCTAAAATGCAGAGAAAGGATAGGAGATGATGGGCTGAAAGAAGAGGCCTGGCAGGAGGAGAAAGAACCACAGAACCACGTGTCTTGAACACTCGGCTTGCTTCATCCCCACAGTAACCCTGTGGGTGTGAAGGACACAGAGAGGCTGAAAGGAAAAAACCGACTTGCCCAGAGTCCCCTCACCAGTTGAGCGATGGCTGAGGACATGAACCCAGGTCCGTGCAGCGCCAGGGCCACGTGGGGAATGTTCTTAGGCCCAGCTAATCCACTCTCCCCGCTTTATAGAGAGAGAGAGATGAGTGGTCCCCCCAGCGCACAGCAGCTGAGCCCCTGAGCTGCCATTCTTGGCACTCAAAAGTTGCCCAGAGCACACACCCTGTAAGGCTGAAGTCTCCAGCCGGCGCCCTGTGAGCTGACAAACCCAGAGGTGTGTACGCACGCCTGCAAACACACAAAGCCGGTCCTGCTGCGCCTGCCGTGGCAAAGGAGCCCCAGGCCCCTCTGAGTGTATTTTAAACCCATTCTGACTCCCCAGAAAGTCTGTTTTTGTTATTCACGCTGACCTTTTAAACTCCACGTAGTCCTGCATTTTTCCCGAGGCCTCGGTAGGATCTATTAATAATTCCGCTCTCCCACCGAGGCCCTGGGCTGCAGCCGGCTCTCTTACGTGCCGTAAAAGCCAGTCTCCCCGCTGCTGGCAAGCTCGCCCTCCTCTCCAGACCATTAGATGGGAAAGCAGCAAACCCCCCCACCCCCGCCCCCGCCCGCACCAACCCCAGCCCTGGAGAGAAGAGGCCGTGGACTCGGCCACCACCTATGCTCTTCAAAGGTGAGGACAGGTGGTCTGGCAGTGACCAGAGCCAGGATCAGGGCACTCGATGGCAGGGGAATGTGGCCGAGTCAGGCCCCCTGCTTCTGACTGCTTTCTCCTCTCTCTGAGCAAACATCTCTGCAAATAAATCTCCTCTTTCTTCCTTTCTCTCTCTCTGCTGGGTTACTGCTTCAGTTTCATTAAAGACTCTGGAAACATTCTTCAGGCTCGGCCGAGATATATAATACGGAGAACAGAGATTTGCTTCATAACCCACAAACTATTAAAAATATTAGTGTCCCCCAGAGAGTCTCTCTTAAAGATTCCTTCTCTGCCTCCCTCTCCCCCTGGTGCACAGTGCCAACAATAATGCAGGCGGGCTGGTCTGATTTCCTTGAAAGAAAATAAAGACGAGATAACAGGCTTTAGAGAAAACTCTCTTTGTGCCTGAATAATATCCGTCACCCTATATGTCTAGCTAGAGCTTTGTACTTGTCAAAGCCCCTTTCACCATCATTATCTTGTCTGATCCTTTAAAAGGTGCAAAGTGGGGTCATGTCCTTTTTGTTAGGAGGAGAAACTGAGGCCCTGGAGAAGGGAGGCGATTTGGCTTTGAGGCAGATCTGGGGCTTGAACCCAGTTCCTTCTGATCACCAGCCTGGAGGGTTTTCTCATCCAAAAGAGTGTATTAAGTCACTTCATTTCTCAGTAGCAAAGCAATGCCTGGTTTGTGTGAACCCCTGCACTCCCTTGCCCAGCTGCCCATCAGGGTTGTTGTATTTGATGTCATTGCAAGAGATCTGACTTTTGTTTGTTCCTCTAAGATGCACTGAGGTCATCCTGTGGGCCAGGTCTGTCCCTGGGTCTGGGAACAAGACCAGGGGTGAATAAGGGAGGCATGTGTCCTGCCCCCCAGGGGGGATATTTAAAATTAGCTTCTTGTAAGAATTTGGAAAGTCAAGGCCAGGCCAGTCCCGATGTCCATGCATAAGGGAACAGGCCAGCACAGGGACTCTCTGGGTCATGTTGGGCTGTTCTCAAGAGGTCCGGTCCAAGAAGAGGTCCTGCCTGGGGCAGGGCAGTGAGACCCTGAAAAGACCAGCTGAAGTGCTGAGCACAGAGGAGGACTTCCAACCTAGTGAGAAAGGGCCTTAAGAAAGGGCCTCAGCTGGCTTTCTAAGGATGGTCAGAGGTTAGACAGAAGGCATAGAAAAGCAGGTTCACGAGCCAGAGGCTGGAGAGGGCCTGAGGTTTTAAAAGAGCAGTGAAGCATAACGTGGGGTATGCAGTAGTGAGCGATGAGGAGGGAGAGGCCAGGTCCCTGAGGGTAGATGATGACTTGACCTTATGCTAAGAAGGATGGCGGTTCAGTCACTGAGTCGTGTCTGACCCTTGCGATCCCGTGCACTGTGGCCCACCAGGCTCCCCTGTCCATGGGTTTTTCAGGCAAGAATACTGAAGTGGGTTGTCATTTCCTTCTCCGGTCCTAAGAAGGATGGAGTACAGCAAAAAAGCTGTCAGTGTGTTTTAGGAGGATCTTCAGTGTCATGGAGGGATTCATTCGTGCAAGGTTCATTGACTGTACGCTTGTGTTTGTGTTCTGATTCGGATCTTAGAACTGATGGAGAAAGAAGTGGAGGGGACAGGGATGAGGGAGGGAGGACCCAAGAGGTGGCCTGAACGTGGGAGCAGGGGCCAACAGGAGTGGTGGGGTGAAGAGTTGAGGATGGTGGACTTGAGGATCCAGTGGGGGATGGTGACCCGGGTGACCCCCAGGCCAGGCATCTACTCCTGCAGGTGGATTTGGGCTGTGAGCCCCGTATGACCACTGAGACACTGAGGCATGGGGGAGCCGCACATCAGCATGCCCCTGTGAGCCAGGGCAGGAGCTGAGCGCAGCCCCCGGTCCCTGGAGCTGCAGCCCAGGTTCCTCCCACTCTTCTCCCACCCTGCGCAAGCTGAGCACCTCTGCTAGGGTGGGGGTGAGTGACGCCTAGGGCTCCCCCAGGAACTGGACACTTCTTGTTGAGGCCAAAGAGGGCTATGGGCAGCCTCGAGATCTGAGAAGTCAGCACATTCCTTGTGTCCTGCCCCCCCGGGGGGGATATTTAAAATTAGCTTCTTGTAAGAATTTGGAAAGTCAAGGCCAGGCCAGTCCTGATGTCCGAGCAAAAGGGAACAGGCCGGCACAGGGACTCTCTGGGTCACGTTGGGCTGGTCATTCTCTCTCCAGGCCCCAGCTTCCTTGGCAGTAATGACCCTCCCTGCCCTGCCCTGCCCGTGTTGCAGACTCAGGGTGGCATTGGATCAGATGAAAGCATGGTATTCCCATCACAGTCCCCACCAGGACTGCTGTCTTGTCTAATGCCTGTCACCTGACAAGACCTCAGCAGGCAGGTGTGGGACAGGAGCAGCTTCTTGTCACTGAGGGCCCAGGGAGGAAAGGGGCTGGGTTCTGACCCCACTTCTGCTACCCCACCTCACTTGTTGAGATACCCCTATAGGGGACACCTGTGCCCTGAGGGGCTGCAGCCCCCTGACCTTCAAAGACCCTCCTTTCTCAATTTAGATTCTTGGTGTTGGGGCTCACTTTGTCATTGGGTTATACTCAATTCATCTACAGACCACAGGTGGCTTTGGCGAGCAGTCTGAGCACAGGGAGCTCCTCCGGAAGCCCACACCCTGGCAAGGAGCAGCTCAGACAGAGGCCCCGGTGAAGCTGACTCAAGCCTCTGGCCTCTGTGAGCTCAGCCACTAAAGGGCACCATTCGCCAACTACTCTTCCTTTGTTGCTCCTGTGAATTGAGCCCGTGTGTCCCCTCAAAGGCTGCAGCTGCTGCTGGCCAAGTGACCTGAGTGCACCTTTCACCCACAACCACCCTCTTCCATGCAAAAGGTGGGTGGAAGGGACGTGACAAACTCCTCCTGTGTGCACGGCCCCTCCCTCCCTCGCTGTGGGGGCCAAATCAGAGAATAAGAGACCCCCATCTGGCCTGGGGGAGGGAATTTCAACGCAGGGGCCTGTTTGGCAGATAAAGTTTGGAAGCCTTCAGAGTTCCAGGGGACCAGCCAGCAAGGGGGAAAGTGCCACCCATCGGGGTAGGAGCACAGCGGGAGGGAGCTGAGCCTCGGAGGGGGCATCTGCCCTTCAGGGCACCTGCTGTGAGGCACAGGCCTGTGAGGAAAGGCTCGCCCTCCCCGAGTTAACACGCAAAACCCGAGGCTCTTGGCCGAGTCCCTGGCCTGAGGTCCCAGCCTATCTGAGCTGCTGGGACTCCACCTCCTGAAGCCCCAGTGCCCCAGCTCTCCTGACCAAGCCCCAAAGTGGCACCTTTGGGGTGGCTGACCCAAGGTAGTGATGGCCCCAGCTTGAGTAAATTGTTTCTTTGAATTCCTCCTGTTAAAAAAGGAGGGGACGACTCTATGGGCCAAAGTGCTGGAGGCTGCCCGCCTGCCGGGGCCTCAGCTCCCACTCTGCGCTGTTGCGATGATTCCTCCCTCAGAGGCCTCTTCTCCATCCACCCTTGTGTCTCCTCTGGGCCATGAGAGGCCTTGACCTCCCCATCACAGGCAGGTCAGGTGCCTCAGGAATCTGCGGAGAGGGAAATGCTTCTTCCAGGCTCCGAACCCTCCAGGAGTGCCCTCGGCTATCTCCACCTCGCTGTGCTTCTTGTTGCGACAATTTAAGGGCCATGTGTGCAGAGCAGGGAGGCCGAGGGACTTGCCACGGGCCACACAGAGGAGGTGACGTGGGCATTTGAAGCCAAGGCTTTCGCTGCAGAGCATGTGTGGATGCCCTAACTACGCCTGCTGATTTGAGAAATCAGGCAACCTGCTTGCAGACTTCCCTGATCCGTTCATATTTCCAGAGTCCCTAGCTAGTGGATTGAGGGATTCACTGGCTACCTCCCCGCATCACATCCCTTCCAGTTCTCAGACGTCAGCAGCTGACTTTGGGGAGCCTGCTGGGATGCATGGTGTTAAAGGGGGATAAGAAGCCTGGGTGGCACCCTGGACAGCCCCAGCCCCTTCCTCCCCACCCAACAGTCACTCATCCATCTTGCCTGGTTTTGCATGGAGCTTGGACCCATGAAGCATCCCTTTAACCAAGACAGTGTCTCTCCACTCTGTGTTTTAACAACATGGTCCCTTCTCACTCAACATGAACATCTCAGACCCTCTTTTACTTATTCAAAATAAATGTATCTTTTGAAATAAATGACAGATGTAAAATACATTCTATATCATGAGTTAAATAGATTTTAAATTATATATCATGAGTTCAACCACAAACCAAAAGCAGTGGTAAAATTAAGACTAGCTTTTCATCTGGGAAGACAGACATTTCTCCATCAACCATAGTTATGTCTGTGGGCTCAGCGCCGGCCACCCTTCTGCCCTGACCCAGGTGTGATAGATGGAGCCCACTGGAGGCCTCCTGAAACCAGGTGGGCTGCGTGACTCTCTAAGTATATGCGAGCTTTCACCCAACCCCCAGTGAGAGTCCGACACTGCAGCCACCCCACTGAGAATCCCAGCTGGTGGGTTATAAGGTTGTTTGCCGCGTTCTGCCACCTGCGGAGCACAGAGCATACTCTAAGGGGCACACAGACGTTGTCTCTGTTCTCTTGGAGCCTCAGACCTCTCCCCATGGAACAGATAAGAAAACAAGGCCCATTGCCACACAGCAAGTCAGTGCTGGAGGCAGAATGTGAACTAGGTTCCTGACTCCCAGCCCAAGGGCCCACCGCAGAGAGTGGGCTTCCCTTGAAGGGTTAGCACTACGTGCCGGGAACTCAGCAGCTTCTTCCCATTCCGTTCCCCTAGAGGGTTCCCCGAGCCCATAGGAAGTCCTTTAGTGGTGGCTGAGGGGCTAGGTGCTTCCTGGGAGAAGAGACAGTGCTCCCAGAAATGAGAGCCTTCCTAGGCACCTGCTCCATACCAGGCTGGGTGTTCCCGCCCTTGTACAGCTCAGCAATCAGTCCCAGAGAGCCAGGAATTCTTCAGTGGAAACCCATAAGGAACAGATGCTCAACCCAGGCAGCGTCAGCCAGGTAGAGGCGTGGCAGGAGAAATGTCCTGGCAAAGGTCAGAACTTAAGCAAAAGTGTGGAGGACTGAAAGAGACTGGTGTCTGGGGCGACTCATGAGTAGTTAGTCTCTGCTTCAGAACCATAATTCGGGTGAGTGGGAGGTGCGTCTAAGGAAGGAGATGTCAGGTATGTGCTTCAGGGGCCGTGGGGAGCCGCAAGGGCTTGGGAGTGAGACAGTGTGGCTGGACTCGTGCTGTGGGAAGATCACTCCAGGGCCTGGGCTAGGAATGGACTATGGCTTTCTTTCTCTGAGACTCACTTTCTACCTTTCCAAGACAGCTATTGTGGGAACTTGTGAGAACCCAGGTTTGGGAGTACTTTGGAAATTACCAGTGGCGTCAACCTTTATTCTTGCTCATGTGTTTTTGAAACCAAGATGCCTAGTCCTGCTCTGCCCATAGCCCACTCTGTGACCTTGGAAAAGGTGCCCTCTTCTCTGAGCCCTAGACCCACTGCAGGAAAAATTGGGCTGGCTGTCTATCTCCCTCGTGGCGCCTTGTTCTGAGGTGAGTACCCAGCAGGTCCGGGGCCTGAGCTGGCCAGGCTGGCCTCCTCCATGTGTATGCGTGTGGGGGTGGGGTGCTCTCTGGATTTGTGTGGTGTGAGCTACCGGGCCTTTTACAGACTGTTTATGACGAGCTGTTGCAGTAACTGCCCATGATTAGCCACTCTGCAGGCAGCACTGGGGCCTGGGAACTATGGAATAGAGTAGAAGGGGAGAAATTATTAAAGGTTCAGGAGCCTCAAATGTTGTTCCGGCCCTCTTAGTTTCAGGGACCCCCTGCCACACAGCCCTTTGCTGTCATCCTTGCTTCCAGCAAGTTTGAGGAGGGAACAGATAGGACGTGGACTTTGGACATGAGTTTTGGATATGAATTTAAGTGTCACTTCCCCCACCTACTAGGTGAGCTGTATGCCTGGGTGAGTGGCTGCATTTCTTTGGGCCTCAGTTTCCTCATCTGTGAAATGGGGAGACAACCCTGTCCACCCATAGGATCCTGTAATGACTGAGATCGTGGACTAGAGAGCACATCACCCCCCGCCCCCCACCAGTGTGGATGGTCAGTAAGTTCAGTCTAGGACTGAATTTGCAGGCTGTTGAGGGGAGCTAATAAGCCTTATCACTAGAGGCTCCCCCAGCAGCCCTGCCTCTGTGGTGTCGGCGGGATTCAGACCTAACAGACCTGTGTTGCCTAAGGAGGCCGCCTGCCTGGGCAAGCGGACAGAATGAGTGAGGGGAGAGGGCCAAGAATGACCAGTCCCGGAGCCCTGTTTCTCCCAGTTACAGCAGACCCTGTGGGCAAGCCTCTTCCTCACGGTCCTTGCCCAGGGTCCTCTCCTAAGCCCTGTGCCAGCTGATTTCCTGTGTGTCACTGACCCTCATAGTGACCCTGGGAGTCAGTTTAACAGCCTCCACTTGACAGATGAGGAAATGCAGGCACAGGAAGGACAAGAGAGTTGCCAGTAACCTTCCTGGGGCCAGCAGCAGGAACCAGGCCCCAGGACAGGACTTACCCACCCAGGGGCCAGCCCAAGGAGCTGCCCGCATGACACTAGCCACCCTCCCAAGAGGGAGCAGCGTGCTGCTTCGTTCAGCTCTGGGGAGCCCTCCTGCAAGTGGGGTGACCCCTGGAGCCCCTCCAATCTCACCCTTTACATGGCTTCCCAGAGGAAGAAATTCTGAACAGGAACTCAGCGGCTTCGGTTCTAGGCCTCCATCCAACCCAGTGAAAACCCAGAGGATTCGGCTAGAGGGAAGACCTTCACAGGCCTCTGCAGCTTTGACGCTGCTTCAGCTGGGCTGGAGGCCTCACCCGACGTACTGTTCTGTCCTCCCAGAGCAGCAGCACCCCTGCTCCCCCTGTACCAGCAAACACACACCCGAGAACCAAGCATGCCCACCAGAGGCCCGTCCCCCCTGAAGCCCTAGGCTTTAGTGAGCCCCCTGTTATAAGGGGAATGCAAGCAGAGGCCCATGCTCCAGGTCAGGGAGGCCAGGCAGGGCATCTGAGGCCTCTCTCTATAGTCCAAAATCTCCTGCCCCGGGCAGTGACCCTGACCTTACCATACTGAGGCAGCAAACCCTCCATTCCCACTTGGAATTGAAGTCAGAAGATGAGATTTTCAGTGCCTTTAGTCCGAGAAAGAGTTGTGTCCGATTCTTTTGCGACTCCATGGACTGTAACCTGCCAGGCTCCTCTCTCCATGGGATTTCCTGGGCAAGAATACTGGAGTGGGTTGCCATTTTTTTCTTCAAGGGATCTTCCTAAACCAGGGATGGAACTCACATCTCCTGCATTGCAGGTGGATTCTTTACCACTGAGCCACCTGGGAAGCCCAATGATCACAAGCATGTCTGCTATTTAAATTCCATGTGCCTCAATTTCCTTCCCTTAAAATGGTGGTAATAATAGCACCCATCTCATAAGGTTGTTAAGGAAATTAAAAGAATTAAACAAAAAGTGTGGTATGTACATTATCTCTAACTTTCACAGCAACCCTGCAAGAAAGATGTCCCCATTTTACAGATGAGGAAATGCTCTGGAGAGATCCAGGCACCTGCCCAAGGTCACTGAGCGAGTAGGAGTTTGTCCTACTTCTACAGGAGGGTGGATGTGTCCTCCCTGTATCCTTGACTGTGATGAGGGTGCCGGTGGGGGGTGTACCGGAAGAGGTCTATTAGAGCCGAAGATAGCTGAGGTGAGGTCCGCATGTTTCACTTTGCCTGAGCAGTGGCCTTGTTCTGGGATCATAAATCCTCAGAGCAGAGAGATTTTATCCCAGGGCAAGCCCACAGGTGTGTGGGGGGCAGAAGAAGTGTCTGCCTGTGTGTGTGTGACTGTGTCTGTAAGAGACAGTGTGAATGTGTGTCTGACTCTGTGTGTGTGAGACAGTGAGTATGAATGTGTATATGATTGTGTTTAAGGGTGTGGGTGTGTGTCTCTGTGTGTGTTGTGACCATGAGTGTGAGACTGTGACAGGGAGTGTGTGTATAATGAAGTGTGACTGTGTGTGTGTGTCTGTGTCTACGTCTGGGGACTTGTGTACACGTAGGTGTGTGTCTACGGGAGAATTTGTGCAGGGTCTCTTGGTGTGTTGTGGAGTATATATGCGAGTGGGAATGTACACGTGCACATGTGTGTGTGTGTGCTCACCTGAGCACGTCTCTGTATAAAGGTCTGAGAGAGACCAGATTGCCCCGCGCTGGGGTTGGGCAGTGAGGTTAATGACATTTTCTGGTAGGCTAGGCTGAGAGTTAATCAGCGGCACCTCACTGTTCCAACCTATGTAGAATGTCTTCTTCCTCAAATGTGTGCTTTTGGATGAGATGCTGACAGCCTGGAGGATGTACCTCCAGGATAAGTGCCTGGGTTGGGGGGTCTGGAGTTCATGCTGGCCCAGAGGAGACAGGTTCTTGAGCTAGGCATCTCCATGGAGGAGGTAGGTTGCATGCATGCAGGGTGTTTGCTGCCTCAAACCTCTGCGGCCTTCTTCCCCAGGTCACAGAGCACGGACCGGTTCTAGGGGCCAGCAGCCTGGACTGAGATGGTGGGCAGGGTCTGATTCAGTGGGAAAAGCACTTTCTAGAAGTTGTAGTGGCCTGGGATGGGATACATGTGCTCAGGAACCCCAGTCTTCCCCAGAGCCACGGTACCCACCCCACCCACCCCACCTCATGCCTGCCAGACAGTGACACTGCCAGGATCTCCAAGCCGGGGAGACAGGCGGGGTCCTTCCAGTTCTGAGAGTCAGAGCCGTGGTTCCTGCTCCCAGAGCCGAGTCCTGTGCTGAATCAGGTTCCCACGTGTCCCCCACGACTCCTCCGACAGCCCTGGGCTTTCTTCTTTCCCCTTTCCAGAGGAAGACAGGGATGATGACTCAGAGAGGTGACCTGATTTGCCAACTCAAACCCAGAGCCTCCTCCCCTGCCAGCCTCTTGAGGCTCCGCAGCACAGCCTCACACAGAACGGCACTTGCCGGGAGCCTCCCGACTCCTGACTCCCTTAACTGCCTGCGATTAGCAATTAGCAAGCAATTAGCACCGTGGTGTGAAAGGGTTGCCCTGGATCTTCTCACACACTGACCCTGACAGCTGAGGAGGAGAACCTAGGCTCATCTGGGGACCTCCTCCAGGAGAAGAGGAGGGATGGGGAAGAGATGCCAGATGAGGCACCACAAGCACCTGGAGCGAGGAAAGAACACGCCCTGTGTGACCTTGACAAGGTGTTCGCCCTCCCTGAGCCTTGGTTTTGTTGTTTTTTCAAACTGAACTATTCATGATTCTAGGATTGACAAGAGGCTTGAGATTTTATAAAGTGTGTACATGATACAAATTTCTCAGTACCTGATAAACGGTATCCATTGACTGTTGTTATTCTCCTGCCAGGAGGGAGGGCAGGATGGCTGGAAGCAAGGTGGGATCCGCTGCTGCTGGCCTTGCCAAGGGCTTCGGGTCCTCCTTTCTTACACAGGCTCTTTCCCGGTGAGCTTGCAGTGGGCCAGGCCCTCCCTGGTTGACCAGGGAGCAGAAGGATCCACCAGCACATCCTGAGGTCTCCTGCACTGTGTGACCTTGGACAGACCCCTGCTCCTCTCTGAGCAGTTGGGTGTGATGGTATGTAAGCCCCACTTTCCCTTCTCCCCGGCACTGACACCCTGCTGCTGAAGGGATGGAGGCTTGGGGCACTGGACTTGCAATGGAGGTCCCGGGAATGGTCACTGGTATTAAAAAGCCACCAGGTTTTTTCATTCATTCACATGCCAAACATTTACTGAGTGTTTTACCTTCTAGTGGGAGGAAATGTGATAAGTGAGTGATTAGCATCGTGTGTTAGAAAGTGGCGAATGAAGAAAATGATAGTGCTTACAAAGCGGGGGTGGGGAGAGGGGTGGGAACCACACAGAGGCTGGGGGTCAGCGTGGACCTCACAGAGGAAAGGAGGCCTAATGGAGAAGGCGTCAGCCCCTGGTGTTCCTTCCTGGGCATTCCCAGGGCCCTTTGCTCTCTTCTGTAAGATTTTGCCCCAGTGTCTCCCTGCTGCTTTATGGAGAATAGCAACTATGTCCGGTTCCATATGTGCTTCTTCAGAGCCCAGCCAGGGCTCAGCCCACAGGGGTGTTCAGAATCCTGTACCTACAGGACTGATCCACACAGGTTTGGAGCAGCAACCTTGAACCTGGGGTCTGAGGGGTTCTTGCCCTTGTTTCCCCAAGTAGGAGATCCTTCATGGCACCACCCACTCTCAGAGGGAATATCAGCCCAACTGGCCCCAGACCCTACTCAGACACAGCCAGAGGCGACAGACCTTGCTGTGTTCATCGCCCTGCACCACGTCCATGCCAGGCCTAGAATTCCGTCTGCTGCCAAATTCCAGGGCTGGAAATAATGAGGCAAATTGTCCCTCACCGCTGATTGACTTTCAAGTTGCTCTGCTAAACTGGGTGCAGTTGAAGTTTTAGCAAGTCTCCCAGGGACCTCAGGCGGCTTCGGTTTCAACCTTGTAAAGAACTGTTAAGATCCAATCAAAATAAATAAAATCAGATCCAGGAAAGCGATGTGTTTGTGACTGCAAACGAAACACTCAGGATATTCATGCCGAAGCCCAGCACCCTGCTTTTCGCAGGAATTGCTTACCCCAGACTGGCATGGACCCATGATCTCACTAGCTTGTGCTCTCAGAGGCCTGGGGCTGTCGTGGGCCCCCTGCCCCACGCGACGAAAGGAAAGTGCATGCCAGTGTGAGCACAGACAACGTGACTCCATGAATCCATGACCTGGCTGCCACAAGAGAGACCCCAGCCCTGAGTGACTGCAGGACATTCACTGGCCGGCCATGTGCTAGCCCTGCAGCAGCATGAAGGGCATGGGGAATCACAGGCCCCAGGAGCACATGGTAACTGCAGAATCAGTAATACCAGGTCGTGAGTTGCCAGCACCATAGAACACCAGTGAACTGCTGAGGTCGCAGGGCTTCAGGACCACAGAGGGACACGTAGGTCATGTGAAATCTCAAGCTCTGAGAATCGCCAAGCAGGATAGCCCAAAGGAGCCCCTTCCAAATGCTCTCAGCCCACCCCTTGCTCCTCTGGAAACGCTGGTGAAGCAAATAACTGCCAGGACAAGGTTGAAGAAAGACGTGCTCCCTTGAGACTTCTGTGGTGCTCTGTGGCTGACTCCATGCTCTCAGTGCAGGGGATCCAGGTTTGATCCCTGGTCAGGAAACTTAGATCCCACTCGCCATAACTGCAAGCTCTTGTGCCGCAGTTAAAAGATCCCACATGCCACAACTAAAACCCAGAGCAGACAAATAAAACAAATAAATACTCAAAAAGAAGAAGAAATGCTCTCCCCATCTTCCCTCTGAGGAGGTGGCTTCCTGCCCAGCCAACCATCCCCTCACTAGTTCCTCTTGACCTCAATGATATCCTCTGTTGGTGTTTCAGCTGGAATTTTTGATCAGACCCTAAAAGAAAAATCAAAAATATTTGAGAGAAAAATCCTGCGTAATGCCAAGAGCCACCTTCCTAGTTCTGAGGTTCAGAGGAACCAGCAGGGAAGCCATCACCAGGCTTTTCTGTAGGCAGAAATGAGCCACAAGAGCATAGCCCAGGCTCCCCTGTTAGGGATGGAGAAGCAAGTCCCCAGCACGGAGGAGGTCATCAGAATCACTCTGGGGAGCTGGTCAGAGGTGGGTGGGGAAGCCAGGCTTCCTGAGGTCCCCACTTCCCCTCGCCCACTGCCCGGTCCTTCCTAGGACCCCATTCTTCATTGCCTGGTTGGCGCCCTGTGTCCACTCGCCAGGCTTCACCCAGTCCAAGCTAGGGGTCAGGTGGGGCCTCCATCTGCCCCACCAGTGCCAGGCCCAGTGAGCCATGCTTCCCAGCTTGGCTGCCCCCCGCACTCGGCGTGCTGAAAGGCCCCCTTGTGTGGCGGCCGCACCTCCTGGCCGCAGCGCATGGCCCCGTTCTCTTGCCTCATAAACGGCTAATTTGTTACATATTTTCTGACGCTGTAAATGGGAGAACAAAGACCTTTTCTCTCTCATATTTTTGTTCAATTATGTTTGTGGGGGAACCTGATCCCCTTCAAAGGGGGGCCGGGGAGCTGGGGGGAAGCCTCCCAGGCTTACTGACCGCCCAGGCCTGTTCCTGATGCTGGAGCCTAGGTGCAGCTGAGGGAGAGGGTGGTGAGGGGCCCTCTTCACGTCCAGTAAAGGGATTGGAACCTCGTCTCCAGAACAGATGCCAGTCTCAGAAGCAGGTTGGCACCTCCAGCAGGAGGCAAAGCTTTCAGCAGGCAGACATCAGGACTGTAGAAGGAATGCCCTTTCCATGGTCCACATCTCAGCCCTGCGATAGCCTTGCCTGCAGGCAGAGACAAGCCTCTTGCCACCACACAGACAAGCCTGGACCTGCAACGTGTACCTGGGAAGATGTGGCAGGCGCCTGGGCTGAACGGACTTTGAAAAGAAACCCTGCAGCTGAGAAGCCCTGGACTGCACAATTTCTGAGGCCCCTCAGAAAACCCTGAGGCTCTGGTCCACATTTGGGCTTTTGCCCAGCTCTGACTCCATAGCTGCATTCTCTGCATGCTCCATCTTTTTTTACAAAAGTATGCTTACTGTGTTTTGTTTTTTTTTCTAGATCAACTTTTATTATTTATTCCTAATTTTATTGGATTGTGACTAGACATAGAAACCTGTAAAATATCAACTTTTGAATCATCAATAGGATTTTCTTTCTTTTTTAAGTAGTTTTTATTGGCGTATAGTTGCTTTACAATGTTGGGTTAGTTTCTGCTGTACAGCAAGGTGAATCAGCTATATGTACACATCTATCCCCTCTCTCCTGGGTCTTGTTCCCATTTAGGTCACCACAGAGCATTCACACTTACTGGTTTTGAACACTACTCTCCTCAGTCAGGAGCCAGGAGGCAGGGCAGATGTGGCCTCTGAAGGTTGTTCCTGGAGATCTTTTTAACAGTGGGCATTCCAGTCCGTCCTTCCATCCTTCCCTTTAATGGTGTGGCTGCCAGTGGTAGGCCCAAGACTGGGTATGAGGACGTGAGGATGAGCATTGCAGACATGGTCCCCACCCCCGGCGTGTCTCCACAGCAATAGGCAGGGGATTGGCCCGTGGCTAAATGGCCAGATTGTCTTGATTCATCCAGGGCTTTCCGGTTGTACGACCTCAGGCAAATCACTTAGCAACTCTGTGCCTCCTTTGTGTCATCCGTAAAATGTGATAAAAATGGTAACTATTTCAGAGGGTTGTTGGGAGCTTAAATGAAAGAACTTTGTACAGTGTCAGGCACTGAACAAATGGTTAATCAAAGGAAGTCAAAATTATGCTTCCCTGGTGGCTCAGATGGTAAAGAATCTGCCCGTAATGCAGGAGACCTGGGTTTGACCCCTGGGTTGGGAAGATCCCTTGGAGAAGGGACTGGCCACCCATTCCAATACTCTTGCCTGGAGAATCTGATGGACAGAGGAGCCTGGCCGACTACAGTCCATAGGGTAGCAGAGTAGGATGTGACTGAGTGACTAACTCTTTCACTTCCAAGCAGACATTAAATGATTATATATGTCAATATATGAAGGCAGACTATTATGAGCATACTGAAGAAAGATGCCAGGTATAGCAGAGACTTGAATGGGGACCCTGAACTGATCTGGGCATCAGGGAAGATGTTTTCAGGAGGTGATGCTTAAACCACTAACAAATATAAATAGGAGTTAATGGGGCCAAAAAGAGAGCAGAGATGGGAATGGCACGCATGACAGAAAGACCAGCATGTTCAAAGGGGCTGAGGTGGGAACAAAAGATCACATTCAAATAAAACCTGTCAAGGCAGCATGCTGAAAACAGAGAGCAAGGAGGGCAGGAAGCGCGGTAAATCTGAGGAGGCAGGCAGGGCCCGCCAAGCAGAGCTGAGAGGCGTGTTGAATGAGTCCATGGTTATTCCTCGAGCAGAGCAGAGCCATGAGGATTTAAGCCCAGGAGTGCCCTGGCCTCATTTATGGTTTTTAAAGATCATGACCATACATAGCATCCCGTTTCCTGTTAGACCCAGAACCAGCGGGTGTGCATCAGGTTAGGGATACTCGGTACCAGGAACAGTCCAGACCCTGACGCTCGAGCTCAGGATCTTCCTGTGCAGTGCCCTCTGACAGCAAAAGACCTGACGCTCGAGCTCAGGATCTTCCTGTGCAGTGCCCTCTGACAGCAAAAGGCAGTGAAACTAAAAGGGAGAGAGTGAAGGGGAACGAGGGTGCAGACCCAAACATGGTAGGGGCCAGACCACAGAGAACCTCGGTGGGCCAGCCTGAGACTGACCATGGAGAATGGTTGATGGGGCCCCTAGGTGTCAGCCAGGAGCAAAACTAAATCACATTTATTTGTGTCTTTCTGGGTCTCCTGCCTAGATGGGATGTTTGTTGTTTGATACATAGGTGAACGTAAGTCTGTGGTTAGGGCTTTTAATGGTGTGGATAGCACACAGGACAGTCCATGCTCCTGTCCTGAATCTCTCAGCTGTCTATCTCTCTCTCTCTCCATCTCTTTCACACACACGTGCACACGCATATCCTTACAGAACCCGCAGACTCTTAGTGCCCCAGACCCTGCAAGGCAGAAACTCTGGTCCTTTGCTGCCCTTCTCAATTGCAAAAGCATGCAAAAAGAGAAGACAAGCAAAGACTGGAGTGGAAAGGATTCCTTCTTAGATGTGGTAAGCTTCCAGGTGGGGCCGGAGGGGTGTGAGTGTGGACAAGTGGGGGCCAGCAAGAACGCCTGCCCCTGATCTGGCAGGGCCCTGGCGACAGATCCAGGCTAGGCAGTGGAATATGCCAGCCTGGGCCTGAGGCCCCAGGAGAAGGTTACAGGTAAGGAACTGCCCACGGTGGACTAGCCCTTTACCCAGCACTTCCGTGTTCCCATCAGCTCACACTCAACCTGCCCTCCCAAGTCTGACCTGCGCAGAAGGAGGCCTTGGACAGCCCTGAGTATTTCCTGTCTGCAGGGTAAGCAGATCTCTGCTCCTCTAGAATATGTCTGATTTCTCTGTATTCTTTTCCCAAGACCCAAGGCTCGGATTTCAGCTTCACATTCTTTTGCCTGGGTCTAAAAAACATTTTCCTTTTCTGTGGTGGGGAGAAGAAAAGGATAAGGGGGCCTAGGAGACCCGAGCTGCCCAAGTAAAGCCTCATTCCTGTCTTAGTTTTCATCCTCCTGACTGCTGTGTGGCCTTGGGCACCTTCCTGCCCTCTCTGGGCCACAAGGTCCTCTTTTGACAATGAGATCCCATGGAGGAACTAAGGATCCTCCCTCACCTGACATTCTCTTGGTAGAGCCAGAGTCCCCCGCTCTCTTGCTGCCAAGAAGTGTCCCCTGTGACTAAACCAGTGAAAAGCAGGAGAATTCGAGACTGAGTTTTGTCCATGAGGCCAAGTTCTATGCAGCTGTCACCTTTGATGTACCCTAGCAAGATTGTTAATCCCCTGCGCTGTCAAGGCTGCAGGTCCCGTTCCAGTCCCATGCTGTCTTCTTTCCTTGCCATTCTGAGCCTGCTCCTCTTCATCCAACGGCTTCCCCGAGTGTGACTAAGGCTTCCTGAAATGGAAGAGAAGGTAAGGACCCAGCCCCAAATTTGGGGTAGGGGAGAGGTACCAGTGGTAAGCAATGGGAGAGACTCAAGGCCCTAAGTTGTAGGCTTCTAGATCATCCAAGCCAGGAAGGCATTGGAATTCTAGCCTGCCTTCACTTCCTCAGTTCATCCCCAAAGCCCCCCAGCCCAGGTGGGGCCTTCTCACCTCTCCCAGCCCAAAGAGGTCTAAGACTGTCTCCTGCCTGTGGCCTCGGCTCCTCGGATCCTTTCTCAGTGAAGCAGCCAGAGGGCAGCTTCTAAATTAAAAGTCTGAGTGGTTGTTCCCTGCTTTATAACTTCCAGGGCTTCCTGTGGTCCTTCAGATACAGTCTGAGTTTCAGATCTCATCCCATCTCTCTGCTCTGGTCCCAGCTCACGCCCTTCACCAGCCACACATGCTATACTCAGCCCAGGAGATCGTCAGCACTCCCCTGAACTTGCCAGCCTCACCCAGCCTTTGCATGGACATTGAGACTGCCTGGAATTCCTCTTCTTTCTCCTCTGTGTGGCAGATGTGTGCTCCTACCACGAAGCACCTCCTCTATGAGTCCCGTGTGCGGTCCTCCCCTGGCTGGATGAGCATCCCCTCCCCCGACCTTCCAGCTGGGCTCCCACAGCACTGTGTCCATCCCTGTGCCCAGCTTCACGAGTGACATTAGGGTTGCAAGCCTACCTTGGGTGCCTCCAGCCTTACTCTACCCCATTCTTGACCCTGAGCTCCTTGAGGATAAAAATGGTGCTGATAGTGTTCCCCAGCACCAGACCTGGTACAAATCCATAGTGATCACTGAGGGGTGAATAGGAATCAGTCCATGTACACTGGCTCATTCCTTCCCCCTGCACCCAGAGACACCCCGCCACTGCTAAGGGAACAGAAGCTCCTTTAAATGCCCTAAAGAACAGTAATATTTTCCAAGGTTTTTAGGGTGCTAGCTCCCTAGGCAGGGAGAACAAATATTATTCTCCCCAACTTGGCAGATGGGTCCGCTGAGACCTGGAGAGGAGAAGGGTCTGGCCCATGTTCTTATGGCAGTACACCACCCAAAGAATGGCAACTTCACACAGCCTGCATGCACCAGGACCCAGATTTGAGTCAGTGTCAGAGCCCTGCCCTTTCTGCTGCTCTGTGTGGTTGGTCTCTGAACACTTGTAGCCTGTGACTTAGCGGAGAAACGATTTTACTCATCAGCACCGAGTGCTCAAGGAGCCAGCCCCCCAACCTCCCACCCCAGGCCACCTGGAACTGCCCACCCCTAATCCATGCTCCCTGGCCGCTGCCCAGGCCCAAGGCAGAACAGGTCCCCTCCCTGCTGGCGGGCCCCCGAGGCTCCCCTCCTCCTCCTTGCAAATTGGTAATTGCTGTGTGGTCAGACCAGAAGGAATTAGACAAGCCCTCTAGGAATTTCATACTGATTTTGCAAATGAAAATGGAGACTTGCCTTTTGAAGTCTAGGCAGCTGTGTCAGCAGGCAGGTCTGAGACAGCAGGAAAAATAAAAATGACATGCTGCCAACCAGTGGATGCAGCTGCTTCACGATAATGACGATGATGGTGGTAACCATGGCTGCCGCCAACTGATTGCCTGCCGCATAGGCCGTTGTCCCTCTGAGGGTCTCAATCTGCTCATCTGTGGCTCCCCACCCATTTTTTCCTCCACAGGTGACCAGCCCACTGTCTGAACATCCAGCAGGGAAGGGGTGGGTGGAGCACAGAGCCCTTGGCCTGAGACTAAAGGCTTTTCACCACTGGGTCCCCTCCTGGCCTAACTCTTGACACATCTTAAAATATGTCATGCATTTCCCAGCCCTTCTACCTTGAATACACTTTTCTCCAAACACTACTTATCCTGGACAGTCCAGCTTAAAGCCTGATTCCTTCACCAACTCCCAGAGTGCATCACAAACTCTCTCTGAAACCCAAAGGTCCCTGTTTTTTCTTTTTATCACTAACTTATCCCTGTGTTTTATAATTATCTGTTTCTCTGTCCAACTCCTCCACCACCTTGAAGTTCCTCAAAAGTTTATAACTGAAAACAGGCAGGCCTAGAGGATCCTGATATATTTTTATTTTTTTCCTCCATTCATGGTGTGTATTCAACTTAGAAGATCTGAAGTAGTTACTGGGGAGCAAAAATAGTTCATGACAGACAGTCAGTGCTGGGGTCAGGGAGTGCTAAGCCTAGGCACAGCTGCTGCTGGGGTCATTGGGGTCATGTAAAACCCTAACAATGGGGTTGCATGTGATATTACTTATTTCTCTGCACCTTGGTTTCCCCGTCTGTAAAATGGAGTCAATAATGTTGGCCTCACAGGACTGTTACAAAGAATAAATGAACTTTCTTATGCCAAGTGCCTAGAACCATAGACAATTTAAATCATAAGAGAGTGGAGTGTCACTATCCTAAAATGTTGGCTTCATAGAACATGGCAGGCAGAGCTGGATACTCCCACACCCTCGTGTTTCAGAGGGAAACCCTGTGACCAGAAGGTGGGCCAACTCCTAGTCTGGGTTCAGAGCCTGCAGCAACAGAATCTAGGTCTTCAGCCTCCCTTGGGCTTACTTGTGCCTAAAACCAAAAACCAAGGGACCGCTCTGCCATCCACCAGAGCAGACTCCCATACAAACTCCCTTCCTGAAGACCCCAAGCCTCCGGCCCTGTCCGCACCGCCCACCCCAGCCTGATCCCCAGCCTAGCTATCAGCCTCCCTACCAGCAGAATGCTAATCTCCTCTCGTGGGTGGCTCCGGATTTATGAGCATTTCCTGGCATGACTTGAAGGACAGAAGAGGAATGCTGGGATCTTGAAGGGTGGTCTTTGGGTGGAGAAATGAGGCATTCAGAGAAAAGAAGGAAAGAAAGCGAGGGTGAGTCAGCCTCCGCGGCCGGCCCAGGAAAGCGCAGAGGGCCCGCCAGCCCACACTGCAGGGCAGACAGAGGATGTGGCTGCTCCACCAAGGTCTAACCGGTGGGCGTCCACGGAGCGGAGAACGCCTGCACTAGAAGACAAGTCCAAGTTCTTGGGTTGTGGCTGGGGTTGGGGACAGGGTGTGTATGGGGAGGGGAGGGAGGAGCGTGCTCAGCACTTCCGCTTTAGGAGGAAGACAGCCGCCTTCATCTTCAGCCTCATCTCCTTGCTTCACACTGTCTCCCCAGATTCCATGCAGCTACCTCTGCTCGGCCTCTCCGGGACTTTCCATTCCCCTCGGGGAAAGCAAGAGGCCTTCAGGGCCCACAGACCCCACAGGATGTGCTCCCCACCTTTCTGCCCGTGTCCTGGGAATCCCCCTAGCCTCTCCAGATCAACCCTCTGCTCTGCATGCTCTGAGCCTGGAGCTGACACAGTATCACTTGGCCTGTCTCATCCTGGTTTCAATAAGAAGCATAGGCAGAGGATGAACTGGCAGGAGGGGAAGAAAGTTGGGATAGTTCTTGCCGCCACCCACTTCCTCCTTCCTACCAGCCACCATGGTCCAGACTATGGAACAACAGCTGTCGTCCTCTTTGACGGCCGTGGCTCTGGCTGGTTTCGGGTCTCTGACCCCTCCTGTCCCATTAAGGCTCAGGGGCAGGAAAACTTCCCATCACTGCTGCTCCTCAGTGCCCCGCCATCCCCGGCCCACAGCCCTGAGGATATTCCCATCATGCAATGCTCTTCAGTTACCCAATCAGTTGAACTTACTTCATTGGAGCTCACTTCACTGGCAGTGCACCATCTTTTTTCTGTGGGGTCTCTGCCTGAGACAGATCGCATCAACTAGCTCCCCCTTGCCCACTCCTGTCCAGCCATGCTGGCCTCTTCCTGTTCCTCACACCCATCAGTCTCATTTCTGCCTCAGGGCCTTTGTACTGGTTCTTCCCTCTGCCCAGAAAACCCTTCCATCTCTCAAATACTCCCATGATCTGATAGGCCCCTCATCTCCTTCAGACCTCTTCTCAAATGTCACTTCTCATTGTGCCTTTCCTGGACATCTCATGTAAAATGTCATCCCCCAACACACAAACACACACACGCACATACACACACTCTTCCTATCTTTCTTGCCTTATTTTCTTGTTAGCTACATTCACTCCCTAACATAGATATTTTACTAGTTGTTTTTGTATATTGTCAGCGTCCAGCTACTGGTATGAAAGTTCCATTAGGACAAGGATCTCTATTTGCTCTGTTTACTCTTGTCCCTCTAGGGTGTGGAACAGCATCTGGTACAAGAACGCAATAAATATTTATTCAATGAATCTGTGAATGGGTCCTTTTTGCTGGTGGGTAAACCAAGGCCCAGGGAAGGAAAATGATTTGCTCAGGGCTTTATAGTGGAGATTCAGATAACGATGGGAGCTCTGGTCCTAGCTGGCAGCCCAGAGCCAGTCCCCGGCTCCAGAAAGCCTTGTGTTTATTTGGAGGCCTGCTGCTCAGTGGCACAGTGTCAGGAGACAGAATTCTGTGCCGGGGGCCAGGGGACTCAATGTACTGAGAAGAAAACAGGGAAGTTGTCAGCGCTGCTTTGGTCCTGCGGATGGAGCAAGGAGAATAAATAAATAAATCTCAGTCAGAGTCGGGCAAGCTCTAACCTTTGAGGAAATCTCCCCCAGGCTGGAGAAACCTTCCTGCAAGGCAGAGCTGCCCTTCACCCCAACCCACATCGGTGCTGACAGACACGTGGCCCAGGGGCCAGGGGTTCTGCTGCCACCTCTGTGCCCTGGGGGTATGGACTCCCAGCAGGGAGCTGCTCAGGGTGTGGTCCTGGGGTGAGTGGTCCAGCTTTTCATGCATGCATCCATTCACTCTTTCTACAAGAATTTCTCAAGCATCTACTATGTAAGCATCAGGCACTGGGCCTTTTGCTGGAGAAATAGCCAAGACCAAGGAAGGCAATTTGCCTGCCCTTGGAGCATTCACCACCGAGCAGGAAGAACGAGCATTAAATAGCAATGATAGGACTTCCCTGGTGGCACAAAGAATCCGCCTGCCAATGCAGGGGACACAGGTTCAATCCCTGGTCTGGAAAGATTCCATAGGCCGCAGAGCACACTGCACAGGCCTGTGCTCACTGAGCCTGTGTGCACAACGGCTGAGCCTGTGCCCTAGAGCCCAAGAGCCACAACTACTGAAGCCTGCATGATGACCCCCCTGAGCGGCAACTACTAAAAGCCACGCCCCTAGAGTGGGCAGGCCACAACTGCTGAGCCCACACGCTGCAGCTCCTGAGGCCCATGTACCTGAGCCTGCTGTCTACACAGAGACCACTGCACTGAGAAGTCCATGCGCTGCAACTAGCGAGTAGCCCCCAGTCTCTGCATCTAGAGAAAGCCCGCACACAGCAGTGAAGACCCAGTGCAGCCAAAACCTAATACATGAATAAACTAAAAGAAAAAGCAATGAAGCAGGGGGAGTGCAATGGTTCAGAAAGTGACAGTGCTTCGGGGGCACTAAGCAGGGAACTCGCCCGGCCCTGCCCAGGACAGTCCTCCTGAGACGGGAGCCTCTGCAACCAAGTGAAAGGGGAGTGGGAGCTGCTGGGTGGAAGAGGGTTCCAGGCAGAAGCGGGAGCAAGGGGCAGGTCCTGAGGCTGAGAAGAAGAGTTCAGCATAGGAGAGGAGTCGAATAAGTTTCCATCAGGCGGGGTAAAGAGTAGAAACAGAGCAGGAGGCCACGTTCCAGGTGGGGTTCCTTGGCCAGGTGACCTCTTTCCTCTCCTCATATGCCATCTCTGAGCAGGCCCCATGACTGAAGTCCTAGAAGACCTCTTCCTGCCCAACTGACTGCTCAGAATTGGGGCTTCACAGGCTGGTCCCTACTTGTCTGTCTGGGTAGCCAGAAGCAGCCTGGCGAGTCAGGTCCAGGACCTGTCAGCTGGAGCTGAGTTTGAATACCAGCTCCAGTTCTTCAGTGTGAAGCCTCATGCTAGAGCTTTCACCAGCCTCAAGGCCTCGGTTTCTTCAAGTGTCATATGGGAATAACAATCCGTTCTCTGGAAGGATTATGGTGTAGGATAGTTTCTCAACGTCCTTATCACGGCCCGTGGAACCCGTCATACCAATCAATTTCAATCAAGTTGGCAAAATTAACCACCACAAGTCCACCCCTTGTCTAGTTGGCATTCATACAGTATCTCCTTAAAATGGTACCTAATCTCCAAATAAATAATTACGAAGCCTCATCTATCCTAACATGATACAACAATTCTATGTACAACCAAAGCACACTAATGCCTTCCCCCAAAGAGGATGCAGAATCTTTGAGTGGAAGTTATTTACTCTTCTTGATGTACCATAACTTGAATTGATACTTAAAGTACTTGAGTTAACAAAATTTAACCACAAAGTCAACATGTCTTCTGTTACCATGATGGGAGAGAAGAAAAGAAAGAGAAGAGAAAGAAGAAAGCGAAGATTTTATACACACACATCCTTAACAAATTCATGAAATACTCCAGGACAGTCCTTCTTTCTGTGACTGGTCATGTGGTCGAAACTGGTATTTATAACTGTCTTCATCTCTCAGTACCACCACTACCCATTCCCTTTGCCTTCTGCAAGCTTCTCAGCTGGCTGTGGTTCTTTACCTGGTGGGATGACCCAACCCTTCATTCCTGGAGGGTCTGGGCCATGAGACGTCCTGCCTGCAATGACCCTGCCTGGGTCATTGTCGTTTCCCATCAACATTAGTTACCCACAGGGCCTGGTAATCTGAGCTGCCCTAAGGGATCTCCTACCCCGGGGACATGCTCATCCTCACCTCTGTTGTGGAAAAGCAGTCTGATTCCCCTGGCCGTCAGGACCAATCCCCCAGCCCATACAGTAACTCCCTTCTTTGCCTGTTGATTAAGACACATGAGGAACCTAAAGTGACGGGGGGCACTGGGTCTGAACCTTCAGTTAAATGGAACCATTGTTGTGCCTTTAACTCACTAAATACTAACATTTTGCCAATTATTTTATTTTTCTCCTTTTCCTCCCCAGCAGAGAGAGCAGGATTTAGGTCTGTTTTGTCCCTGACTAAATCCCCCGACCTAGAACAGTGTGTGGCCCATGCTGGCTGCTCCGTCAGCACCACTGAGTGGGTTGGGGCCTTGGCTGTGATTTCCCTGTGCTTCGGGGTGGGTGAGAAGTGGCAGCACCAACCTGAGAGCCAGGCCTGTCTCAAACACCTTCCTAACAAAGCGGGTCCTTCCTTCTCTTCACGCTTCTCATGACGCTGCTAGGCCAACAAGTGAACACAGGTCATGGTGTTCACCCTTCCAGCCCCTCTTGGACTGTTTACTGGACTAATCTGCAACAATAAACCTGTCCCCACCCTCCTGGCGCCTGCCTCCCTCCCTCCATCCGAAGCCCGTGTTTGAAGATGTGTTTAAATTCCGGGCCTACACTCAGCAGACACTGTGGACCAGCTTGTGGCCTGCAGGCACCACTGAGGGGGGTACTGGGACCCTCGGGGCTCTTGGTGGCCAGGCCTCCACACACGGCAATCCAAGGGAGTGAGGTGGCTCTTGCCTTCACCCCATGTTTGTTATTTCATGTCAAAGGCTTATCATAAACATTATCCTAGAGTTGGCCACCAGGGCTACAGGCAAGGAGGGTTTGTTATTCTAAAGTGGCAGGGAGCAGAAGGCATAGCGGCCTGAGAGTCTGAGCTGGGCCAGGCTTGGGGATTCAGGATGAATGACAAGGAAGCAGGAAGCAGGGCACTGACTCCTGCCCGTGCGCTGGGCCTTGTAGTCCCCACTTACCAACCACGCTCCATGGTGATGGCCAGTGGGTGTTGTGGGTGGAAACCAAGTCCAATTAAGCCAACCATCCCAGATGCCTGCAGAAAATCAGAAAGTAAATGCTTGTTGAATGCCTGAAGGAGTGTAGCTTCCCTACGTCTGTTGAAGTACCCAGATTGTTCATGAAGAAGCATGTATTACTTTGAAGCCCTGGTTGTGGGAACCTGTGGGAGCCAGACAAAAGTAAATTTCATGGCCCACATCTGTCCTTTATGAGACAAGTGGCCTTGAGTCCCCTTCCCCTCTGCTTCTTTAGTTTCCCATCTGTGAATAAGGACTGTCCCCGCTGGCTCTTTCCCAGGGAGAGCAGAGGGCAGCCCCAAGGGCAGTGGTGAATTGAGGTGATGGGGTCCAGGGCTGGGTCCCGTGCATCTGCCATGCCTTCTCCAGCTTTGTCACCTTCATTGAGTTACTCTCTATCTCTTTGCTTCATTTATTTTTTTCCAATTTATTAAATGGAGTTAATACTAGACCTGTCTCAGAGTTGTTGTAAAGGTTCACTTTAGTTCAGTTCAGTCGCTCAGTCGTGTCCGACTCTTTGCGACCCCATGAATCGCAGCATGCCAGGCCTCCGTGTCCATCACCAACTCCCGGAGTTCACTCAGACTCACATCCATCGAGTCAGTGATGCCATCCAGACATCTCATCCTCTGTCATCCCCTTCTCCTCCTGCCCCCAATCCCTCCCAGCATCAGAGGTTAGATAAGTTAATATAGGCTTAGAGGGTTCCTGACACATGATAAGTGCTCAATAAATGTACTTATCCTAGTGATAAATAGATGAGGACCAAGTTTCCAATTGCAGAGGATGGGCACAAGACAGGGAACGGTGGGGAAAGGCCATGCATGGTATTCAGGCCAGCATCCTACTCTCTGAAGTAGTTCTTGACTGTCTGCTTTTCAGCTGGGACCAGAGAGGCAGGCTCCCCACCCACCCCAAGCTCTCAGTCTAGACAGGGAACAGGGAATTGCCTGAAATGGACACTTCAGTGGGATAAGTGCCAAGACCAAGGGGATTTCGGGGGTCTGTGGTGGGGGTGAGGGGAGTCTGGAATGACAGGCTTGGGTTTCAGCCCCAGTCTCATCACTCCTCAGCTGTGCCATCCTAGGGGTGCTTCGTGAATAGTCTGATTGCAGTGATTTATCTCTAATATGTTAATAACAAACGCTCCCTGCCTGTTTCTGGCTGTCTTTCAAGGCTCTGAAAGAAAATGGATCTGGCAAGGTGTGTGGGATGAATGTGGACTGTGCTAGTGGCCATCTGGAAACCCCGCCCCAGACGTGGTCCAGGGCACAGCAAAGGGTCTTCAGTTGGGGGTTGGGGAACAGTGAGCTCACTGTGCCCCCAGCTCACTGTGTGGCCTTGGGCAAGCTTCATCCTGCCTGCTCTGAACCCCTGTCCTTTCTCCTCTTCCATATGAAGAGGGCATAGGAAGAGATCAGTGGTTCTGAAACCAGGCTCCAGGGCACCTGTGGGTTCCACAGAGAAGCACTAGGTGCTTGTCACAGGGGTCACTGAGCCAGGGAGACTTCAGGCAGGCACTAGCCTGCTTCCTTTACACCAATCAGGGAAGTTTTCATTTCTATCCACTGCACATTTTGAGTTCCGGGCAGGGTTTCTTTGGAAAACAATAACAATAGGAAAGGATTCCATGGCTACAAAAGGTTTGAGAAACCACTGGACCCTAAGGGATCTTCCAGCTCTAATCCAAGAATATTTAGGCCTAACTGTTTTCTTCCAAGTTGTATTTGACAAGCATTTATTCCACACTTACTACATGCCAGGACTGTTCTCAGCACACTATAGACTGTGATGTTCTTCGTTCACTAGACCACCTCCCAGCTCCACGAAGGCTACATGTCTGCGGAGGTGACTCCATGTGTCGAAGAGGGCCCAGGGGGGCCATTTCCCCTCCAGCCAGGTTTTCTGGGCGCCTGAACCGGTGACCTCAGCACAGGCCAGGTGGTGCCGGCACTGAGAATCAGCAGGGCAGGTGTGTGCAGCACAGGGTGTGGTCACAGGAAGTCTGTGTGTCCCAGCCCCCAGAGGAGGAGCGCACTCCAGCCCGACATGGATGCCTTCGTCCCAGGCATGTACCGGGCGGGAGGAAGTGCCTGTTGCTTTAGCGATGTCTGGGCCAACAGGGCCACTGCTTCCTGTGATCCATCCCCAGCCACCCAGCCGCCATCGACACCCCGCACCAGGTGGCTGCAGATCAGATTTCAAGGGGAACAGCCAGAACCTGGAGGCCCGGAGAAGGCCCAGAGGTAGGCTGGTGGGGCCTGACCTCATCTCCAGCCGGCTCATTAGAGGGAGCAGCCTGTGCTGTCAAGCTCCGTGCACTCCAGCTCCCCTGCCCCGCTGGAAACAAAAGTGGGAGGGGATGGGCAGAGGTGATCCCACAAGCACAAGCTTGGTCCCGTTGCCCAGGAGAGTATTTTCCCCAGACTTCGTGTACATACGGCCTGAGTTTTCTGTTCAGATTAGGTGTTCTGGAACCACGTGGTGGCAGCATGCCCCCAGTGCTGATGGAATGCCAGAGTTCTAGGGGCTAGTGTGAAGGATTTACGGAGCAACCTTGAATGATGAATTGACCACAGCAGGTGTCAAAGTGCTAAAGAAAGGATGTGTGACACCGTCTCTTTACCAGGCACAGTGCTGAGTGCTGCCGATGCAAAAATACATAGGATGTAATTCCTATCTACAAGCGGCTCATAACCTCAGTGGGGAGAGAGGTAGTGAAATAGTAATTACAATCCGATGTTCACGCCCTGCTGGAGGAAGCAGGGTGGGTCGCTCATCTCTCAGCACAGCTGTGCTGTGAAGCCTTTGCTCAGATGTCTGGGCCCAGCTGCAGCCAGGGGGGCTCAGCTGGGCTCACTTGCTTGCCTGGGAGCTGGCTGGCCAGACCAAGACGGCCTTGATGGGACAACAATGGAAGCAGCTGGGCTCTGCCCTGCACGCCTCTCACCCTCCAGCAGGCCAGGGTGGACTGTTCCCAAGACAATGTGGGCATGTACGAGGCAGCAGCAGCAGGACGTGTGTAATGCGTTCTCCATTCATCTATGGAGGCTTGTGATGTTGGCCTCCATCTGTCACGTAGCAAGTCCAGAGTCAGAACGTGAGGGAGCTACCGAGGTCCCTGGCCAGGTGTATGTATATTGTTGTTGTTCAGTCGCCCGGTCTGACTCTGCAACCCCATGGACAGCAGCACGCCAGGCTTCCCTGTGCCTCACCATCTCCTGGACTTTGCCCAACTTCATGTTCATTGCATCAATGATGCCGTCTAGCCATCTCATCCTCTGATACCCTCCTCTCCTTCTCCTTGACGCCCTCAATCTTTCCCAGCATCAGGTACTTTAACAATGAGTCATCTGTTCACATCAGATGACCAAATACTAGAGCTTCAGCTTCAGCATCAGTCCTTCCAGTGAATACTCAGGGTTGATTTCCCTTAAGATTGACTGGTTTTATCTCCTTGCTGTCCAGGGGAATTTCAGGAGTCTTCTCCAGCACCACAGTTGGAAGGCATCAATTCTTTGGCATTCGGCCTTCTTTACAGTCCAGCTCTCACAACCAAACGTGCCCACTCTATGTATATAAGGGGAGGTTAAGGTTTGAGGTCATGACTGTCATTCTACCTCACACGGAGACTGTGAGAGCTTCAGCGGGAGGCCTTCACCCAGCCCCCAGTGGTCAGAGAATCTTCATGGAGGAGACCTCTAAGCAGAGCCTGAAAGATCAAGTCTGGATCTGCACGCAGTAGAGAGTGGAGGTGGGAGGTTTCTCACGCGCAGGGAACAGCATGTACGAAGCGCAGAGTCAGAAGGTTGCTAAGTAGCTGAGCACTGGGAGACACAAGGGCTGGAAATAAGGTCATTGACCACAGCGGGGCCAAGTCACTACCGTGTGTGCTCCAGTGAAGAGCTAGGCTTTTATCTTCAGGGCAGGAGGCATCCATGAAAATTTTGAGCAAAAAAAGACAAAAATAAAATCAATCAGATTTGTGTTTTTAAAAGATAGCTGTGGCAGAAGAATATGATATAAATGGGAAGGGAGGGGGGGTCTGCAAAAACGCATGGGTTGCAGTGAGAGGTGCCTGGGCCTGAATCAATGTGGACCAAGAGGCTGGGGTGGACCCTGTTCCCAGACCGGATGAGCTGGGCCTGAGCCCTGCCAGGTAGACTGGAGCTGGAAAAACAACAAAGACAGGAGGCCTGAGATTACCTGCTGATGCTTTGCACAGTATTTGCTATTGTTTTTCCCTCTCACTGTGTTAAATAACCCATTTCATGGTCAAGCTCCTCCCTTTTGCTGACCAAAGGAGTCTGGGTGCACAGATATGTGGAGCTGGCTCTAGTCTCAGCCAAACAGAATTGGGCATGCCCCTTCCCCTCCTGAGCCTCAATTTGCCCACCTAAAATGAGACATTTTAGATCATCTCTCAGGGCCTTATACCTTGGGCAGACCACGTTCCTTTAGAGCCATGGGGCTCAAATACCAGAAGCCATCAGACTGCTAAAGAAGTTCCCAGGAAGCCTGTGAAAAATCCACAGCCTGGCTGTACCTCCAAGTGATCCTGATGCCATCTGGTCTGGCTGGGCACAGCTGTGTCCCCAGGGCCTGGCATGGTGGCCCAGAGCACAGAGGGGCTGGAGGAAACACGTGCTGAGTGGCAACACAGATCTGACTCAGGTCCCAGCTCCTAAGCCCTCTGCCTGATTTAAGGATGGCTTCTGAAGGAGGTTGCATTTGGGTTGGGCCTTGATATCTAATGGGCTTTCTGGTTTTTGGTTCATTTGTTTCTTTTGCAGTGTTTGGGGTGCATTTTGATTCCAAAATGAGTTTGTGCTTCTTCTAGAACTTTTCTAAGCCCAGATGAAAAGAGTCAGGAAAAAAACTCACCTATCGTTCCAAAACCCTGAAACAACTAGGATTCCCATTGCCACCTTCTTCGCTAAGCTGTTGATGCCCAGAGCAGGAGTGGGGACCAGTGAGGGCAAAGGGCTGGGGACGAGAGCAGGCTGAGTGTGGTGAGAGGCCAGCGAGTGAAGAGCGAAGGCCGTGGAGCATTCGAGCAGCACCAGCTCATGTCAGGCTCCCCTCATTCTCACACACTCTGTTTCAGGCCTGTGGCCCCGAAGTCCAGTGGGTGGAGGGCCCTCCCTTTAGGGGTCGGGGACCTCAGCCAGGGGCCGTGAGTGCAGCCCTGACTCCTGTCCTCCCTCTGCTCAGGTGCTGTTCGCCCTGAACCAGACTCTGCTGCAGCACGAGAGCGTGCGGGCTGGGAGCCTGCAGGCGCCCTACACCACCGAGGACCTCATCAAGCACTACAACTGCGGGGACCTCAACGCCGTCATCTTCAACCACGACACCTCCCAGGTGAGGCTCCCTCCCCAGGCCCAGGCAGCTTCCAGGGTGCCCGTACAACCAAGGCCTCTAGGAAGGCGTTTATTAGACACCTACTATGTGCCAGATGCAGCTGGTAAGCAGGAGCTGTTGGCATCCCTACTACAGATGGGGAAACTGAGGCTCAGGGAGGAGAAGAGACTTGCTCAAGGCCACGCAGCTTAGTTGTTATGTTGTCAAGAGCCCCGCTTGAGCCTGGTGTGTGTGGCTCTGAGACCTAGACCCTGGAAGCTTGGCTCCATGCAGCATCTGGGGAGATTAAAGCCCAGGGAAGGGAAAGCTCACAGGTGCTCAGAGCTTGGGCTTGAGTCCAGTCCAGGGCGCTCTGCCTGGATTCGAGTCCTAGAGCAAAGATTAACCCCAGGCTGGCCGGACGGTGGGAGGGAGTCAAGGAGCGGAGCATGGCTCCACCAGGTCTCCTGCTGCCCTGGGACGATTCTAAGACGCTTCGTAGGCAGTCGGGGCCCCCACCCACCCCCACCCACCCCCACCCACCCCCACCCACCCCCACCCACCCCCACCCTCCACGGACCTCATCACAGCCCAGGGCGCCTGCCACACAGGCCTGTTTCTGAGGACCTCTGCTACTTGTAGCCCTCCCCTACCTTGCCCTTTCCCACTGCTCTGCCTTTGTTCAGCCTCCTCCCTCTGGGTTTCCTCCCGCGTGGCCGTGGTCTAGTGTCATCTCTTCAAAACCACTCTGATGCTCTGGATGGATTTCAATATTCTCCTGGGCACCTCTAGGTCCCCTGTGCTTTCCGCGTCTGGTGCTCAGTAATCCATTCATTCAAGAGGCAGCTGAATTAGTCAGAACAGGCCATCTCTCTGCTCAGGACACTGCAATTGCTCCCCATTTTTCTCAGGGTAAAGCTAGAATCTCTGTGATGACCTGCATGGCCCCATGGTCTTTCACTGTGATGGACGAGGTGTCCTTCACCCCATGCCCTCTGCCTCCCCCAACACATCACTCCATCTACATGGGCCTCCCCGCTGACCCATGAGCCCACTTGCACACTTCGTCTTTGCACTGGCTATTTGCTTTGCCAGGAAGGCCTTTCCCCAGCTATCACCATGGCTCACCACCTCTCTCCCTTCAAGATAGAAACTCACATATCATCGTCTCAGTGAGGAAGGGCCAGCTTCCTGGTCTAGAATTGCAGCCTACCTCCCACCTCCCCACCTGTCGCCTTTCTTGTGCTCCACTTTTCCTTCATGGCTTTTTATCATCTTCTCACACACTTACATATCTCGATTCACTGGTCAGTGATTATTTGTTGTCTGTCCATTCCCACTACAGCATTAACTCCCTGAGGGCAAGAATTGGGGCCTGTTTTATTCACTGATAATGAGCCTGGCACAGAACAGTACTCAGTAAATATTGGATGAATGAAAGAAATAATTTATAAATGCCAGTCACAGGGATATGGAAAGGGATATGGCAGGGAGCCAGAGACAGCTGCCTTCAGAGGGCTGAGGGTCTCTTAAGAGAAAAGGGGAGATTCAACACGCAATGGCACAAAGCATGACCCTTGCTACAGGGGAGAAAGGAGAATGACCTTGGAGCCCATGGCAGGAGCAGGAATTTAGGTGGGCTTGGAGGCAGGGGTGGAGCAGGGCTGGGCAGAGATGGAAACATTCTTGCAAGATGAAAGGTCAGAGGAGAAACCTGCCTTGGCCACAGACAGGAGGTGGAAGAATGTGCCCATGGAGGAAACCATGCGGATGAGCTGGAGGCAAGAGAGAGCTGGAGGAGGGGTGAGAGTTTAGGCTGGAGGCATAACCAGGGACCCCACTAGAGCAAGGGTGTCTTGCCCACTCTTGTCAGGCTGCCCTGCACAGGGTGTGGCGCAGAGCAAATATCAGTGAACTACTCTGGTGGCTCAGAGGTTAAAGCGTCTGCCTCCAATGCGGGAGACCCGGGTTCGATCCCTGGGTCAGGAAGATTCCCTGGAGAAGGAAATGGCAATCCACTCCAGTATTGTTGCCTGGAGAATCCCATGGATGGAGAAGCCTAGTAGGTTACAGTCCACGGGGTTGCAAAGAGTCGGACACGACTGAGCGACTTCACCTCACCTCACCTCACCTCAATGCCACAAGGGCAAACGCAGGTGTGTAGGAGGGAGGATCGGGAGGTCCTGCACAGGAGGCTGGGGTTCCAGGTGCTCTGGCTCTCGCTCCTGGAGAAGAGAAGGAGGAGAGCCTTGGCAGCACAAGGCTCACAGTTGCATCACCAGCCAGTCACCCCATGATAGAGCCTGGCCCTGCATCCTCTGCTGGGCAGAGGTTGGTGAGCCCTGGGTCGCCAGGGAGCTGTATGCTTGCGGGGAACCTGGGGCAAGGGGTGTGCAGGACAGAACTGTGGCCACAGACAGCATAACACTCAACTGAGACGGGGAAGAGTGGGGTGACCCCCGAGCATGACAAGCTCAGATTTTCTTGGCGCCTGTGTCCAGAACCACTGATACATCTCTGGCAGGTGAACTGCCTTGGAGGGTGTCTCTTCACAGTGCCTATACTTGAAGTGGGTTAGAGGGCGCAGGTAGGTTCGCCCACCCAGATTAGAACAGCAACCCAGGCTGCACCCAGGGTGCACAGGCAGAGTCTAGCACTCACGGGAGGGACTAGGCAGCCCTGCCCCCAGATACAGACAAGCCTGACGTCAGGGTATCCACACTGAATCCAGAGCCCATGTGCTAACAGAGAAGGGCTCTGCAGATGGAGGCCTTGCAGAACCCAGGGGCTGGAGGGGAGTGGTCATCACCTGCAGTTGGGGAGGGCTTCAGGGAGAAGGTGCTGTGAGAATAGAGTCTTGAGTCCCAGGCTTGAGGGTAGAGTCTGCCAGATGCAGGGACTGGTCAGCAGAGCCAGCTGTGTGGCCAGTGCTCAGGATGGTGGGAGGTCCTGAGGAACGAGCAGAAAGCAGGGGGCAGACCATGCAAGGGTGAGAATGCTCACTGAGAGGCCAGCTTCCTGGGGTGTTTAAGCCAGACAGAGATGTGGTCAGAAAGTTGCCTCTGGCTGCAGTGCTGAGGTTGCTGGAGCAGCCTCTGGAGGCCGGGGCTGGACTGATGCAGGGCCCAGGATGGTAACTCTGGCAGACAGGGACTAGGCTCAACTCACGCTTGGTCTGCTTCTTGATCTGCTTCACTTCATCCCCCTAACCCCGCATCCCACCCTCAGAAATAGCTGAGGCCCTGGCCTCCCACCGCTCTCCGATCACTAGCATTGTCAATGTCCCAGATCAGCAGGGCAATCCACTGGGAAGCCTTCTCTGAGCCCCCGAGCTTGCATTAGGTGTAGAATAGCCATATATATATATATTTATCATTCATATTCAGATACTTTTGAGAGTGAAAGGTCAAATATAATTGAGTCAGAATAATTCATTAGCATGCAGCAATCAATCTACCCGAGCCATTAACCAGGACTGTCCTGGGCAAACCAAGACACGTGGCCACCCTATCAGGGCCTCGTCCGTGCTCCCACATCACTTACCGCCCTCTGAAATCACACATCTCCCAATCTTCTGATCCCCCCACTGGCCATGAGCCTCATCCAGGGCGGCAGACCCAGTCTGAGGTTTCTCTGTGGCCTCCTAAGTGGACCAAGGGCTGGACCCATGGACGTTCTTGGAAGGTGTCTATTGGATGGACAAGGTAAAGAGAAGGAATGAGGTTGTGACATTAGCAGACCTGCGCACTTGACCTCTAAACCACCCAGTCCTAGATGAGAGTCAGGGGAGTCTCACGACCCTGTTCCAGTTCTGCCAGGCCCATCTACTCATCACTCCATCTTGGATCCATCATTCTAGGGTCCTGGGGACCTGACACATCCTCTTTAAAATTTTTTCATACGTCCTGCACTTGAACTTGTCGCAAGAGATTTAAGGCTCCCAACAAACCTAATGGCATCATTAATTTGCTTCCATCCAGCCAGACCTCATCCTTGGCCTGGAGCCAGGGCCCATCAGCATGAAACACGCAGAGAATATCAGCCAGCTGCTGGGCAGCTCAGGGAACCGAATGGCTAACCCAGCCTTTTCACAACTTTGGACTTTCTGGTTCTTGTTTTTCTTTAAAAAGAAAATCTCCATAAAGAATGGACGGAGATTCAGCTTCCACAGACGCACGCTCATGTTTAGGGAGCCTAGGAGAGAGGGCTGGACACATCACAGGTCCCAGGAAGAAGGCATATGCCTGGACCCTTGGAAGAGGGGCAGGGAAGCAGAACGCTGCCTTCATGCTCTCCAATGATTCTGAAGGCCAGCTTTCTGTCACCTCCATCTCTGTGCAAGGCCACCCTTTGCTGTAGCCTCTGCCATCAGAGGGGAAAGATGAGGGAGCCAGCTCCATCCTCTGAGTTAGTTGCACTGATGTTTAGTCAAGATTTCCTTTCTACCATGACAGTGTATATAGCGCTCATGTGACCAATTTGGAAACTGAGTCTCGGACAGGCCAAGTAACAGAAGTTACAGTAGCCACTCAAGTGGTAAATGGCAAAAGAGGGATTCCAGCCCGAGCTGACCCAGCTGTCTGACCTCAGGACTCCCGTTCACTATCTCCAGAGCTGTTGCCTGCAAGCCTATTCATTCATCCATGCACTCACCCATTGAAAAAATATTTGTTGTTTGGTACAACAGTGTCCCACATTCTCTTCCATACACAAGGAATGGAGAGGAGCCTGCGAGAGCCATGTTTCCAGAAATAACCCCTCTGAGTCAGTCTCTCTTGTGCTCCAGCCCCACTCAGAAGTCTGCAGAGTTTCCTATAGCGGCATCAAGTCCGGGTGTGGCCCGGTTTTTCAGGGCCGCCAAGCATCTCTTCCATGATTAGGGGAGGGAGTAAGAACTCTGTTCCTTCCTGTATCCATTTACCAAACAGTCCCAAGCACCGACTCTGTGCTGGCCCTGATGGGCGCTCGGAGAGCTGCTGCCTACAGCTCACCAGGCTGCGCACTGCTCCAGCGCGGGGAACCCCAGTCACCTCATTGTCTTGTTCCTCCCAGAACAGCATACCAGGCTTTTCTGGCAGAGAAGACCCTCCCTTCTCTCTTGGGGAATGTACTCATCCTTGGCCACAGACAGCAGAGGCAGGGGTCGCAGCCTCCCCTGAGTCCTTCTGGGTTCAGCCTCCACGGATACCACCATTTTCCTCAGAAAAAGGGTTGAAAACTCATCAGTGACTCTAGAAGCCGTGTGACTGGGCTAAAACCTGCAGGAATTTAGTCTTTGCATGCCGCACTCTCCACCTGGCTCGTCCACCAGTCATCTGGGCCTCGGGTCTTGTACTTTGGGCCTGGGTTGGTGGAGGCAGAGTCATGAAAGGGGGGACTCCAGGTGGAAGATATTCTGTGAGCAAGGGCTTGAAGGTTAGTGACCCCAGTGGGCTGTGGGGAAAGAGGGTTCATTCTGATCCATGGGCTCAGGTTCCGCGGTCCGCGGCTTCCTCTCCTGTCCCACCCACTCGCTGAAGGACACAGTCCTGGGGCACTGGATCCACCATCCAGGCTAGAGAGGCAGCGCAGTGGGAGTGGGGAGGGACGGCACATCTTTGTGTTCAAGGCTCCAGAAACCGGTGCTGGTCGCCGACTTTGTGCCAGGCATTGAGGGCCTAGGAATGGCACACGTGCTGTCCCTGAACTCAAGGAGCTCTGTGCCTCGTTCAAGAACATGTCAGAGATGCTGGCCTTGGACCACATGGCTGGGTGTGGACATGGGACTGAGAGCTAGGCAATGTGGATAGTTCCAAGCCAGGTGGTTGAGCAAGCCATCATTATGGGAGGAGGCCTTTGTCCTGGAGCTGAAGTTTTCAAGAAGGGATGGACGGAAAAAAAAAGAAGGGATGGAGAGTTTGGGTTACACCCTGGGAAGTGGCAGAGCTGGGGATGGGAAGATAGTGATGGCAACGGAAAGTGGTCAACTAGTGCTCATACGCTGGGAAAACCAAAGGCTATGACCCCTCCTCTAATCTCTTTGGAGGGGGATGAGCTGAAAGGTGTCCACGACAGCACCCATCATGTCATGCAATCCGCTGCAGTAGCGTCAGTCCCACCTTGTAAATGAGGAAACTGGAACTCAGAAAAGTTTAGTAACTTGGACACAGTCCCACAGCATCAGAGCAGGGCCAAAGCCCAGGTCAGCCTTCCTGTTATAGCAGGCAGGCAGCTCAGCGGACCCGCTACTCCTGCTTGCTGAGCCAGATTTGCTGTGTGTGCCAGTGACAGGGTCAGTGCCACAGGGAGAGCCTCCCAGGACCTCAGTGTCCGGAGGCTGAAGTCCAACAAGGCAGAGGTGCAAGAGTGATGCGTTGAGCGAGGGCGGCATCGGGGCTCTCTGTTCAGTTAGCTGTGGGACTCTCCGCCTGCCTCTGGGCCTTTTGCTCTTCTTCCTTTATTCATAAAACTGGGATAACAACAGTCATCTCAAAGCATCTTGGAACTGATGAAACACATCAATTACCTTAATAAAGGTAAGTAGCCCAGACAGTAAAGAATCTGCCTGCAAAGCAGGAGACCCAGATTCGATCCTTGGGTCAGGAAGATCTCCTGGAGAAGGGCATGGCAACCCACTCCAGTATTCTTGCCTGGAGAATTCCATGGACAGAGGAGCCTGGCGGGCTACAGTCCACAGGGTCGCAGAGTTGGACACGAGTTAAAGAGACTAACGCTTTACTTTCACTTCAACCGGGCCCCACACTGGGCTGTGTGTGCTTATTAGAAGCCCTCCTTGCTCCGGAAAGAACTGAAGGCAGCCTCTGTCTTGCCTTTACAGCTGCCCAACTTTATCAACACCACCCTCCCACCGCACGAGCAGGTCACGGCCCAGGAGATTGACAGCTACTTCCGCCAGGAGCTCATCTACAAGAGGAATGAGCGCATGGGGAAGAGGGTCATGACGCTTCTGCAGGAGAACGAGGACAAGATCTGCTTCTTTGCCTTCGGAGCAGGTTTGGGCCGGAGTGGGGAAGGGATTGTCTGCAGAATCCTTCAGGGCTGAGAAATTTGCTGGGCTCTCTACTTTATAAAGGGAAAAGTTGAGGTCCAGAAAGAGCAGGAAAAGCCACCTAGTGTTCCGCAGAGCTGGGAGCCAAAGCAAGTCCTCTACCTCTGGTCTAAGGTTCTGTTGTAACAGTCCTCATGGGCAAGGGCAGTGGCTGCTGCCAAGAGCAGGGCGACTTCTGTGGCCCCTTTACGCCCCTGGAGGCCATGTTGAGAGGCCAGAACTGATGCCAGTTCCCAGTGTCCAGCCCAGCCTTGGGCCCACCCTGCAGAGCAAAGGCCAAGATGGTGAGGGCCACGTGGCCCAGTGGGGAGAGAGCAGCTCTGCCATCCCGCAGCCCTGGCTTCAGATCCCAGCCCCCTCTGGGTGGCATGGCCTCAGCAGGCTCTAGGACTTTTCAGAGGCTCAGGTCTCTCTTCTATGAATGGGCAGTGATGGCAATAATTATGTGATTAATTGAAAAGACCTCCCTTCCCAGATGACTCTAGTGGTAAAGAACCTGCCTGCTAATGCAGGAGACACAGGTTCAATCCCTGGGTCAGGAAGATCCCCTGGAGAAGGGAATGGCAACCCACTGCAGTATTCTTGCCTGGAAAATCCCATGAACAGCGTAGCCTGATGGGCTACAGTCCCTAGAATCACAAAGACTCAGACATGACTGAAGCAACTTAGCACCCACGCACACCTTGTGGAATAGTCATAAAGATCAGTATCATGGAGGAGTAACTCACAATGGCAGCCACAGTTATCAGCACCATTATGATGAGGACGATGAATACAAATTTTATCATCACCAGATTCTCGGGTGCGGCACCTGCTCAGCATCTCTCTCCCTGTTCCTCTCTTCTCTGTCCCCTCCTTCTTCTCTCTCACTCTTTCTTTCTTTCTTTTCCATGGCTGTCTCTGCTGAGGACAGCGCTGTCCACGTTGGGTCCAGGATACCACATTTACCTCCTTGTCAGCTTTTGCTCCAGAGCTGCAAGACTAACATTATTTCTTTTTATTCATGTTACTGGCAGTTTGGGCTGAATGAATTCACCTCCTGTTTTGTGAGAATTAAACGAGGTGGTTGGCTGCCCTCTCTCCCCTCCCTACCCTGGCTAAATACCCACACGCTGCCTGCCTACATCAGGCTGAGCTGGATCAAGCCAAGTGGTCTCACATGAAAGGGCTTGTATGGACATCCTGATTCATTACTGGAAGTCTGCCCCATCCCCACTCATTCAACCCCGATTAGCTAAAGGGCAAGAGCCAGGGTTCGTGCATCTGCACCTGTCTTCCCTCCCTGCAGCCCTCAGCACAGGAGAGGCACACGGGAGGACCTCAGAAACACAGGACGTCTGCGATGGCCCTTTTAGAGCCACACCTGCAGCTGGACAGAGACTTCTGGGCTCGCATTGAGGCTGTGCCATGGCCTGATGTGGCCTCTGCCCCCACTTGGGCAACCACAGTTTACTCATCTAAGTAGAGAGCCAGGACTCACTTGGGCCATTTGCGATTCCAGGAGCTATAAAACAGACTTCTGAGGATTGGGAGGGATTCCTGTAGCAGTGGGAGGGGCTTCCTGAAGGAAGCAGGACTTTGGCTGCAGGACACCTGCTGGGAACCTGGCCCAGCTTTGGCGGCCGGCCTTACTGGAAAGGAAGTGCTCCCCAGCACACCCCTCCCTCACTCACCATCCCAGCCCTCCCCCCATGGGCATATAGGCAGAGTCCCCGGGCAGAAAGGCCCATAGCTGACCATGAAAGAGGAGCCACTCGGACCTCAGCTAGCCCCCAGGCTCCTCCCCTGGCCTAAGAGAAGCCCCTAGAGATCCCAGTCATTGAGGGAGGCCAGTGAGGGACCAGCATTCTGCACGCTCCACCTGCCCTGCCTTCCCCCCAGGCTCAGGATCAGGCACCCATGGGCTGGAGGTGGCTAACAGCAGCTCCTTTCTGTGAGTGTAGAAACAGGAGAGCCTAGAGCTGAAAATCACAATGGCCTGGGCAGCCCCTGACACTGAAACCTCGAGCCCACAGGGCACAAGTGTCCACTCAGGCACAGGCCAGCATGCACGCCTCCTGCCCGCCTCCAGGTTCTTCCCTGCCTCTGAAGTCTGGCTGATTCCTGGTCAATTCTTTCGACAGACCACCCAAAAGACCTCACACCTGTCTAGTCTGTCCATCCTCCCTGCCATTGTCCTGGCCCAGCCAGCTCCATCAGCTCCAGCCTCTTGGTCCTCTCCCTGCTTCCAGTCTGCTTCCCACAGTGGAGTGGGTGAGCGGTGCTGGGTCTGTCTCCCACCCGTGCCCTGAACTCTGGGAGGGCAGACTCCACTTAATCATCCCTGTGTTTTCAGTAGCACCTAGCAGGTTTCAAGCTCGATGAATATATAGAGGAATGTATGAGTGAAGGGAGGAATAGATGGACGAATGTTGACCAGATCCTCCAGTCCTGGTCTCCTGGGCCTGGAGAGCCTGGGCCGGGCCAGCAGTAAAGCCAGGGCAATGGGAACCCCACCCTGGCTCTCAGAGACCCTCTGCCCTGTAGCAGCAGGCCCAGGTTATGGGCCAATCTTGCCACTTCTGGTTCAGCGATACCTGGAGCAGAAGGCCTGTTCAGTGCTGCACATTTTCCCTTATCCTAAGAATTTCAAAGCTGGACTCAGCCTCCAGCTCGAGCTTGCCCGCCTCATCACAGCCATGGGCCAGCTGAGTTCCACAGAGACCAGGACGTGGGTGAAGCTCATGGTGAGTTGGGGGTAGAGCCAGGACGAGTGCCTGGTCCTGGAGCTGTGGTCAGGGGCTCTGCTCTCACAGGCAGGCAGGGAGCCAACTGAGTGGACCTGTGACAGTCAGTGTGTCGGCATGGGACCCACCCTACACAACTCATGGTGACAAAAATCCATGCCTGCCTCGCTGTGTCCTTATGTCCATGTAGCTCCCGAGTCCCATGTCCTTTGGCAGGCTGAGGATGTACATGCAGGGACAGGCTAAGTGCTCTTGGATGGTCTGCAAATTCCAGGTTCCCCCACTCTACGGCACCCTCTGGATGCCTGTTCCATTTTGGGCCTTCCCTGACCCCCGGGCACTGGGGACCTGAGTCAGCCTGACTCACAGCCCATGCCCTGTCCAGCCCTCAAAGGAGGTACAGGGCCCCTGAGGCTGTGGGAGGGAGGGTCTGTACCCCTGGAAATATGCTTCTCTATCCTCCAACAGGTGTCTGCTCATGCCAAGTTTTCTCAATCCAACTTCATGGATGTCCCTAGGAAATAGCTTAGGATACAGAAACATAATTATAAGACTCCCAGTCATCCCCAGCCCAGCCTTGCTGGTTCTGTCACTCTACAGCCTGAGGTTCTGCCATTCTACAGCAGACCAGCCTCAGCGGCTAGCCTCAGACTCGCTGAGTGAGAGAGAGAAAGAGTCTCCACCTGCCTGGTCCATCAGCACCTATCTTCCCCAGTCCAGCCCTGCTCTAGAACCCCTTCCTGGGAGTCCAGAAGCACAGACTGGGATTCCCAGTGCTGTAGGCCAACTGGTCTCTCCTCTGGTCTGCTCTCCAGGGGGGATTTGATGCAGAGGGTGAGAGCTTCGGAGTTAGTCTGCCTGATAAAAAGCCAGGCTTCATCACTGTTAATTCTGAGAACCTAGGAAAGCCCTTTCACCTCCAAGACCTCAGTCTCTCATCTTTAAAACGGGGATAATACACCTGCCTCATTGGACTGTGCTAGATGTGCTTTTTGGAGAAGGAAATAGCAACCCACTCCAGTACTCTTGCCTAGAGAGTCCTGTGGACAGAGGAGCCTGGTGGGCTGCTGTCCGTGGGGTCGCACAGAGTCGGACATGACTGAAGCGATTTAGCATGCATGCATGCATTGGAGAAGGAAATGGCAACCCACTCTAGTATTCTTGCCTGGAGAATCCCAGGGACAGAGAAGCCTGGTTGGCTGCCTTCTAATGGGGTCGCACAGAGTCGAACACGACTGAAGCAACTTAGCAGCAGCAGATGTGCTTTAGGAAGCAGCATTAAACTCTCTACTGCGGTGGAGGACCCTTATCCGAAAGGCTCTACTGAGGGCCAGCCCCACCATTCCAGGCTCTTGGATTGCATCACCCCTGCTTTTTGCAATAATCCCCGGAGATGGGAGCTATTATACTCATTTTGCAGGTGGAAATAAGGCCCAGGGAGGATGAATGGCCTCCTCAAGGCCACAGGCAGGCAGACCTTCAACCTGAATCCTTGCCTCTTGGGTCTTCTTCCAGGCCATTCCCCGCCTGCCCCCCCCACCCCACCCCCCCACGGCCCAGACATGGTGCCCTTGCTGTGTACTTCCAGACAGGTTGACAATATTGTGGGCAAGTGTCTTTCTATCTGGTACATCCCATAGAAGAGTACCCTCCTTGGTGTCTGTGATACTTCTGTATCCAGGCGCTGTGACCTCTTCTGGAGGTTAACCAGCAGGTTCAGGGGCAGTAGGGTGTGCACATGTGTGACGACTCTAAACAGGCCCAGATGGAAGCCCCACCTCCCTGTAAGGCGGCTGTGGCCAGGGTGCAACCCAGATGTTCTGAAAGGATCCAGGCCCCTGCCTTGAAAGGGTGTATTGGCCTGGGGTTGGGGAAAGAAGGGCTGATTCCCAAATGCCAGGCCCATGCAGTTTGGCAAGGTGATCCTGAGGGTTCTCAAAGAGCCAAGTGTGTCCCTGGATTTCCTCTGGTCTCCACATAACTGAGAAAAATAAGTACAAGGTGGAGAATTTATTAATGAAAAATTCAGTTTATAAGCTTATCTTATATTCTGAAATTATCTTTCTACTGTGTTTGAAGATAAACATCTTTTGCTTAAAAAAAAAAAAGATGGTGATATGAGACAAATGGGGCTTTCAGAGGCCCTCCTCAGCAAAATGGAAAGTTGGTAACTGTATTGTTTTTCCCTCTCACCCACCATTTCTTAAGATAGAATCTGAAACAGAGCGCATAATGTAGGGGCTGGCTGGCAGAGCTGGGCTGGAGACACGAGCCAAACTCAAGGGTAGACCAGTTAACCTGCAGGGCCTGTTCATTGTGAATTCTGACAGCCAGTGGTTATCATATATCCTGTGACCCTAGCATGCAACAATTTGAATATAATTCTAACTTCTGACTTTCCAAATTCCTTGGACCCTAACAGCCTGTTGTTCTAAGATTATGTGGTTCTGATATCCCAGCCTTCCATCATCATAGCATTCTAACCCTCTCACAGAGTTTTTGTCAATCACTCTTGAATTCTTTGGAAGGAGGATGGAGCTAAGAGCCCTCCAGGGCCTGGAAATCCCTCCACGTGGGCCTGTTGCCACCTGTCCCCTACCACAGGAAGCAGAAGTCCAAGCTTCTGCTTCTTCAAATCTAAAGCAGGATTTGAAGAGTCTAAAGCCAGGTTGTGGGAGCACCAGAGACAGAGGTGCTGTATCTGTTACCCCAAGCACACACACATCCAGCCTCCAGCCTCTCTCACACCCCAGCTGAAGCAGACCCATAACCAGAGACACACCGATGGGGCCGAGACACAGAAGTTGATTCATAATGAAGGCTTGGGCTTGAGGAAGGGAGAGACAGAAATCCAACACACTGCACACCGGTAACATTTAAAATTAATAACAGCAGCTGTTGCTCCTTGGAGAGTGGGTGCCATCCTGCTTGAAGAACACCCATATCCATCGGGTCATGTGACTCTCATGTCCTCAGTGCCTCTCAGAGGGAGACGAAATGATATTGATTATTCCCTTTGGTGGGTAGATAAATCGAGGTACAGATAAGTAGAGCAAGAATCTTAGAACTGCGTGAAACAGTGGTCAACAATGACTAGGCCATTCTTCCTGACAGGCAGACTCCACCAAAAAGTCATTTAGCGGCTGCTCTGTTCACCTGAGAACGCCCTTCCCCTTTCCTGCCTGGACCTCCGCTTTGGGATTCCCCCAGTCCCACAGGGTTTCCTAGCACAACTCTGTTCATGCTGAGCACATTTACCGTCTACTCTTCTAGGAGGCAAGGTAAGTCAGAGAAGGCTTCCTGGAGGAGGCGTGAACTGGCTGGTTGAAATTTCCCTGATGCAGGTTCAGCTGCCTTCCAGTTCCTCTTCCAGTTCATCCCCACAGTCCTCAGGGCAAGGCCCATACCCACCTGCTTCCCCCACTGGTTGTCCACTTGGGTGCCTCAGGAACAAAACCCCTCAGCGCTCATAGCCAAGCCCAGAAGAGCACACACAGCTCACGCAGGGCCCTGGGGACCTTGGAAACAAGGGGCCCAGCAAACAGCACACGCCCAGCCACTTTTCTCCTCTCCCAGGCAAACGCCAATCACCTGCCATACTCCACCTTGGAACATGAGGCCACACCGCATCCAGAAGCGTTTCAGAATTTCCGACGGTGTTTCAAAGGGCCCTGCTCCCCCACCATATACACATCTGGCAGCTGGCATGCTTGCTCTAGCCTGCAGTCCTTGGCCAGAGTCACCCTTCCTGTTTCAGCCCAGAGCATCCAGCCAGTTCGAACATCCCATCTGCTAGCTCGTCCCTAACTGGAGCCAACCTAACTGCGCTCTGGACTAGGCTGGAGCTCTGTCTGTGAGCCAGGGGGCCCAAATGTCAGCTTCGGGCTCAGCACTCCTGCTGGACATGTGGGGAAGGCAGGGAGAGAAGAAAGTGTCTGGGCTTCAGACTCAGACTGCCTGCATGAGGAGCCCAGTGCCTCTCCTCATAGGAAGGAGCCTGGATAGACCAGGTACTTGGCTTCTCTCGACCCTCAGAGTCCATCTAAGAGGAGCCTGGCATCGCTGGGCAGCACATGTGGTCTCAAAACATGGTATAGTGCCATCACTCAGCACTCATGAGCTCTTGCCTCCTCAGTATTATTTCAAAGCCCAGAGGCCCCCGGGAACAGGACTTCCTCCAGGGGAGAGCAGGGCTATCCAAGGGCTGAAGTGCTCGGTGGCCCCTGAGGACCCAGCTGGGACCCTGGAGAGAGACCCCCATGGCCAGTCTCAGCTCCAAGGCACAGTGAAGCTCGGGAAGTGTCCCTGCCCACGTGTTGGCCAACAGGGTGCTCTCCTGGGGTGCTGGGTGCTCCATTCTAGGAAAGGAGCCTCTGGATGTTGAAAAGAGCAGTAACCATGACGCAGGGCGCCCCGAGCTGGGCACTGCCCCCTGCAGTTCACAGAGCCCATCACAGGGTCCATCTCCGCAGCTCTCTCCACAGCGCCTCCTGCTGATTTCCAGTCGCTCTGCACAGTCTGCCTGGACTTGGGGCGGTGTCAGACCCCAGGAGGGGAAGGCAGGAACATCTGACCTATCTCAGGGTCCCCAAGTCCAGCACGTGCCTGACCTGTAGGAAGACCCAGTGAAGGCTGGCGGAGGAAACCCTGAGGCTTCAGGTCCCGAGGGTGCAGGTCCATCAGAAAACCCCGGGCTTGCATCCTCACCATGGGACGAGAGTGGGGCCCAAGCAGGAGGCCGGCCCCTCCCCCAGGCTGCATCCTGTCCCTTCCTCTTCGGCCCCGTAGCCCCTGGCACCCCTCCACCGCCGCCTGACTCACTCTGTCCTGTGGTTGTTTGTGCGCCCGTCTCCCCTCTGCACCGTGATGCCCTCCAGGGTGGGGACCATGTGCCTGGGTACAGGGAGACATCGTCTCCATCCTCACGGGACTGACAAGGCCCCAGTCCAGCCCTGCCTGGCCAGCAGAGCTGGAGAAAGAAAGCTCAGCACTGCCAGTTTCCCAGGTGGACCCTCCTTGGGAGATTCGAAGCCCCAGGGTATCCCTCATTGTCCGTCCACCCCCAGGTTCATCCGTCTAGCCTTCCTGCCACACTTCCTCAGGAAAACAAACACTGCCATTGCTTGATACCCAGCAGCTGATTCTGGCAGCCAGATTAGCACTTAAAAGTTCCCCTTGCATTAATTTCAGACAGAACATAAATATGGGCTTGGACTCCCTCTTCTAGGAAGAGAAAACTGGAAACCCGTTGGACTCGCTGGAGAGAAAACATGTGTGCTGGCCGAGGGGAGCCCATGTTACTCTGGAGCCTTTGTGGGAACATCTGGTTCCCCCTCCTCCCCTCCGCCGGGCCCCCCAACACTGTCTTAAAATTACCCTGTTAATTGGAGCATTCTTTGCACTGAACACTCACACGCTTTCCTCTCCGATCTGGTGATCCCAGCAAGGGACACACGTTTCTGATGATGCCCTGACCCCAAAACATGAGCTCGGGATCCTTCATAGCCACTGGCACTTCAGAGTGGGTGTACTGCCCATGCAGCGAGCTAGGACATCTCTGGATGGAGGTCCAAGCTTTGCCTTTGCTGGCTGTGTGACCTTGAGCAGGCCTCGTCCCCTTGCTGAGGTCCAGTTCCCTCATCTGTAAACTAGGAGTACCTGAAAAGGCTGCTGCAAAGATGGAATGAATTAATGTTTGAAAATTATTGTGGCCCAGGAGACTCACTGAGGAGGAGGTTATGTTCAAGTAATCACATGATAGAATCATGAAGGTGAGAGATTCCTTTGCAGGAAAACTGAGACTTAGAGAAGGGAAGGCAACTGTCTGAGATCACATAGCTGGTTGACTGTTGAGACAGGTGGTCTGTCCTAACCTCAGGACAGGATTATTAGCTCTGTCCTACCCTGTCTTTTGTCTCAGAGGATTAATGGGAGCTGTCAGACTGTGCCCAGCTGATGGGTAGGGACTTATTGTTTAGTCACTAATGCCTTGTCCCACTCTTTGCAACCCCATGGACTGTAGCCTACCAGGCTCCTCTGTCCCTGGGACTTTTTCAGGCAAGAATGCTAGAGTGAGTTGCCAGATCCTTCTCCAGGGGATCTTCCTGACCCAGGGATCAAACCCGAGTCTCCCCTTCATTGGCAGGAGGGTTCTTTGCCACTGAGCCACCAGGGAAGCCTGGGATAGGGACTAGACCCAGCCTATGCTCTGCTCACTGAGCTTTGTGCCCTGGCATAGGCCTGCTTAAAGAAGGGAAAACTTTGTCTCTGCACTAAAACATTGTGGGGCTCTGCCTGCTCAGAGCCAGACCCCTTCTCTGACTGTATATGATGTCTTGTAAGTGATGCTCTGGCTTGTGGGGTCAGGGGACCAAACCAGCCCACCATTTGTCAAACCTATAATCCTCCTCCAGGCCCTTGTTCCTTCTCTTGCCTGTCCCTCCTGCCCAAGCCCATATATCTATTTGAATCCTCCCCTTCCAGGGCTCTTCCTCCAGGAAGCCTTCCCTGATGCTCTCAGTGTGTCAGTCTCCTTCATGCCCTTTGTCTTCATTGCTGGATTCTCCTTTTCTTCTCATCTCTCTCTCCCTTCTCTCCTCCTGTCTCTCTTTGGATCTCTTTCTTGCTGTCACGGCATCTCTGCTTTTCCTTCTCTCCCTGCTGTTGTCTCTGAGTCGCAGCTGCGGCCTGCATCCCAGCCCCTGTCACCTGTCTCTTCTCCGCTCAGTCTCCGTGTGTCTGGAGCTCTCCCCTCCCCGTCTGTCGCGAGTGTTTCTCCTCTCTCTGCCTCTCTCCCCGTGTCCCTCTCCCTCACTCTGTCTCAGTGGCTCTGTGTGCCCCACCCCCTCGCCACCCTCCTCTCCTGGTTCACGCAGCCTCAGTAAATGGAATGGGATGTGCCTTCCTGCAGAGAGCTGGCTGGGGAGCAGCCGTCAGCTGCTGAGCGGTGGCCAGGAGACCCCGGGAGCCTGGGCAAGCCGAGCAGGCTAAGTTCCGACACCGAGGGGCCCCTTTGGAAACTGTCCACACCTTCCCTGCAGGTTCCAGGATGGGTGTGGTACCTTTTTCAGGATTTGTGACCTTGGAGGCAAGCCCAAACCCTGTCTACCAACCCCTGGGCCAGCGTGCCCCAGGCCCTGACTGGGGCTGTTCTGAGGGCCAATCTCCCAGGATGGATGGAATCTGTGGGGAGCCTCACCAAGGGGTCGGGCCAGGGCTTCAGGGTGAGGGGGTCCTCGAGCTCAGGTCTCCTGGAGGTAAGATGAGATCATGGAAAAGATATAGACTAATAGATCCTGTTAGTAATTCGCTCAGCAAACATTCGTGAAGCCACCACCATGTGCCAGATTTGATCTTAGCCTTGGGGACAAAGATCAGGCATGGTCCCTTGCCTTCTCAAAGCTCTTGGTCTCCACTCCAGTGGCATGGTGGGAACTCGTTCTGACAGAGGCAGCTCTGAGGTGTAAGGAGCTCATTCCAGCCATGGTGAAGAGAGTGAACTGCAGCGAGTGGGGAGGATGCGACACGCAGTGATTCTGGCAGAAGTTGGTGGTGACCTGGGCCAGGGCCAAGCACAGTTCAGAGGGATTTGGGGAACTCTGGTGACTGATGAGACGAGGATGAGGAGAGAGAAGGAAGAGCGAAGATGGGTCCGTCTGACAAGGGTAGCAGAGCTCAGCTGAGACACACCGAGGAGGGGAGGGTGAGGCTCTGGGGGATGCTGGGTGGAGGATGCTCAGGAGGCCACTGGACAAATGGGTCCAGGCTGGGACAGCGGGGCCTGAACAGCAGCTGTGGTCAGTGACAGTTCAGTGACGGCACTGTGGTCTCTGAAACCATATGAATGGATGGATTCACATTCCCTGGATTGTGAATAGAGTGAGAAGAAAAGAAGGCCATGGACGGCGTTCACAGGGGCACCTACATTTATCAGGCAAGGGAAAGAGGAACCCACTGAGGGGACAGAGAGGGAGCAGTGAGAGCTGTGAAGAAAACAGGACAGAACAGTGCTGTGGTGTCCTGTGACACCAAGCCTCAAAGAGGGCGAGGGAGGGAGTGGCGATGGGAACCCGGGGTCAGGAGCGAGGGCTTCCGCCGGACAGTCCTGGGGCAGGAACGCCATAGGAGGGGGGCCTCCTGCAGGAGCTGCCCCTTGCAGGGGGCAGACCCCCGCCCCCCGCCACTGCCCTGGAGGGAAGGAGGTGAAGGCCAGTAAGGCTTATAGGAATTTGGGGGAAAAAATCGTTGCTGACTGCTTCCTGCTTCTCGAAGTATCTGAAGTCTTCTGTTGGGGTCTTACCATGCACAGTAAGGGTCTGGAACTACTGAGGTTGAGGGAGCAGACAGGATGCAGACCAGACACTGAAATGCTGCCAGGCAGCGTTCAGGACCCAGCCAGTGCCCCGTAAGGCTTGGGCCCCTCTGAATGCCCCCTCTGCCAGCTCCAGGAACACCCCTTTCAGAGCGGCCACACGGCCATCTGCTCCGATGCAGCCTGAGGTGCCCTGTTTTCCCTGTGGTTCTTGTCTTCTGTGTGGACCACTGCTGGGCCCAGAGGCCCCTGTCTCTAAATGGGTCTCCATGGATGCAGGGAAGGAATGGCCTCTGCTGCCAGGAGTGCCTTCCAAGAGCTGCGGGTAGGAAGTTCTGCAGCCTATGTGCTGGAGGCTGCCACACCTGGTGCCCCTCCAGCCCAGTCACGCTTGGGGGCAGGCAAGGGTGGGGTCAACTCGGTGGTCCCAGCCCAGGACTGGCTCAGTCCCTTGCTCTAAGGTGCACGCTGGGCTTTTCCAAAGGATGTTCACTCCTCCTGTCTCTTAGGGCTTTATTATAGCCCCCATGAGAAGGGATCCAGGCCCATCTGACATACAGGGAAACTGAGGCAGGTGGCAGCCGATTGCCTGGGATCACATAGGGGAGACTCATAGAGGAGCCTTGGCAGAATCTTCTGTGTTCCACCCTCTCTAACACTGGGTCAGGGCTCACTGGGTCAGATGAGCCTCACTGACCTCCTAGCCTTTGCACATGCCCTTACCCCTGCCTGGAACATCCCGCCGCTGCCCCACTCTCATCCTCACCTAGCTAACTCTGATCCCATCCCTCAGCTAGCGATGCCTCCTCCAGGAAGTCTGCCCTGCCCCCAGGTTGAATTAGAGCCCTCCTGAGTGCCCACATCACCTCCTGTGCTTCCCTTCAGTTCAGTTCACTCAGTCGTGTCCGACTCTTTGCGACCCCATGAATCGCAGCATGCCAAGCCTCCCTGTCCATCACCAACTCCCAGAGTTCACTCAGACACGTCCATCGAGTCAGTGATGCCATCCAGCCATCTCATCCTGTGTCGTCCCCTTCTCCTCCTGCCCCCAATCCCTCCCAGCATCACAGTCTTTTTCAATGAGTCAGCTCTTCGCATGAGGTGGCCAAAGTACTGGAGTTTCAGCTTTAGCATCATTGCTTCCAAAGAAATCCCAGGGCTGATCTCCTTAGCATCGTGCATACCCTGGATCAAAGGACCTCCATTCTCAAGACCATGAGTGCCTTGAACAGGTCCCTCCCTGTTCACCACCATCCAGCTCTGGATATACACTCACTCGGTGTTTGTCAGATAAATGCAGTGAATAAGTCGAGAAGAGGAGGGAGGGAGAGCACAATTTCATAGGGGTCTCCGGAGCCCCCGTGAGCATGGCAGCCAGGGGAGCCTGTGGTGCAGCCCAGTCTCTCCCTGTCCACAGAGACCCCGAGAGTGTCCAGGTGTAAGGGGCTTGCCCAGGGCCCCAGAGTGAGTGTGGGGGCTTCCATCAAAGACTGTCGTTCCCAGACCTGTGGTTTACAGTGACCCAGAGGTGGGGTGTCAGGGACTGTGGCAGGTCACCGAGAGGGAGACTGTCAAGTGGGGGACTTGCTGGGGCATCTTGAAGCCAGCCCAGAGGTGTATAGGCCTGGCTGGCGGGGGGTGCTTCCGGGTTCACCGCCCCACTTCCCCATCCCGCTACTGTGCAGTCCCAACCTCCCCCCCTCCGCTCCCCAACAGCCTGTCCACCTCCTCTGCTTGCTCCTAGATCTCCCTGGGGCTGCCAACATGCTGACCTCCCAGCTCCCCACCTGTCACCACCCATCGCAGGCAATTAGAGTGACAGTGCAAGAACTTCCCCTCAGGTTCTGGGGTGAATGGTGAGCAGGAGAGGAGCAAAGTGCCCTCGGGTGTGGGGCTGCAGGCAGGACTCGGGCTGGGAGGGCGCAGGGCCACCACCTCTCTGCCTACATTGAACAGTGGGGAGACTGAGGTCCAGCTCGGAGGAGGGGCCAACTCCCAGCAGGGACTGGCCTCTCGAGGAGCCTCCCTAACTGGAACCTGGGAGAGCCTCCACCGTATTCCCAGACCTCAAAACTGCAACCCGCCCGAGGGCCAAACCTGGTCTCATCTGGGGCAGTGGGTCAAATGATTCACTTCTGTGTTCTCAGGGTCTACTCTGGGGCTGGTCACAGCAAATGTGTCATAAAAGTCTGTTGGATGAATGGTTAGTGGGTGGAGGGTGAGATGGGGACCAGCCCCCTCCCCTTCCAACACACATGAGTGAGTGCTAAGTTGCCTCAGTCCAGTTCAGTTCAGTTCAGTCACTCAGTCACTCACTCTTTGCAACCCCATGAATCGCAACACGCCAGGCCTCCCTGTCCGTCACCAACTCCCAGAGTTCACCCAGACTCACGTCCATCGAGTCAGTGATGCCATCCAGCCATCTCATCCTCCATCGTCCCCTTTTCCTCCTGCCCCCAATCCCTCCCAGCATCACAGTCTTTTCCAACGAGTCAACTCTTCACATGAGGTGGCCAAAGTACTGGAGTTTCAGCTTTAGCATCATTCCTTCCAAAGAAATCCCAGGGCTGATCTCCTTCAGAATGGACTGGTTGGATCTCCTTGCAGTCGAAGGGACTCTCAAGAGTCTTCTCCAACACCACAGTTCAAAAGCATCAATTCTTCGGCGCTCAGCCTTCTTCGCAGTCCAACTCTCACATCCATACATGACCACAGGAAAAACCATAGCCTTGACTAGACAGACCTTTGTTCACAAAGTAATGTCTCTGCTTTTGAATATGCTATCTAGGTTGGTCATAACTTTTCTTCCAAGGAGTAAGCGTCTTTTAATTTCATGACTGGAATCACCATCTGCAGTGATTTTGGAGCCCCCCAAAATAAAGTCTGACACTGTTTCCACTGTTTCCCCATCTATTTCCCATGAAGTGATGGGACCAGATGCCATGATCTTTGTTTTCTGAATGTTGAGTTTCAAGCCAACTTTTTCACTCTCCTCTTTCACTTTCATCAAGAGGCTTTTTAGCTCCTCTTCACTTTCTGCTATAAGGGTGGTGTCATCTGCTTATCTGAGGTTATTGATATTTCTCCCGGCAATCTTGAATCCAGCTTGTGTTTCTTCCAGTCCAGCGTTTCTCATGATGTACTCTGCATAGAAGTTAAATAAGCAGGGTGACAATATACAGCCTTGACGTACTCCTTTTCCTATTTGGAACCAGTCTGTTGTTCCATGTCCAGTTCTAACTGTTGCTTCCTGACCTGCATACAGATTTCTCAAGAGGCAGGTCAGGTGCTCTGGTATTCCCATCTCTTTCAGAATTTTCCACAGTTTCTTGTGATCCACACAGTCAAAGGCTTTGGCATAGTCAATAAAGCAGAAATAGATGTTTCTCTGGAACTCTCTTGCTTTTTCCGTGATCCAGCGGATGTTGGCAATTTGATCTCTGGTTCCTCTGCCTTTTCTAAAACCAGCTTGAACATCAAGAAGTTCACGGTTCACATATTGCTGAAGTCTGGCTTGGAGAATTTTGAGCATTACTTTACTAGCATGTGAGATGAGTGCAATTGTGTGGTAGTTTGAGCATTCTTTGGCATTGCCTTTCTTTGGGATTGGAATGAAAACTGACCTTTTCCAGTCCTGTGGCCACTGCTGAGTTTTCCAAATTTGCTGGCATATTGAGTGCAGCACTTTCACAGCATCATCTTTCAGGATTTGAAACAGCTCAACTGGAATTCCATCACCTCCACTAGCTTTGTTCATAGTGATGCTTTCCAAGGCCCACTTGACTTCACATTCCAGGATGTCTGGCTCTAGGTGAGTGATCACACCATCATGATTATCTGGGTCGTGAAGATCTTTTTTGTACAGTTCTTCTGTGTATTCTTGACACCTCTTCTTAATATCTTCTTCTTCTGTTAGGTCCAGACCATTTCTGTCCTTTATCAAGCCCATCTTTGCATGAAATGTTCCCTTGGTATCTCTAATTTTCTTGAAGAGATCTCTAGTCTTGCCCATTCTGTTGTTTTCCTCTATTTCTTTGTATTGATTGCTGAAGAAGGCGTTCTTATCTCTTCTTGCTATTCTCTGGAACTCTGCATTCGGATGCTCATATCTTTCCTTTTTTCCTTTGCTTTTCGCCTCTCTTCTTTTCACAGCTATTTGTAAGGCCTCCCCAGACAGCCATTTTGCTTTTTTGCATTTCTTTTCCATGGGGATTTGAGACCATAGCCCACCAGGCTCCTCTGTCCATGAAATTCTCCAGGCAAGAATACTGGAGTGGGTTGCCATGCCCTCCTTAAGGGAATCTTCCTGACCCAGGGATTGAACCCATCTCTCTCCTGTCTCCTGCACTGGGAGGTGGGTTCCTTACCACTGTTGCCACCTGGGAAGCCTGTCTCCCAACACACAGAATCCTACTACTTTCTCCTTCCCCAGAATCTTACACCTCAGTGAGTCTTCAGGGACCACCCCAGGGCCTGGGTCGCAGTGTGTGGATAGATGGTGAACAAACGAATCTTCAAAGTCTTGGGTCCAGACAACACGTACTGAGCATGTGGGGAGCAGTGACCACGTGGTCCCTGCCTCTTGGAGCCTAGTGAGGAGACAGACATGCACACACAGAACCCCGCCTCCATTTCCCTGCGAGGAAGGGAGACTTGAGTTGCTGGTGGAACTGACAAAGCTGAGCCGTAAACCTGTTGGACCTTGAGGCCTGTTGGAGGAGGTTTTTCTCAGAACTGGTCCTTGTGTGACTCCTGCAAGCTGTCCCTGCTGGGACAGTCCACAGCAGGGGTCCGCTCGATGGTGTGGGGGACAGTGATGCAACAGGAAACTCGGTGAGCCTTTACTGCATGCCAGCCAGTGTTCCTGGAGTCCTTACAACAACCCTCGAGGCTGCTAGTACAGTTGTTACCACTTTATAGATGGGAAAACTGAGGCACAGGGCGGTACAACGGATGAGCAACAGAGTCGGGGTTTGGATCCAGGCAGGTGGCACTGGCCCATCTTCCAGCTACACCACACTGCCTTTCAGGGAGTCTAGCCCTTGACTTTGGCCTAGGCCGTCGGCCTAGGGCTCTCTCCAATCACCAGTGACCTGGTATGCGGCTGAGCCCACTTCGTCTCTTGTATTCCAGGTCACTTTCTGGGGAACAACACAGTCATCGATGTCCTTCGGCAGGCAGGGCTGGAGGTGGAGCACACGCCTGCAGGGCAGACCATCCATAGGTAAGCAGCCAGGGCCTCTGGGGGCGGGGGACTGGCTGGCCCACTGCTGCTGGTCCACAGGCCATGCCTGACCACGTGCTGCACAGAGGGCCATACCCTGCCTTCCTGCTCAGGCCTGGAGGGCAGTCTCCCTCTGGGGCCTCCTAGGGACCGGCCTTCAGCAGGCACCCAAGAGTGGGGGCTAGGCTGGAGGTGGGGAGACCGGGAGGAGGCTGGTGGGTAATCCTGGCAGGAGGTCAGGACGGTGGGGAAGAGTGGAGGTGGGAATGGGCGGAGCACTGTCTTGAGAGATGTTCAAGATTTAGAGACTGGTGATTGGTGGGGTGCAGGGACTCTGTAGGACTTCTGGGTTGCTGCCTAGAAGACCTGGTGGATGCCCAGGCCTTGAATCAAGATGAGGCCATAATGACAACAGGCAGGGCCAGGCCTCTGCCCTGAGTCTCAGCCCCACCCAAACCTTGTCTTCATCACCTCCTCTGACTATACCTGCCTGTTGCTGTCTCTTGGCTGGGTCTCTCACCCCTGACTTTCCTGCCAGGGCACACTCACTCAGCCCAAAGAGCCAGATAGAGGCCATCCTCTCTTCCTGCGGGGTTTCCTGTCTCCCTCTAAGCTGGAAGCCGAGGAAAGGAAGAGGCCACCTGGGTTTACCTGTGGTCCACAGTGCCAGCAACAGGCTGGGCATGGAGAGGCATCAGTGCATGCTGGGCAGCCCTGGAAGACAATGACAGAATCCCAACCAGGCCATCCTGAGCAGGAGCCTTCCTCACAGCGATGGTCAGAGCGATTTAGGCCCTTGTCCCTGATGAACCCAGAGTCCAAAAGAAGCTTGAATAATCATGTGTGCATGTGTGCTAAGCTGCTTCACTTGTGTCCGATTCTCTGAGACCCAGTGGACTGTAACCAGGCTACTCTGTCCATGGGATTCTCCAGGCAAGAATACTGGAGTGGGTTGCCATGCCCTCCTCCAGGGATCTTCCCGACCCAGGGATCAAACCCACATCTCTTATGTCTCCTGCATTGGCAGGTCAGTTCTTTACCACGAGCGCCACCTGGGAAGCCGTGAATAATCATTGCTGATGTTTATTGACTACTCACTGTGTACTGGGTTCTAAGTGCTTTTAGTTTATCAAATCCTAACGACAACTCCGTGAGGCAGGAACGATGGGTATCCCCACCTTAAAATTGAGGCACCTGAGGCCCAGAGAGGTGAAGCCGCTTGCAGGCTGTGTGAGTTAACAAAGGCAAAGCACTCAGAAATGGTGCCTGGCAAATAGCGGCTGAAACATTCTAGTAATTAACATCCTTAAATATGAAACATTAACATTGCTGCTGTGTCATTTGTCTAACACGCGTCTCTTGAGCACCTTTTCAGGGGAGGCAGGACAGCTTGGAGCAGGTTAGAGCTCAAGCTGTCCTGGGCTCTAACGGGGGTTCAGTCCCAGGCTGGAACAGAGCTCCTTTCAGTGGAAGTCTGGCTCTAGGGCCTTCCTGAGGTCTTCACCACAACCCTCCCTCAAGGGCTGGGGGTGAGGCTCAGGGGTGGGAGGTGCTCGGAAATGACTGTAGCCTTGCTCTTCACTCTGCAAAGATGGACCTGAAGCCTGGAACGTCTAGTCTCCCAGCTCCAGGCCCATGCCCTCCTGTCTCCATGGCACTTCTGGAGGAACTTACAAACCGTGGACTCCTCCCCCTTCTATCTTCTGAGTCAGCCTGACCAGATTGCTCTTCCTGACTATTTGAGCCCAGCACGAATCAGTCTGTACTGGGTCAAGGGTAGGCGTGTGCTTGAAGGTAAGGGACCCAAGGTAGCCTCAGGAACAAGGCCCTCCTCAAGCTCCCCCTCCCCACAGGCCCCAAGGACCTTCACCTCAAAGCTCATTGTGTCTGTCCCAACAGGGCAGGGGAGCGGGCAGCTGAGCAATGCTGCCTCAGCTCCTATTCATCTCAGAGCCAGGCAGTAGTGGGGGGATGCCCCCATGGGCCCTGGCCCACTCTCAGCCTGAGTCTGCTGAAATCCTGCGGGTGGGGTGAGGGGGCGGGGATGCCGAGGAGGCCCCAACAATAAAAGCCATCATCGACCACAGGTGCTTCCTGGATCCATCTTTTTGTCTGCCTGTTTTGAATTATCTTCCCAGCAGCTGCGGCATCTCCTGGACCCTGGGAATCTGGGGTTGCCGTGGGGGCTGGGGGAGGACAGGCTTAGCTGATGGCCTTCTGTCCTTCAAGGAGAGAGAAATCCCTCACCCCTTTCATGCATGTGGAATGGAGTCGGGGGACAGACTCCCTCGGGCACCACCTCGCCTTTACAATTCTTGGGACCATGCCCAACATTCCCCGTGTCAGATGTCCCCAGCAGGAATTCCATGTAGACCACGGGGAGGAAAGAATAAAAGAGAGAGGACTGGAGGGTGTTTCCAGGCTGAAGGGTGTCTGTGCACCACTGTATGGAATATGGATTCCACACCACACGCTTAATTGCACGTCAGTGCCTGCTGCAGCCAGCTCCATTCCCTTGTGGGCGACATTAAAGAGAGGCCAGATCTGTGCCAGGCACTATGCTAAGACCTCATCTCTCATCTTCATGACAACCCTATGAAGTGACTAACTTCCGCTTATAGCCAGCAGCTGCTTAGACGCTTGTGTCCCTGTCCTTAGGTACACAGCCTGGAAGGTGCAGAGCCGGGGACTGAACCCACCTTAGAGCCCAGGACAGCTTGAGCTCTAACCTGCTCCAGGCTGTCCTGCCTCCCCTGAAAAGGTGCTCAGGAGACGTGTGTTAGACAAATGACACAGCAGCAATGTTAATATTTCATATTTAAGGATGTTAATTACTAGAATGTTTCAGCCGCTATTTGCCAGGCACCATTTCTGAGTGCTTTGCCTTTGTTAACTCACAAAACCGTCGTGATGCAGCTATGAGGCACTGGCTGTAATATCCCCATTTTTCAGAGCGGGAGACTGAGGTACACCACATTACAAGTTAGGCAACTCGCCTCAGGCCCCTCAGCCAGAGCTGCTGAACGAACAAGACCTTGACCAAGGTCAGATACGGAACCAGATGCCCACTCAGGGCTCACTCCTACTAGTCTGGGCTCAAATGTCACCAACAGGGACCAAACTGTTCTCCCTGCCAGCCCCCTCCCATGGCCCACACTGTCCCTCATGACTCTGCTTTATTTTTTCCTCAGCAATTACCACTGTCTGACATCATGTGCATTTTCCTCTCTGTCTTCTGCTTTAGAATATTAGCGCGAATAAGGCAGGGCCTTTGCCTATTTTGGTCACTATTGACATTCACTGCCTAGAAAGTTCGTGGTGCAGGGTAGATGCTTAATAAATATTTATTGTATCAATATTGGGCTTCCCTTGCAGCTCAGCTGGTAAAGAATCTGCCTGCCATGCGGGAGACCTGGGTTCAATCCCTGGGTTGGGAAGATCCCCTGGAGAAGGAAAAGGCTACCCACTCCAGGATTCTGGCCTGGAGAATTCCATGGACTGTATAGTCCACGGGATCACAAAGAGTTGGAAAGGACTGAGCAATTTTCACTTTCACACATTGAATCAGTAAATGAAAGCAGGAATCAAAGCTCTCTCTCTAACACTAGGCAATAGTTTTCCTGGGTGCCTCTCAGCAGGGCACCCTGGCACCTTCTCCTGCCATGACAACCCACCCACTGAGTTGTATGCCCTGTGACACGTGAATGACAGGCTCCCACACGCATGCCTCACCTACCATTGCCCCTTTCCAGCCCTGTCGCCAGGAGCCCTGCACCTCCACCCGCGGGGACCTCGGCGAGCCCCGCCTCAGCGACCGCAGCTGCTGCCCTGCCCGCGGCCCCATCGGCGCCCCCCACCGCCCCACCCCCACCGGAGGAGGAGGACCCAGCGCTGTCCTCACACCTGCTGCTCCCCGACAGCCTCAGCCAGCTGGAGGAGTTTGGACGGCAGAAGAAGTGGCTCAAGCGGCAGAACAAACACCAGCGGCCGCGGCAGTTCAGTGACCTCTGGGTGCGCATCGAGGACAGGTGAGCTGGGAGACAGGTCTGCCGGGAGCTGGGCCTCTCTCTGGCCAGCCTACCTCAGACCCAGCAGGGTCGGACGCGCTCTGTTATCCACGACCCCGGCTCTGAGGAAGCGTGGCGGGTGGGCGCTCGATCGGAATAGGCTCGTCCCCCGTTCATCCGGCAGGGTTTGCGGAGCATGCGCACACCTGACTTGTCAGTTTCCAGTTAAAGGTGAGTGAATAGCAGCTCCCTTCAGGTGCAGTGGACAAAACTCTGCTTTGCCCTTAGCTTTCCTGGAGGCACCTGGGATGCACAGCAGGCCCCATTTGTCCCAGGGGCCATATGGTGAAAGTAGGAGAAAATGGAACAGGCTGGTTACATCAGAAGGCTGTGAGTTCCCTAGACCTGGGTGGATGGTCTGAGCAGCCAGCCTCTGCAGCGGGTCAGAGAGATGGCAGGTGAAGGCCGTGGGCTCCTTCTGAGGAGGGGCTGAGGGGTTTGTGATATCCTTGTTCAGGGCTGGCGGGTGCTGCAGTCGTCCTTCTCTGTCCTCTGCCCGTGTCTCCCTGCAGCAATCCCTTGGCCTGTCTGTGCTCACAGCTCCTGCTGTAACCAAGACGCTGCCTTCCAACCTCCACCAGCAGGCCCAGCACTGGGTGGTCTCCCTAGATTCCACTTTGGGGCAGAAATCTCCACATCTGGTGAACAGTGTCACCAGAGCAACCAGGACGTCCCAGGGAATGACCGCCGGGGCGGGCAGAGTCCTGCCCACCGTGGTAGCCCAGCGCTGGAGGTTGTGTGCCCAGTGCCGGACGTTGTGCCCAGTGCCAGGCCCTTGGAGACTCAGAGTCTCCACCCGGACCCTAAAGATCATTATCTGGGGTTTTCCTCAGCATCCCTAGATAGAATCTCCTTGGGTACTTGTTAAATGATACCCCAGGCCCCATTGTGGCCCTGATATATGGGGACATGCTGCACTGGAACCGGAAAGCTGCTTGTTGAATGTGCGCTAGAGTCTTCTGAGTAGCTTTGGGAAACGTGGATCCAACTCTGAGTTTACCAATGGTGAACCAAGGCCTGGGGTGGGGGCTTGTCCAGGGTTGCACAGGAATTCCCTTCAAGATCCTCCCTCAGCCAGGTCTCTGAGTCATAGACAGAAAGTTGACATAGTCCAGTCTACAGCCTTAACGTGCAGCCTGTGCAATGTCTTAAAGAGCCTTCCAGCCAGTAAGAGTCGAGTCCATTGCTGATTTGGCCTATATTGGTTTCAGAGCGCCTGCCTTGGGTTGCTGGGAAACACGCTTCTTCAGGGGTCCCATGGGCCTGCCCTGCCCAAGGCAGGGTCACTGCTGTAGTTATATTGGCCTCGACACATTTGGCTCCTGTGCCGGCATGGTCTGCCTCCTTCAAACCAGGAACAAGAGCACAGCATTACCAAGAGCCGCTCCACAGCCCTGGAGAGGGCTCACGAGCCACCAGGGAATGGCTGGCAGCCCATGAAACCTCCCAGTCAGGCCATTCACCCTGGGCCCCGATCAACCTGCCAGGTGACCAGACACGGCCAGCAGTGGGTCTGGCCCTTGGGGTGACAGCAGGGAGGCTGGGCTGTCAACTCCAGCCACAGACCCCCAGCTCCTAACCATGTCTGAAAGGTAAATTTCAGCAAATGACTCCAAACGGTTTCCTTTTCACAAAATGTCTCTCTGGAATACAGAGCCTGGTTTCAGGAGAAGAAAACAGCTTTTCTTTGACTAGAGGGATCCCTTCTCAGTCCCAATAGATAAACTGTGGTTGGATAACTTTCTTTCATCTGGTTGTATTAGAGAAGAAGAGTTCCACCAACGGGCAGCCTGTTTGTTGCAAGTTTCTCTGCGTTACAGGGAAGCCAGCGCTGAGGTCCCCGAGGACCTAGATGCAAGGGCCCAGCTCCCGCCACTCCCAGGTCTCACCCTACCCACCCTCGTAGAGCTTCCAAGTTAGCCATTCTCCAAGAGGAAGCAGAGGAGGCCTCTCTGGAGGGGACCTGGAGTCCATTGCAGCCATTCTGGCAGTACTGGGTTCCTTGGAGCGTTCATTCCATTCAGGGTTTTCTCAATTTGCTTCCCCCTCTGCCTGCAATGCAGGAGGCCCAAGTTCCATCCCTGGGTCGGGAAGATCCCCTGGAGGAGGGCATGGCAACCCACTCCAGTCTTGCCTGGAGAATTCCACGGATAGAGGAGCCTGGTGGGCTATGGTCCATGGGGTTGCACAGTCAGACATGACAGAGCACAGAACAGTTGTCCACCCCCCTGGCTCCATCCTCCGCTCTCCATTCCCTCTGCCGGACCTCATCTTCCACCCGTGATCCTGAAGCGAGGTCCCCCCGGGTCTCCGGCCCCCAGTCACGCCCCGGCACAGCTCCCTCCTCAAGCCTGAGATTCTCAGAGCTTTCCCTTGCCGCCCATCCCTCACCGGGTACACTTGGATGCAGAGCTTCTGCCCTCCTCCTGAGACCCCTGGGGCGTCCTGGCTGAGCTGTGTGCTGCCCCCAGCGGACTGTGCATGGCCCACCCCCACCTTTGTCCTTGCCTCTCTCTCTGAGGGGGAATGGGTGTGAGTGGACATTCGCTGAGTTCCTGCTGTGCCAGCTGCTTACATCCATCACGACCCCCAGGCCTGTCAAGAGTCCCGGAAGTCAGCTTCGCTTGACTAAGGATGAAACTGACACTCAGTGAGGTCAGGTAACTTGCCCAAGGCTGTGTGTCAAATCAGGTTGTTGTTGCTGTTGTTGTTGTTAAGTCGGTCAATCATGTCCGACTCTTTGTGATCCCATGGACTGCAGCACACCAGACTTCCCTCTATTTGACCATCTCCTGGAGCTTGCTCAAACTCATGTCCATTGGGTCGGTGATGCCATCCAACCATCTCATCCTCTGTGGTCCCCTTCTCCTCCTGCTTTCAGTCTTTCCCAGCATCAGGCTCTTTTCTAATGAAGTCGGCTCTTCACATCAAGTGGCCAGAGTATTGGAGTTTTAGCTTCAGTCCTTCAGTGAATATTCAGGATTCAAGTCAGGTAGGGAGTCAGAAGCTGCAGCCAGGTCTGTCGGATGCTGAGAGTCACAGTCGTCCAGCACCATGCAGACGCCCCTGATGTCCTTGCCTGACAAGCGTCTCCCTCCTCCTCCCCTTCCTCCCCACATCGTGTTCCCTGTGCTCCGCCCCCCCCCGCCCCGGCTCCCACAGCCCCCATCCTCACCCCACCCGCACCCTCCATGGGAGCCTCGGGTGCCCCTGTCCTGGCATGCTGTCACACACAGCAGCTCCTCACTTGCGTCTAGGCTGGGAGGCCCTGGGGATCAGAGCTGGGTTGACTTTTCTGGGTCACCAGAGGCCTCGTGAGCGTTTGTTGACCACGTGCATGAGTCAGAGAAGCAGGGAAAGAGTGAGGAGGGGGCTGAAGAGCCGACCAGGACTCCACCTGGAGCAGGCTGGCCCCCCCTCGCCCCTCATTACCCCAAATGTAAACACGATGAAGGAAGTTTAGAGAAGCAGCAGCTCGTGGCAGGGTGATTTATGGGGACCCGAGGAAGGGGTGGGGCATATGTCTGCAGATGGTTGAGCGGCCGTGGTGGAGGCTGTCAGGGAACCCCCTGCGTCTGCCAGCCGGATGGCGGGCAACAGGGCAGTGGCGAGACCAGCAGGGGGCAGGTCAGGGCGCAGTCGATTCCCACGCAGGCTCTGTGCAGGCCACTGCCCCGATCGGTCAGATCTGCGACAGTCCTCGTTTTCTCCTTTTGCACAGTCAGTGCCTTGGCTGTCCTCTGTAGGTCACACCAGCTCTGCTGTCTCCCAGTCCACTGCTGGGCCGCTGGGGGGCGGTGTGTGTGCTCGGGCGTTGGGGGAGGGGGGGAGTTGGATAAACGAGGGAGCAGGGCGCTGGGACCGTCATGAGGGAGGAGGTGCAGGGTAGAGAGCGTTTCCCGAGCTCTGGGCACAGCCGGAAGCCAAGCGCAGAGGTGGACGTCTGTATGTGGTGGACACAGAGCCTTGCGGGTGCCACCACACAGGAGGGGGGGTGCAGGACACACATGAGCAGGGGGTCATTGGCCTTCTGGGCCTCGGTTTCCCCCCGAGGTTTGAGCAGATGGCCCAAGGCCCCGCAGAGGAGGAGAGAACTGTGTCCTCTTGCCCTGGGCCCCTGGGTGGGCTCTGCATACTTCCTGCTGGCCTGCCAGCCTGCCCTGAGGTTCTCCAGCTCAGCTTTCTCGCAGCACAGCCAGGCTGTCTCCCGGGACTAGACAGGGTGCTCAGCGTCTCTTCATGATGCCAGGACCCCATCTGATCAGAGAGCAAGATCACTCAGTGGATAGGAACATATATGAATTTGGGCAGCATCCCCAGCCGCTCCTCGTCATTGCTCTGAGGCTTAGAGTAAAAAGATGGTGCTTATAGAGTGGTGAGCTGGCATTAGGCCACTGGTGACACTCAGGAACAGCTGTCCCCCCGTTGGTGGCTGACTCTCAGAGTCAGGTCTAGGGCACCACTCGCCCCGTCCCCCAGCGGGAAACGGCTCCTTGGCCATCAGTGCACCTCAGGCTTAAATGACCCCCTGGGTGAGCAGCACACAGTTAAACAAGAATGTGATGGCCACGTGCAGCGTGCCCAGCCCACGTCCAGTGCTGGTGGGGACTAGAGCAGGAAGAGCCTTGGATCATGGCCGGGCAGGGGCTGCTCCCAGCTATGGTGCAAGTGAAAGAGCCCTGCAGCCACGGCCAGCCTGCCTGTGCCTGGCAGGGAATCCAGTCAGTGAGGGGAGGACGGTCGGGGACCCTGAGGGGTGAAGTGACCCAAGGAAGCTGAGAGGAAGGTGAAGGCAGTCCTGACAGAGAAGACCATGTGGCCTGGAGGCTGGCGTGGGCCTTAGATATCAGGACAGGGAGCTGTGGGCATACCGGTCACTTTAGACCTCTGCCTGCATCTGCCCGGTCTGCCCAGATGGTTCCAGCCTGACCACATCGCGAGGGCCACGCCAAGCCAGCAGGGCTGCCCATCAGCCAGGCCCTCATGCCTCCAGCTCTATCTCCCGTTTGTCTCCTTGGAGCCCTCTGAGGAGCCCACCTGCTTGTACTGCAAGAGAGCCACAGCCCCAGGACTCCCCAGACCCAGTCCCGGGTGGTTCTTAGGGACCCTCTAGTGCCAGAATGGGGGCCCTCCTCCAGGAAGCCCCACAGTGGGGCCTCAGGGAAGCCAGCTGCCACATCTCAGCCACCAGCCCTACGTTCCTGTGCATCATACCTTCCGCTTCTGCCTGTGATCCCACTTCTGGCTTCTACAGCTCGAAAACACTTTAAAGCCAAGGGTCTGTTTCTGCTCCTTCATTGTACACAGGGAAACTGAGGCCTTGAGGGCAGGACTTGCCCAAAGTCATGCAGGGGACAGGGACCTCGGGCTCTTGCCTTCACCCAGGCAGAGGGCCCTTGCCCACACCAGGGTCCCTGTCAGCTCTGAGCACACCCGGCCCTTGGATCCAGCCGTCTGCAGAGCCTGGGAACACTCGGGGTGTTTGGTTTGGCTTTGAGGCCACTTTGCCATGAGACGATTTTCCCCAGCATGGGCCTGGGGCAGGGCTGGGATCTGGACTGGGGCCTGGGCTTTCTAGAGGGGGCCCAAGAGGTGGGGGCATCTGGAGAAGATTTCTGCCCACTGCGACACACCCCCCCAGCAACCTCACTCCATTTCCCTGGGACTCCTTCCAAACATATAAAACCCCTACTCAGGCTCCAAGGGGGAGCTTGCATCTTTGGTTTTCAAAGTGTGAAAGCAAATGCCTTTGGGTACCTTGTGAGACACAGTTTTCAAGATGCCTATTTGTCTTTCTTCTTAGAGGGGGGCTGGCTGCAGCCAGCCTTGGTTCCCATTCTGGGCATCTCAGGTGGCAGCCCAGCCTCCCTTCTGAGGCCAGCCTTCCTGGCTTCTTGATCTGAAAAAATAGGGCAGCAGCTGAGAGGGACTTTTCCCTAGAAAAGAAAGGGAGGGAAGGGGCTGTGATAGTGGCCCTGCTGGGTATGTGCAAGATCCCCTCCGAAGGCTGAGACCACAGGGGGCGTCCTCTCTGACCCTGGCAAGCCTCCATCCTCAGGTGTGTGAGGTCTCGACAGGAAGCACCACGCTTCACTCCCAGGCACTCCATCTCCGCAGTTAGGGATGGCACCTCAGCCCACCTGAGGCTGGGGAGGCAGACAGTCCATTGCACATCTTCAGGCTCAGTTTCCCCATCTTGGAAATGGGAATAATGAGATGACATATGTATAGCATGGAGCACAGCGTCTGCCAGCATACAGGAAGTGCTCCATACATGGAGGACACTATTAGTGACAGAGATGAAGACACAAAATGTCACAATCATGCTAAAAACAGCCAATGCCATATAGCAGTCCCAGTGTACCAGGCATTGTTTTGTACATAATGCCTCATGTACAAAACCCACTCAAGCCTCATGTGCAGAACTAGGTGCCAATGGCAGTGTGAGGAGTGAGAAATATGAAAGGCTTCATAGGAGCTTCAACTCTTCCAGGGGTCTTGGGGCTTGGAGGACAGATCAAAGAGGTGAGGGGACATGGAATTAGGCCTTCAAAGGTGAGTCAGAAAATGGCAGGACATTAGATGTGGCTGGGGAGGGTAGTGTTCCTGAGAGAGCCCGGGAAGGGGAGGTCAGCCCACACCAAATCATGTGAGAGGTCTCAGGTGCTCCGAAGGCTGGCACAGGGTGGGAGGCAGGACAGGCCAGACTTGGGGGGTGGTCATAAGGAACATCCGAAGCCGTCTGCCCCCTCTTTCTTGTGCCACCCACAGAGTCTCTGTCCAGAAACACCTTCCTGCCATCCATGGCACATGTGCGCCCTCCTCTCCTGATTAGGTCGCTGGGAATTTCTAAAGACAGGAACACACAGGTAACAACTGTAGAGTCCAGGGTGAGAAGATATGGTGGGTTCCTGCAGCCACAGCATGACTCGGAGTAGAACAGAGATGGAGGGTCAGGGCAGAGAGTGACAAGCCCCTTCACTGCCGAGTACACACACTGATCAGAAGTCCTGATTCATGTACAGACAAGGATGTGCTTGAAACCCATGGGCTCCTCTGCCCCTCCCCCACCCCCCACCGAGGCTAAGCCAGGGTGGGTGCGAGGGTCTGGCTGGGACAGAGATGAGGCTGGGCTGCAGCAGTGATGGTTACAGGGCTCACCACAGTGATGTGGCCAGTGGTTGGGGTCTCATGCCCAGCACGTGAGGACACAGCCAAGATGGCACAGGGACTCCTGGCTGATGTGGGGCGTGAGCAGCCCATCACGGAGAGGGGTAAGCACTGGGGAGCCGGCAGTGTTCTACAGGGAGGAGGCTTCCTGTTCTGCAGACAGCCACAGAGGGCCAGGCTCCCTGCCAAGCTGTCAGCTGCTAGGGAGCACCCACTGGGGGCCCAGTTCAGATCCCGCCCCTGCTGTGGGTCCTGGAGCGAGTTATTAACGCTTACCCTCTTTGTGACTCTGTTTCTTCACAAGTAAAATGGGATAATGGTCTTGCCTGCTTCATAGTGCTGTCTTGAGGATTAGCAGTGCCCTACTGATGCTAGGAAAGATTGAGGGCAGAAGGAAAAGAGGGCATCAGAGGATGAGATGGCTGGATGGCATCACTGATGCAATGGACATGAACTTGGGCAAACTTGGGAGATGGTGAGGGACAGGAGGCCTGGTGTGCTACAGTCCATGGGTGGCAAAGATGTGGACGCAACCGGGTGACTGAACAGCAGCAGCGTGCTGGCACAGCTGTCGCAGGGCCCTTAGTGCGTAAGTGCTCTTCTCACCACTGGAGACGCCCTCAGCCATAAGCAAGCTGGCCTCGCCGCCTTCACAGTGTCACCCCTTCTGCAAGGCCATCCTGGCTCCACACTGGGCTGGGGCCTCTCTGCGTGTCCCTGGCCTTTCCCTCCCAGCCTTGACCTTCTAGGCTGATGGGGCTTGTCAGATCCTCCACCTGCATCTCCATCTGCCTTCCGGTGCCTGGGGCTGCACAGGGCAGGGGTAGGTCCATCACCTGTGGGGTCCAGTGCTTTCCTTTATCCGGAGCCCTCTCCCTCTTGGTCTCTCTTTGTTACGCCTCCCTCCTTGTCCTGTGTCCTCCCCAGTCCCTGCCTTGCTCTCTGCCCCTCTCTTTCTTCATCATTTCCTATCTCCCCCGGACCTGAGCCGGTAACCTGGTCCCGGCCCCTCGCCCTCCCCTCTAATTCCCAGTTCCACCAAGTGCTGGCCTCGGCCCGCCAATTCCTTCGGTACTTCACCTCTTTTTATTTCTCTGTCTCACTCTCTTGTCTCTGTCCTTCCATGTCTCTTTCACTTGGGCTCTCTTGAGCCAGGAACCTCACCTGTGACCTCCCAAACTGGCTTCTATTTTGATCAGTTCATGAGTGATCACCTTCACCAGCACTCGCTGTGATTGTGCAGAGTGAGGTCACCAGGGTTCCTGCCCCCAGAGGCACCGCCCCACTCCCTCTCTGAGCTGGCCTTGTGGAGCCTCAGTTTTCTCATCTGGTGAGACCGAGGAGCATTTGTTTAGAGGACCAGAGATACTGCTGGTAGCAAAGTGTAGACTCCCAGTAGGTGCTCAGTTAACAGTGGCTGCTGTCTGTGTACTGTTTTTTCTGTTTATTTCAGGCTGGGGAGGGGAGGGCCGCAGGAAGCCCAGGGCCCCTGCGTACATAAGTGTGAGGACTGCCTGCCGCAGTGTGGCTCCAGATGGATCTCTCCCAAAACACTTCACTGCTTTCTGCCCGGGACTCAGTTCTCTTGAGTGGTCACACTGGAGGCTGGCTGTGTGGCTCTGGGCTGCTCACATTCCGTGTCTGAGCCCTCTGTTTCCTTCTCCATTTTATGAGGGAAGAAAACCCAGATTCAACAAAAAGTTGGATCTGAACTCTAAGACGACAGCCCAGGACAAGGCTATTGAGCGGCCGTTCCACATTCCATGTGTCTCTCTCCCTCCAGCACCACAGCCTCGCCACCCCCACAGCCCTTCCAGACCACGCACAGCTCCGGGACCGCCAAGCCCCCCTTCCAGCTCTCCGACCCACTCCAGCAGCAGGAAGAGCCAGCACCCGCCAGCAGCTCAGCGCCCGGCCGCTCCCTGGCCGCCCTGCGCTTGCTCCCTGCCGTTGCTGCCAGCATAGTAGCCTCCTTCCTGCTGCACACCCTTGGACCCCCCTGACCTCGGCCGCATGCCTGCCCGGAGCAGAGAAAGAAGCCAGAGAAACCGACGGGAAGGTCTGCAGCCACACCCACTGCCCCTGCCACCCTCCAGGGGTGCTTGACACCTCTCGGGCAGTCCCGATGGGATCCGTTAAAACACTAGAGCTTTATTGTACCTGACTTACATCTTCTTTTTTGTAGAAGGATCTTAATTTCCCATAGTGCTATGGGGCTCTTTTGTAAAATATGTGTCCATATTAAAAAAGAAAAATGTATTTATTCTACTGATAAAACTATTTTTATGTGGCCGATGTTAATAACTAGCCCCATCACCAACCCAGGAGGTGAACCCAGGTTGCCAGGACAACTGCGACCTTGCAGGGACTGTGGCTTTGAACTGGCTAGCTCCTGGATCAGTGGAGTCCTCCAGCATGCTGGTTTGGCTTCTCCCACCATGGGGTCCTCAGAGGGAGAGGCAGGCAGACAGGCTTAGCTTTTGTGAAACTGGACTTGGGAGCCAGAGATGTGAACGCTGACGGTCCTTCCTTCCCCTGGATGCATCCTGGGGCTGGGAAGGTACTTTAGGAAAGAGAATGCTGCTATTTTGAAAACCCTGAGTGTCTGTGAACTGGCCCTCCAGAACTCTTGGTAAGTGTTCCGACCAAAGCACTGGGGTGGGGGAAGGGCTGTTGGCGCTGAGGGAGGTGGACCCCCCAGCCCCAAGTGACAGATGGTTAAACTGAGATGGTTAAACTCACCAAAGAAAAGGCGGTTGCCCAAGGTCACAAAGCAAGTGGGAGATCCGGGGTGTGAGTCTAGACGCCCCCTGTTCTGGCTGGTATCATTAATCCATCTCGGCTTATAGGAGAGGCTGTTGAAGTCATGACCAAATGGAGTGAGCTGAGCCAAAGGACAGGAGCACAGAAGTGCAGTTTTAGAGACAGGGCCTCTAGGAATTCCATGGTAATGATACTCATAATGAGAGCTGCCATTAGCTCAAAGTCTGGCAGGCATTTTGCACACTCACTTTATCACGGATCCTCACACCAGTTCTGTGAGATGTGATTGTCCCCATTTCACAGATGAGGAAACTGAGCCCCTGTACGAGATAAAGGGACTTGTTCAGTGTTCCCCAGCCAGCACCTGGCCCTAGATCAGGGTGACTCAAAAGCAACACTTGTCTCTTGGACCATGTCTGTCAGGTTCTCTGTGCAGAGGAAAGTTCCAAGAGAGGCAGATCCCACCAAATGGGCCAGCACACGCTTCTTACTGCAGCCAAAGAGACCGCTTGGCTACAGTCATCATGTTGGTCCCTCCAGCCAAAGGGCTCTGGCAGCAGGCTCTGCCACGTGTCCCATGCCCCAGCTTGTCTTATCCTGGAGCCAATGAGAGACTTTCCTGCCAAATCAGTGAAGCTGGAGGATAGTTGTGATGGGCCTGCAGAGACAGAGCAGCCAAACGGGGGCAGGCAGGCCACCGAGACTCAGAGAAGCTGACCAGCTCCTCTGTCCCCAGGGTGACAGCCAAGAAGACAGAGGGCCCAGGTTGGCTGCGTCCCAGCCCTGGACCCTCACTGGGCTGGCAGCTCATTAGTTGCAGAGTCCTGGAACGCAAGAGCGGAAAGGACCCTCATTCGACAGAAAAGAACAGTGAGAAGATAGGCCCAGAGAGGCGAGGTACTTCCCCAAGGCTGCACAGCTGGGCAGGCCTGCTGACGCTAGCTCAGTGTTCCTCAGCGACGTCGCACCATGGGCTTCCCTAGCAGGCCTGGTAGTGTCTGATTAGCATCAGTGCCATTGTGCCCAGCCTGGCAGCTGCCTCCTATCTGAGACAGTAGGGTTCTGGGCAACTCATTGGATGGTCAGAAGCCCCAGGGGCATCTTGGCAGGCAGCTGAATTCTTTTCAGTTCTGACCCAAATGAATATGTTTGAACTTGAGACCTGGCAGGAGCCCTGAGCTCTGCTCCACAGGGTCCAGCCCAGCCCTGTGGGTACCACACTGTAAACTGAACTTGACCCCGGCCAAGGCTGGAGTCCATTTATCCTTGGCAGAAATGTGACTTCCTATTTCTGAGCCGGAAGGGGCTTAGCTGACTTTTAAAGCAGGCTCAGAAGGCCTGTTGGACATCAAATAGATGGCGCAGAGTGCTATTTGGATGAGATAAGTGTAAAGGAATTAGAAACACAGAGGCCAGATTTCCCTCTGTTCAGGGCAGAGTGTGGCATGAGATGTATTGAGATGGAGCCTGAGGTTAATTAGAGATGAAGCACTTGGTAAACAGTCCAAGCACCTGACCGCATGCCCAGATCTGTGCCAGGCATGGGGCCAAAGAGGTAAATTAATGCAGTGTGTGATTATCAAACACACACAGTGCCAGGCTCTGTGCTGGGGCCAAATCTAGCCGCCTTCCTTGGCCTAGAGAAGTTCATCATCAAAAGGCAACAAGCAGCCCAATCCCAGGTTCTTAGAAGGAACTTTACAGGTCATTCTGTCCAGGCCCTGCCACAGGCAGGTTCCCCAGATCCCTCCTCTGAGCAGGTTGGGAGATCCCAAGCTCTCCCTCCACCAAGTACTCAAGTGTTTAAAGAAAGCCACATGGGCCGCAGACGGATGGGCTGCCTGATCAGGTAGACACATGCTGATGGGACAGCCAGAGCCAGTGTGAGTTAGACATCTGCAGCCCACATCCACTGTTCCCTGAGGAACCACCACTGGCCAGGATTTGAAACTTACATCCCTCAAGTCCCCCCAAGCAGTAGAGAACTTGCTGACTTATACTTCCAAAGACCAGAGGCATATGGACAGAAATCTGCACAGCTGGGGCATTTGAATTCTCTCTTCCTGGGCCAGGGAACCATCATTCCATCCGCAGTCACTCACGTGATTTGGAATAATCCAGCCACCACTGCTGACATTTTTTTCCGGCATATGATATGTGCCTCTCCTCACAAAATGCTCCTGTTTCTCTGAGAGCATTGTTAAGATCCTAAATCCTTGGCTTAGGACTCTTACCTTTGACCTTGAGGCAGGCAGAGGAGATCAAGGACTGAGGGCCGGCGTGTTCCTGGTGGCCCTGGGTCCTGTCCCCCAGAACGGCTGACGGAATGACCTAGGGGCTTTCTAGGTCAGGTCAGCATGGCCCTGTCTCCTGATCTCCCTCCAGGCCGTTCTGAGCACCAGCAACCCTGTGAAGGCCGGGACCACGAAGGCGTACAAGTCAAGCTGCAGGAAGCTGCAGCGGGCCGCCAAGGGCCCCACCAGCTCTGAGCGCCAAAGATCTGGAGTCTATGAAGCGTAGCCAGACTGAAGCATATTTGTCCTTCCCACGACAGACAGGCTGTTTCACATATGCTGTTTCCCAGGCCTGGAAATGCCTTTCTTTCACCCCTAACTGCTCATCCTTTGAGGATCAACTCAGATATCACATCCTCTAGGAAGCCCTCTGCACTGACTGTGTCTCTGCTCTCCTATCATACTGTGAGCTCCTCAGTGGCAAGGGTCTTGTGAATTCATCCCTGTATCCTCACTGAACACAAAAATGCCACCCAAGAGATGTGCAGAGAAGGACGGAGGAAGAAAGGAGTGAATGAGGAAGGAAAGGAGAGAGGCAGACCTTAGTTCTGCTGGTAGAAGGATCTCCGCAAAGCCAAAGCTGTCGTAAGATGGCAGGTGTCCCCAGAAGTGGTGAGTTTCCCATCAGGAGTGGTGTGTGCGCAGGGGCAGTTGGCCCACTGGCTGGAGATGTGGTAGGAGAGCTGAAGTCTTGGCAAGGCAGTGGGGTAGGGTCCCTCCTGGCTCTTTAATACTCAGGTTCTTTGAACACTGTTATTTTTCCAAAAATTCATCTAAGCAGCCAAAAAAATCACCCGAGCTGGCTCTCTAAACCAGTAAGTTTCAGAAATCAGTCTAGCCTCACTCCCCCCACCCTCCACCCCCATTCTTTAACAGCCCAGCTGGGCCTGACATGAATTGGCATGCTTGCCTGCTGCCCTGGGGCAGGGGGACTTCTGGGCAGTGGGGCAAGGCTGAACCGGAACCCAAGCCCCTACTCCCAGCCCAGAACTCCTTCCCTCCCTGCCCCGCCCCAACACTGAGGGAGAAAAAAGGGGGGGGCCTGAGAACCGACTGAGCCTTCCCAGGCCCTTTCCCAGGAGCATCAGCACACCCTGAGCTTTCCCTCGTGTGTGTGTGTTTAGTCGTGTCCGACTCTGCAACCCTTTGGACTGTGGCCCGCCAGGTTCCTCTGTCCATGAGATTTTCCAGGCAGGAATACTGGAGTGGCTTGCCATTTCCTCCTCCAGGGGCTTATCCTGACCCAGAGATTGAACCCACGTCCCCTGCGTCTCCTGCATTCCTGGCAGACTCTTTACCGATGAGCCACTGGGGGGCCTCTCAGCTCTCCCTGCTCTTTCTCCGAGTGTAGGCTCTTCCTTGCCAGAGATAGCCTAGAGAGTCCTCCACTTTGCTGAGTGACCTTGGGCAAGTCCCCGCCCCTCTCTGAGCCTCCATCTCCTTATCTGTCACATGGAGACTTTGTTTCCTGCTTGGGGAATGCCACGTGCAATCTTGGGGCTCCACAAAGGTGAGGCATTCCCCCCTCCCCAGCCCTGTGCTCAGCTTTCCTCCCAGCACCTGAGGGCTGCCACGGGATCAGGAGCATGTGGCAGGCAAGGAAGGTGACAGAGTAGCGCGCCTCGAAGGGCCCCTCCATCCCAAGTCCCACTGCGGGAAAGTGGACTTTTGAATAAGACTCTCAGTCTAAGAAGTTTCTGGCGGGGCTCTCAGCCATCTTGGGCCCCCAGTGGCTGGGGTGGCAGGGGCTGACTCCTGGTCAAGGGATGTTCTAGCCCAGAGCAAGGGAAGCCAGAGCCCCTGTGCCAATCCTGGGCCTCAAAGAGCTTGCAGGGCGTCCCGGCCCGACTCTCACTGTGTGACACAGCTTCAGATCATAATGTATTGGAAAGGTATTCCTGATGTTGCGCTTTTAATCACCTCTTCCTCTCACCTCTGTGAATTATCCTGAAGAGTTCTTTAAGAATATAATAGAAGACAAAGAAAGATGCTATTAATGTTATTTTGCCAAGAATATTTTTGTAGCATAATATATTAATAAAAGATATGATGACTTCCACGTGACAGTGTCTCTGCATGCCGATGGCTCCCCTCCTCCCGCAGGGGGCCGTGTGGGGAGTCACCTTTGCTCAGAGGGCCAGCACCTGAGGCGGTGGTGCAGAGGACCTAGCATGGGCCCATTTTCCATGTAAAAATTCAGGCAGGTTCTGGGAGGGTGTTCGGGCAGGGGTCCAGCGGCTTGAGAGACCTCACACCACGTGGGGTCCGTGGAGCCCACTCCAGCTTTGTTCATCTGAACAATCAACCCGGAACCTGGCTTCACCCGTGGGGCCCCCTCGCTCACTTCTCACTCATCAGCACCTACTGATTCAACTTTGTTAACACCCTCACCTCTCTCCCTCCCCCGGCGCCAGCCTAGCCCAGGTGTCCTCACTCTCCCTTACCAACCAGGGCTGTGTGCTCTCTGGCCCACTCTCCACCCCCCACCCCCTACAAGCCCGGCAGCCCAAGTGAACTCTATAAACCACAACAACAACCACAAACCTCCCCGGCTTTTTCAAATTACTGTTCCTAGTACACAAGTCAAGGTCACACAAGGCGCTCTGATAACCTCAACCTGCCCGTGTCCCCAGCATGAAATTCACATCTCACCCATTCCCCTCCTGGTTTCTAGCACTGCAGGACTGCAGGTTGTCTCCGTGTGTTTTCAACTCACCCTAACTGTCTCCATCCTCTGCCTTTGCACACACTTTCCCCCCATGCTCCTTGTCTTTCTGTATCTCTCCCCCTCATTCATTGTTCTTGTACCTCCTGCACAGCCCAGCTCCAGCGGTATCTGCTCCACGAGGCTTCCCTTAATCCTCAAGCTGCATCAGCCCTTCTGTCCCTCCGGCCCCACAGCACCCCATTTACTGTGCACCTGGGTTGTGCAGAAATGACCTGCATGTGGCTGTCCTTCCTCTTGACTTCCTGAGGCAGGCGCCGTGGTTGGTCATCTCTGTATTGTCAAGGCACAGGATTTGACATCTAGTGAGTGCTCATGGAAGAAAGACACAGTCAGTGAAGGAGGGGAGGAAGAAGGATGGGAGGCAAGACTTTGGGTAAACGATAGAGCTTTTATATCAGATATCACAGTGTTAGCTGGCTAGGATCTGCACAAGGTGACCGTACTGTAAGGGTCCACCCGGGAAGAGGCGTGGCCCCTGGGACTCGGTGGCAGAAGGGGGCAGGTCACCTAGAGGTTTGGGGTGGGCCAAGTTTCTAGTTTTGAAATCCCAGAGCCTTCACCAGAGCCAGTTCATTGACGATGTTAATGAGCCCTTGCTGGCTCCTATAATAACGTGGACTGCACTTGGGCGGCCCGTCCACGAGACAGGTGACAAGATGCAACTGCAAGCAAATGCTTACTGAGCATCTATTATGCATCAGACAGTGTTCCAAGCATTTCTGTCTTATTTTATTCTCACAACTCTTCTTCCTTATCTCTGTTTTATAGATGAAATAACTGAGAGAGAGAAAGAGAGAGAGAGAGGTTAAGTAACTTGTTCACAATCACACAGCTTATAAATGCTGGAGCCAGGATTGCAACCCAAGTAGTTAAGCTTCCGGACTGTTTCCTTAACCTTTACTCAAGCTCTGCTGTGCTGGCTACAGCCTGTGAGGTGAGCAAGGAGGCCGCTGCCTCCCCCATTTCACAGGGCAGTGGGTGAGGTTAGGTCCCACCCGAGGCCCAATGCCTCTTCTGTGTCCTGGAGCCAGCCCAGACCTCTCTCCCACCCATTGACTCTGGACAGAGCTCCTGATAGGAAGCCTCCTGCTCCCCACCCACCCTCTGCCCCACCGTGATGGTCTTTAGAGTTGGCATCAATAGTGTAAATATCACAGCTGTAGCCTGTGACCTTGTGTTTTCTGCCCCTCCAGCTCTGGTTGTACTCAGGAAAGGAACCCATCATCTACCTGCCTAGACACTCAGTGGGAAAGGGAGCCCTTGTCCTTCCTTGGGGGATGTAGTCCTCAGTTCAAGAAGCTACGGCCTAGGAATGGGGTCTCAGACACTATGGACTGAGTGACCCAGGGGACCAGGGACTCATCAGAGCCCCTGACACCTTGCTCTCCATATGGCAGCAGGTGGCAAGAGGGGAGACCCCGTGTTTATACCTGGTACACTCACGTGTTTGCACCTCCTTTCCTGGGAGCCTTGCCCACCTCTCCTGCCCTGAGCTCTGGACAGGCTCCTGTTGACATGCTTTTCCTGGGAGAAACCAGATGCTCCTTCTGATAGTAGATCATTAGATTCGGGAGAACCCCATCTCAGCCCCACCTCTCTGTAGAGTGGCCCCAGATAAGAGGCTTTCTCCATACAGCTACAAAGATCAGAGCTGGGTCCAGGGAGAAAACTACAGGGGGTGCGGAAGAGCTTCAGAACCAGGACGCAACGCTGAGGAGGCAGAGGAGGGTTCTCTGACTCTGGGAGGTGTGTGCGAGGGGCCGGGGTGTCTCATGGAGAAGTGATCCCACCCCAGGATAAAGGCGGGCTAGTTGGCCATCTCTAGCTCCCTCTGACTCGGACTCTTCTTTTTGATCTCTTCCCCTCTGGGCCCTTGCTCCCCCTCCATCTTTCTATGTCCCTCGAGGCCCCTCCTTCCTGGCCCTGAGCATCCAGGGCCCTGTAGCCAACCCTGCAGCGGCGCAGTGTCCACTGCAACGGAACCTGTACTGGGGACCGCAGGCCCGGCGCTGCAATCTCTGCTGCTGCCAGCGCTGTGGCCGCGGGCAAGCTCCGCCCCTCTCTGGACCTGTCTCCTTATTTACATGAAAGGAGGCGGAGCCGATTGTGGTCACTAAAATTCCTTTGAGAAAGAGCAACCTCCGTTTTCATGTGGAGATATTCCTCTGTGGGTGCCTGAGGTAGGAAGGAAAACTACCGCCCTCTCCCACCTCAAAGGAGGTGAAGGGGAAGATGATCTTTATGACCAGGGGAACAATTCTGTCATGCTGCTTCTGAAAGGGAGAACAAGAGGAGGGAAGAGGAGCGAGGAACTGGGAAGACAGAGAAACCGAGGGAAGTAGGCACAGCACCTCCTAGGCAGAGAGAAAGCGTGCAGATAACAGTCATTTCCTGGCACCTCCTAGGCAGAGAGAAAGCGTGCAGATAACAGTCATTTCCTGGCACCTCCTAGGCAGAGAGAAAGCGTGCAGATAACAGTCATTTCCTGACTGCAGCCAGAACCCCACCTCCATCTGCTCTGCCAATCCCAAGTAGAGTCTCCATGGCTTGAGAAGATGTGGGATGAGGGGACCACAGGAGGGGCTGTTCGCTGCCAGTTGGCATGGAGTGAAGCAGAGGTGGTGAGGTCAAACAACAGAGAACTGGAAGCCAAGAGGGCCACCTCCCTGAGTATAAGCCCCAGGGAATCCACTGACTCTGGGAGGGTCTGAACGTCAGCCATGGAGCTGATGTCCAGGACGATCTTAATCAGGGCTATTGGAGCCAGAATGTTCTGGCCATGTCTGGGTTATGAGTGGACACAAATCACAAGCTTAGATCTGCCCACCTTGGGCTCCCATGAGTTGAGGGTTTGGGGAGCTTCAGGGCTCACTGAATGGTCCAGGAATCAGCCTCCCCTCTCCCTACCTCATCATTACACGCACACCACCCCGCCACCGGACTGCTGCAGCAGGGGCAGCACCCTGGCCGGGCCGATTCCTGGCAGGGTGGAGCTGGGAGGTGTGAGAAGAGTTGGGGACCTCCATCTGCAACTCGCCACAGCCAGGAAGCCAGCCGGGCCAGCCACTGTTAAACGGCACCATAAAAAGAAATTATTTTTCAGAAAATATTCATAAAACCCTGTTTTATGTCAGTTCTGGGCTTGCAAACCAGTTCCTATGCTTTCTCTCTTTGTATTTTCCATTTCTTCCTCCCTGATCAGTCACAAAAAAAGAACGATAAAATTTCCAGCCTGGAGACACAAGTCCCCAGACAAGGATTGGAGAGTCACAGGCTTCCCAGATGATCCCTCCCTAGTTTCCACCTGCCTCCTGTTCCCTGAGACTCAGGAAGCGTGGAAGGAGGACGGAGCAGGATGGTAACAGGGAGAGAGGAGAGGAACACAGGAGGAGACAGGCGGACAAGAGAGGAAACTGACAGAAGATGGAGTGAGGATCCAGGAGTGAGGGGTCAGCAGAAAGAGGGACAGAAGAGGGAGAGGCAGACAGACTGTGCTGCAGAGCGAGGAAGAGGAGGGAAAGGCAGTCAGAAGAGGCTCGGGAGGACAGAAAGAAAAACGCCAATGGGGAGAATCCAAGGGGAGAGGGACCAGACCGCCTGGAGTCGGCACACAGCAGGGTCTCAGCGAAAGCAAGGCAGCACGGCGTGGGTTGCCAGCACAGACTGCTGCCTAGGATGAGGGGCCAAGACACACAGACCTCTAGAGACACTCTTGGGAGCAAGCATCCTCCTCCACACAGGGAGACTTGAAAAACACAAATTCCCTGCTTGAGTCCTCCAGTTCAGGAGAGCAGCCCCCTCACCCTTCATCCTTCAACAAAGATTCTTCAGGCTCAGCAGCAGTCACGGGCTGGTCTTCAGGGGTCCTGGGGCCTGGTCCTGACCTTGCCCCCACTTCCAGGGAGTCCCTCTCTCAGCCTCATTTCCCTCATCTCTATAATGGGCATAATAAACACAGTTCTGGCACAGGTTACAATAAGGTTGCAATGAGATAGTGGATGGAAACCAAACCCCAATACATGGTTAGTTGTTACTGCTGCCCCTGCAGGCTGCAGAGTCCAGCAGCTAGGTGCAGAGTCGGGAAGTGGCCGCTGCCGCTGGAGGCCCGCAAGGGTTTCAGCCCTGGAGGTGAGGTCCAGGCACAGCCAAGGGCAGTGGCCCAAGTGGTGGGCAGGCGCAGACCTGGACTACCTCACTGCGTACATTTAGAAGCTGGTGCTTTATCAGATAGGTAATTGGAGCCAACGGGTCAGTTAGGCTAGAGCACGTCATCCAAGTTTTCTGTTCCCCTGGCATTATGGTATTTGATTTTGCAAGTCACCCTGGCTCCAAAATCACTGCAGATGGTGAGTGCAGCCATGAAATTAAAAGGCTCCTTGGAAGAGAAGCTATAACAAACCTAGACAGCATATTATAAAGCAGAGACATTATTTTGCCAACAAAGGTCTGTATAGTCAAAGCTATGGTTTTTCCAGTAGTCATGTATGGATGTGAGAGTTGGACCATAAAGAAGGCTGCATGCCGAAGAATTGATGCTTTTGAACTGTGATGTTGGAGAACACTCGAGAGTCCCTTGGACTGCAACGTGATCAAACCAGTCAATCTTAAGGGAAGTCAACCCTGAATAATCTTTGGAAGGAGTGATGCTAAAGCTAAAACTGCAATACTTTGGCCACCTGATGCAAAGAACTGACTCACTGGAAAAGACCATGATGCTGGGAAAGATTGAAGGCGGGACGAGAAGGGGACGACAGAGGATGAGATGGTTGGATGGCATCACTGACTCGATGGACATGAATCTGAACAAACTCTAGGAGATAGTGAAGGACAGGAAGGCCTGGGGTGCTGTAGTCTACGGGGTCACAAAGAGTTGGACATGACTTAGCGACTAAAAACGACTAAGCGTCTGTCCTGTGGAGGAGCCTTAGGGTGGGTGGACCCTGGCTTAGGGCAGGAAAGGGGAGGTTGGAGGAGGAATAAGGCTGGCCCTTATTTTCACCCCGAAGAACCTGTGCCTGAGCCTGGTTCTGACCCCACGCTCTCGGATGTGGGGTGGGTGAGATGTGCCCACTGTCACAGGGGCCTGTGCCCTTGTGGGGCTGAGGACGCCTAACTGCCTTGGACCTGGAGGATACACGAAAGGTTGCAGCAGGAGGCTGGGCTTGGGTGGGGCCTGGCGCCTGGTGTGAGCAGCTGCAACCTGCAAGGCCCTGGGACTTTGCCCTGTGGGCAGCAGAAGCCACAGGCAGTTTTAGAACAAGGCAGCGCAATGCCGTGTAAAAGCCTGATGGCCTGGGCCCTATCTCTCCTCCCTCTGGGTCTCTGTTCCCATCAGCAAACTAGAAGAGCTCCCATGAGGACTCAGGGTCAAGCGGATGTGCCTGTGCTTACAGAACCCAAGTGTTCTGAGTGCTTCGTGGTGGTGGTGAAAGAAGGTAGTGAAGATGACAGAGGAGGAGGGCACTTACTGAGCTCCGCCTCCCCCCCCAGGCCATGACAGCTCGCAGGGCACAATGACACAGGAAGCCTCATGGTCCCAGGGACTCTCCTCCGTGACGGCGGAGCAGGGTGCGAGGGCATCGGCCGCTCTGCATTGGAAGAACCCTGACAACGACTGACTGTGAAGCTCTCTTTCCCCACTCTCTGAGGAGCAGTCCCCCTGGGCCAGACCCAAAGGTGCAGAACCAGAAGCCTCCCAGGGCAACCTCAGCTGGGATTTGAACCTGGATCGTGCTGGTTGGTGAAGGCTCGCCTGCCGTCTGGTGACTGCCACCAGGAGGCAGTGTTGCCCGGGCTGTGACCTCGGGCTCCAAACAAGTGACCTGGAAGGGCAAGGCTGCAGCTTGGGAACTGGAAAGGATCAGGCTTGCCTTTGGTTTGGGGAACAGATAAGAAGACCACCAAGAGCAGACTCGCCCAAGTCGTGTTGGCACATTCAAGGTGGAGGCTGAGTCTAGATTTCCAGACTCCCAGGTGCCCTCCTGGCCTCAGCACACTGTGGCTCACCTGGATGTAGGGCAGTGGGCCAGCATCCAGTTCACCTCAGCTTCCAACACCTTCCCCCCTGTGAGCTTGAATCTGCAGGGAGGGCAGGCCCTGTGTTTGGAACTTGTTCAGAAATATTAATGCACGCAATGGGCTTCCCTGGTGGCTCAGACAGTAAAGAATCTGCCTGCAACACAGGAGACCTGGGTTCAAACCTTGGGTCAGGAAGATCCCCTGAAGGAGGAAATGGCAACCCACCCCAGCATTCTTGCCTGGAGAATTCCATGGACAGAGAAGGCTGACAGGCTACAGCCCATGGGGTCCTAAAGAGTTGGACACGACTGAGCAACTAACACTCTCAGTGAAGTACTATTGAGCAACTACACTATGCCGTGCATTGAGCTCCCAGCTAGAGGACTGGTCCTCCCTGTCTCCCAGAGTCCACAGCTTCGGGCGATGCAGGCACCAGGAGTAACACTATAACAGGTGATGTTTACCCGGAGGGCAGGGCCAGCCTCAGGACTTAGAGTTGATCTGGAAGCACACTGACGTCCTCCTCAAACCTCCTTCCCCTCTCCGTCCCCATTAATCCTGCTTCCCAGTTCCCCTCAGTCTCTCCAGCCACATGTTCCCTTTACTCCCCCCACAAATCCATGCTCCTGCCACATAGAACTCCTCAAGTTTCCCTGAACAGAGCTCCAGTTACCGGCCCCCACTGTCCCCTGCATAGACAATTTCCCAGTCTCCCTATGTTTACCCGAAATTTCCCTCTTGTTCTCCAAGACCTCATTTCATTCTACCTCCTCATAGACATTTCCCTGGCCTACCAGCCTCACAGTTTACACCTCTTCTGAAGCATGGGCTTCATATAAGCAGGCTTAGATTATGGTTTTCTTATGTCTTATTGCTCTTTAAAAAAAAAAAAAAGGCAAAGCCCATGGTGCAGAGACCTTACTCATCCTTGTATTCCCTGAGTGAAGTCTTTAAAATAGAGGACATGTGACTGATATCTCAGAGAAGGCAATGGCACCCCACTCCAGTACTCTTGCCTGGAAAATCCCATGGATGGAGGAGCCTGGTGGGCTGCAGTCCATGGGGTCGTGAAGAGTCGGGCACGACTGAGCGACTTCACTTTCACTTTTCACTTTCCACTTTCATGCATTGGAGAAGGAAATGGCAACCCACTCCAGTATATATCTAGTTCATTAACTTTATAGCTGAAGATTAAGTACCATTCAAGATTAGTACTGAATTTATTTTATCAAAAGCAAAACAGAAAGCAATGCAAACCTCTGGGTACCACACAGGTCTGAGTCTTCCCTCTCGTATGCGTGGTTTCTAAGAGAAATCCTCCAAGTCAGTGTTTATCAATAGGGATAATATCACCACCCACAGGGTGTTTTGAAACTCTGCAGGGGAATTTGGGTTTTCATATATTGTTGGGAGGGGGCTTGTGATCATGGGTCAGGGATGCTTGGTGTCCTGTAAGGAGTTCCACAAAGAGAATTATTCCCTATCCTGCACAATGTTTGCACATCTTGCCAGACATTCGTCAGGAGAGAAAAAGCCATTTGTATTATCTGAGCCTAAAACCATTTTACATAAACACAAAGTTGTGGGTTGTTTTGCAAAGTTTTCATATATATATATATATATACTACATCTTACAGGAATGAAATTGCCTTGCACACTGAAAGATAAATGTACGTTGTTTTGTTCCAAACCTTACCAAGAGCTACTCACCACTTCTGAAGGCCACCTTACGGACAGCACTGCTTGCGCATTTGAAGCATCAGAGCAACACACCTCTATCCCACTGTATTTTAGCAGTCACATTCATAGTGATTCAACAAAAAGGCATGTGCATAGAGAATGCCTCCTGCCATATCAGTAAACAGGATATTTCAGCCCTCAAGCCATCAGTCACAGTAGCTATCCGACAGTCTACCCTGTGGGGATTCAGGTTGGAGAAAAACAGGATACCGGCCCTAGATAGTTCAGTTCAATCGCTCAGTCATGTCCAACTCTTTGAGACCCTAAGGACTGCAGCATGCCAAACTTACCTGTCCATCACCAACTCCCAGAGCTTGCTCAAAATCATGTTAAGGTGCCCATCAAAGGAATGTGCCCAGACTCTTGCACCTTCCATACAGACAGAAGTGCTAAATTCATTAACTTGTGATGTCCAGTTTTTCTTTAACTAACAGTCATCTCTTGATGTTCTGACTACCTTTTTTTAATTGAAAAACTCCTATATATCCTGGCTCTCCACTTACCTCTTCAGACCAATCCTCAGACCTCCTGAAGGCCCCCTAATGGACAGCACTGCTAGTGCATTTGAGGCATCAGAGCAACACTTGGATGACTGTCTCTGGGTTTAAGTCCTCAGTTTACCAAATAAAATGTAATTCTCAGTTTTTAGGTCGTGCAGCTTTTTTTCCCCCCGTCGACAGGTGCAAGACTTTGACCACTGCAGTATGTCTGCTAGCTTTCTTATGCCCAACATTAACAGACCAAATTACATATTGTTTTATTATCAACTACTTTCCTTTTCCTTTTATTTCTCTTTTTCCCTACAGTTAGGGCATCATATTAAATTTTTAAAATCATATGTGTAGGTGTTTTGTATTATCCAGATATTTGATTTTAGCATAGAAGCAGCATTATAAAGTACTTGTAATAAAAAAGGATATTGGTTGAAAACCCCTGTTCTACATATGTCTTTCAAGTCTGAGAAGTGAAAAGAACTGTGATGTTGGACCAGTCCCTAGAATCTGAAGCTAACGATCTTTTATCCTAAATTACACTAGACTTTTCTGAATGATTTGCCAAGAGATTAGTGTCTTTCAAAGGATAGGAAGCTGGTATGATCTATGGCAAAGAGCAACAAGCCTGGGCTGAAGACTCTGCTGCTAGTTACTGGTTACCTTGCCTTGAGAGTATGACTTAATCCTCGACTTATTTGCCTCATCTGGGAAATGAGGACAAAGATAACTTACTTTATAGCTTGGAATTGTGATTAACTGAGACAACAGATCAGAACTGCTTCATATGTAAAGCCCACATCAATGCAGGTTATTAAGGTTGTCAGAAGAGAAAAGAAATAGACACGCTGAATTTTCACCATCCCTCCACCCTCCACTCAGGAACCCCAAGCTGTGTAAGTGGGAGACGATGGTTAACTCAAACCCCAAACTGGGTTCTGGGCCTACCTTGCCACTGATTCAATAAACAACACCAGGCCAGTGGCATCCCCTTTCTGAAGTTCAGTTTTCCTACTTGAAGACGGCAGGAATTAGAGCAGATGAGCCTTAGAGAGCCTTCTAGCTATGGCAGGAGCTTTTTCCACCCTCCAACCTCTCAGCTCAGCTCCCAGGCTTTGAAAGCACCTCCTCTAAAAAGTTGGTTTGCATCAAATGCTAAAGGTCACCAACTTGCTGACACCTTTAGCATTTCCAAGTCCAGCAGCTTGACTGGCTTTTAAAGGGATGTTGGATTTCTTTAGAGCTTGGTGAAAAGCTCCAGCTCCACGTTAGAAGCACTCCAACCACATTCTAGCAGAGCCCATCTTTAAACAGGTCCAAAGGCACACCCAGCGACCGTGGTTGGTTGTGGTGTGGAGAGGAGGCTCGGGGAGCCTTTGGAATGGGAGACAGGCAGAGCAGCCACGGGAGTGTGGGATGTGGACTGGACTGGACTGGTAAGAGAAGCCACTCGGAAGGATTTTTCCACAAGAGCTGAGCATGAACTCCCAGTGGCTGGCTGTGCAAATAACAGGGAATGAGGGCACAGAGAGACATGGTTTGGGGGTGTGGGGTCCCAGGCAAAGGATTTGAGCTAGGAGGTGGTCTTAGGGGATGTGGGGCTCAGGGAAGTAAGGGGTCTAGAGCATGACTTGGAAGTCCCTGCTGTGGATTTTGGATTTGATCACTGACTGCAACTAAAAGTCTTTTATTTGAGAAGATGGGAAAATAAGTCATGTCTCTCTGGGATACTGAGGCTCCTGAGGAATGCAGAGGGTGCAGTGGGCCAGGGAATTCAGGAGGCACAGAGAGCTGAGCCAACTCTCCCAGTGGGCCCGGGCCCATCTGCCTGTGCAGGCCAGGGAAACAAGCACAGGCTGGCAGATCCCGGTCAGATGCAAAGTCCTGACCGGTGTCCATGCTTGGCCTCAGCACCCTCGTGGGTGGGCACACAGGCTGCCAGCTCAGGCCCATGTTAGAAGTCCCTCCAGGGGATGAATCTTCCAGCATTCCTCCAAGCACTTGGTCCCAAGCTTCCCAGGGACTCAGGCCAACCAGAAGAGGTGCTTTGCCTGCTGTGGTTTATGCTCCATGAGGCTGTTCCCTTCTCAGAGGACAGCTGCCCGGCCCGCTGCTCTGGCTCCGACACAGCTCTTTGCTTTCAGCTTTTGAATTTCAAAGTAAACCTGAGGCTGACTGCAAACAGATGGATGGGGTCATAAAAATCCCTCAAGCAGGGAGCAAAGAGGCTCGTGGTTATAAAAGAGAGGCTCCTTTGGAAGAACGATACCAGTGCCCATGCTGGGTTCCTGCCTCTATGAGGCCCTGCTCATTCTTTGCCGCAAACAGGCCAACCCTGCCTCCTTCTCACCCATCCAAATCCTACTTGCTTTCAAGGCTCAGACCAGCCCCAGCGTTCCCAGGCAGCCTTCTGTGACTTCCTCTCCCAGACCTTATACCTCCCAGCCACCTGGCTACCAGACTACTCTACCTTTGAGCTCCTGGGGTTATGACTTCCCACACCCCTTCACAGAGATCTACCGCGTACATGACTGGCAGCTTTTTTCCATTAAATAATCTTTCAAAATATATTCTAGGCATAATATCAGAAAACACCTTCCCCTTTGTGATTAATCCAGTGTTGGACAAGAGATTGATGCTGAATCAATGCTACATTGATGCTTTTCATGAAAAAGCAACTTTATATAACTTCAGTAATAGTGGACAGGAACTGGATGATGTCAATATCACCTCTAAGCAGCTGCCATGGGGACTTGTTATGATGCAACACAGGAAGTATCATTGTACTGAGCAGTGAGGGACCCATTTCCAGGGTGCACTCCAGGCAGGAAGTGTCCTCACTGAGAAAGATGACTTGTTATGTTGTTGTTGTTCAGTCACTCAGTTGTGTCTGACTCTTTACAACCCCATGGACTGCAGCATGCCAGGCTTCCCTGTTCTTCACCATCTCCCAGAGTTTGGTCAAACTCATGTCCATTGAGTCAATGATCCATCCAACCATCTCATCCTCTGTCGTCCCCTTCTCCTCCTGCCCTCAATCTTTCCCAGCATCAGGGTCTTTTCCAATGAGTCAACTGTTTTCTTCAGGTGGCCAAAGTGTTAGAGCTTCAGCATCAGTCCTTACAATAATATTCAGGACTGATTTCCTTTAGGATGGACTGAATTGGTCTCTTTGCAGTCCAAGGGACTCTCAAGAGTCTTCTCCAACACCACAGTTCAAAAGCATCAATTTTTCAGCATTCAGCCTTATTTATGGTCCAACTCTCATATCCGTACATGACTACTGGAAAAACCATAGCTTTGACTAGACAGAGCTTTGTCGGCAAAGTAATGTTTCTGTTTTTTAATATGCTGTCTAGGTTTATCATAGCTTTTCTTCCAAGTTCCTCTTAATTTCATGACTGGCAGTCACTGTCCACAGTGATTTTGAAGCCCAAGAAAATCAGGTCTGTCACTGTTTCCAATTTTCTCCCATCTATTATGCCATAGAGCAAAAGAGAGCTCTTGGCAGAGGGAATGAGAAGACAAGATGAAGAACGAGGAGGTTAGGAAAGTTATATAAATCGTAGAACATATGCAGGCTTTAGAATCAGAATCCCAGTTCTGCTATTTGCAAGCTATTTGACTTTGTCCAAGGGATTCAATCTCTCTGACCCTGAGTTTTGTTACTTGTCAATGGGAATGATAGTAATATCTATCCTGCAGTTTTACTATGAGATGTAAAGGAGATAATGATGCTCAAGATACGCTAAGTGTTTTTATCAAAGAGAGACCTGCAGACCAGGCAGATGGCAGGAGGGAGCCACCTCTGCATTAGCAAGAAGAATTGACATCCAATCTGGGTTGGATGAAGTGAGAACACCTCAGAAATGCAAAGATACTTGCTTCTATTTATTGAGGGCTTATGGGGCTTCTCCAGTGGCTCAGCGGTAAAGAATCTACCTGCAATACAGGAGATGCAGGTTCGATCCCTGGGTCAGAAAGATTCCCCTAGAGGAGGGCATGGAACCCACTCCAGTATTCTTGCCAGGAGAATCCCATGGACAGAGGAGCCTGAAAGGCTGTGATCCATGGGGTCGAAAAGAGTTGGACACGACTGGAGTGACTAAGCACAGCACATACTGAGGGCTTGCTATGTGCCACCTGACAGGCAAAGAACATTTCAATGTTTACACTGTCCTGGAGTGTAAAGGCCATTGTCCCTGCTTTACAGATAAGGAAACAGAGGTTCCAAGAAGTTAGATGATTTACTCATGGTCACCTAGCCAGTGTCAGACTCCACTCTTCTACACTTAAAAGTTGAGCATTTGAGACAAAGAAACTAAAGTATAATACACTGTTACTTGTAACTTTTCCTGGTGCCTAAGAAAAGTTTGAGGCCTCAAAGCTGAGGCCTCAAAGCTAAAGACTGATGCATCCCAATTCAGAAAAAGGAAGCCAGACCACTCCTGCAGGACTTGCTGAGGGAAAACAAAACTAGCCCAGCACCCACAGGCCACCCTTGCCCTACCAACCTATTCATGGGTAGCACTGAGGCCAGAGGACCCTCAGAGCAGGGATGGGGATATGGAGGCAGTGAGGATGGACTTTCAGAGCAGAAACCTCGGGGGAACTGGAAGATGCTAGCCAGGGAGGGCTTGGCCCACATCAGGGAGGACCTCCGTTGTTCTGAAGAAATCCACTCGTATGCCCCCAGCCAGAGAAAGAGCCAGCACTCGGCCATCTGCCACACAGAGAGCCCTGGTGTCTCTCCTCCCTTCATCTCGCCTCTGTGTCCAGCCTTGCAGGAGCCATTTCAGCCTCCACTGAATGAAAGAAGTTATGGGGCTTACTCTGTGCTGACAGGGGAGTGGAGAAAAATGAACACTGAGAATTTGATGGGAAATTTAGATTGATTTTCATCAGGCAGGAGTCTTTAATATGTGAAAAGAAGACTCTTCTAATAGCTGATAGGGACAGGAAAGTTATTGAATGGGCATGCACAAAAGGTCATCCAGCGGTGGGACTTCCTTGGCTGTCCAGCAGTTAAGACTTCACCTTCCAATGCAGGGACTGGGGGTTCAATCCCTGGTCAGGGAGCTTCGATCCCATATGCCTCATAGCCAAAAAAAAAAAAAAAAAGAAAAACATAAAACAGAACAATATTGGAACAAATTCAATAAAAACTTTAAAAAATGACCCATGTCAAAAAAAATTACATAAAAACTCATTCAAGGATGAAGAGGGAGCACAGAGCCAGTTGCAGGGCATGGTTGGGGAAAAATAATAAATTTGTTTCCTCTCTGCACTCCACTGGGTCCAACCAGATAAATCAGAAGTTTACATTAGGAAATCGGGCCAGTGGAGTCAGCCGCACAAGCAGCATCAGGCAGGACAAGGTGAAAAAGAAGCCAAATCAGACCATGGCAGGGGTTCTGCCTTTGGCTGCTGTGACAATTATTCTTAGCAGTTCATTAGTAAGGAAACACGGAAGTCCCATCTCAAAAGTCACTGATGTAGCACTAGAACCATTAAATCCAATTAGCACTGTGCTAACTATGTAGTAAGCTGTGTATGATTTTCATTCCCAAAATGAAAGTCCAAGTTTAAAAAAAAAAAAAACCTGCGGTTTTGTTGTGTGGATACATCTGAACTGGGTTGACCATTAGAAGTCCAGATTCTGGAGTCCAGAGAACAGAGTCATCGTCTAGCTGGCATGGTAAAACATTTAGTCAAAAGACTCTACATATGAAAGCCTTGAAAATGGCTTTCTTGGTCTTAAAGTAAGACCTTGATTCACAAACCTAGTACCCAAGTTCATGTCTCGCATCAGAGACCCGTATCAACCGCCAGTCGACACCCACTCCCAGGGCCCTTGCTCTCCTGGAGTTCTTAGGCAGGGCACTGGGTGTCATCCTCTCACCCACACCGCCAACAGCCCTGAGAAATCAGCACCACCTCCCCTGTTGTATAACCACAGACACCGAGGTTTGGAAAGGTGAGGGACTTTTGGGGGCACCTCAACCCAGGGATCAAACCCAGGTCTCTCGCATTGCAGGAGGATTCTTTACCAGCTGAGCCACAAGGGAAGCCCAAGAATACTGGAATGGGTAGCCTACCCCTTCTCCAGGGGATCTTCCCGACCCAGGAATCGAACCGGGGTCTCCTGCATTGCAGGTGGATTCTTTACCAACTGAGATATCTGGGAAGCCCTCACAGCTAGGAAGTGGCTGCAAAAACCAGAATTAAGGTCCCTAAGACGCTAATCCATGCCTTTTCAACTACCCTAAAACAGAGCCTGGCCCAACCCCCGTCCCTGCCTTTTGGAGCCCAGAATTCTGCCCTGCACAGAGCTACTCCCTTGGCCTCCCAGCCCAACTCCATGTGTGTTTCTTCATATCACATTCACTCCCTGACCTTACATGACAGACTTCTTCCTGAGCCCAATGCCCCCACGCACCAGCCCCATGAGAACTAGAAGGTCAGCCCCCAGGTTTCACACCTTTCCTGCACGTTCTCAGCTCCATGTCCACTGTCTGGCTCAAAGCCCACTCTCAAAAAGTGTTTATGGTGTGAGTTTTGAAAGTTCTGTCTATAGTAAAACTAGGGCTACATTTTTAAAGAGATGTGTATCATTATAGGATATTCAAAGTCCTGGCTCCCAGGCCCTAATTCAGGAACTGACCCCTTGGCCAGCTCTCAGATGCACGCCCTGTGTCAGTCCTTGGCCAGACCCTGAGGACCCACAGGTAAACCATACACGCGCCACAGGATGACTGGACTCTGAAGTAAAGAACTTTCCTTCCGGCCCCATGTGAAGGGATCACTAGCTAACAGCAGGGTTTCTTCTGTCCTCAAGGGACTCACAGTCTACTGAAGCATATATAAATATGTTGGACTTCCCTGGTGGTCCAGTGGTTGAGAATCCACCTGCCAATGCATGTTCGATCCCTGGTCTAGGAAGATGCCACCTGCTGAAAGGTAACTAAGCTCTTGTGCAACAGCTACTGAACCAGCGTGCCTAGAGCCCGTGCTCCACAACAAGAGAAGCCACCGCAATGAGAAGCCTGCGCATCGCAACTAGAGAGTAGCCCTCACTCACCACAACTAGAGAGAAGCCCGTGTGCAGCAATGAAGACCCAGGACAGCCAAAAAGAATTGTAAAAATAATTTGAAATTCAAAAAAAATTTCCCTCTAAAAAACAAATAAATATATCGAGAGTGGTGATTTACAGATGACAGATCATCATCACAGTAAAAACTGAGGCCCAGAAAGGGAAAGGTCATGCAAGTTAGTGGCGGTACCAGAGAGAAGGGGTAGGAGTGTGAGGGGCAGCTGAGGGGAGAGGGACCCCCTTTCACTGTGCCAGGCTCTGTGCTCTGTGCTTCATTTGCAGTCTCATTTTCATCTCCCCACAACCCCAAACAGGATGCATTTATTACCCCCCATTTTTAAAGATGGGAAATCTAAGTCCCTGAGGGCAAGCATGTGGGCTCCTCGCAGGAATGATGGGACTCACCTCATATGAGGGCTAAGGGGAGAGTCAAAGTAAGAAGAGAAAGCAGGTGACGTGGGAGAGGTGGCCGGGAAGGATAGGGAAAGCAGGCTCGCCCTGCATCAGCCGTTCAGCCTGGGTCTGACTGAGGGAAGGCGGGATTGTGCTCCACTGGCCTCCCCTTCCAGCCTAGCAAGGGCCCAGCACTGGCTCACATCTGTGTCCCGCACAGGTTGGAACACAAAGCTGAAGGGGGCCTGCAAACTCTGGGAAGGACACTAATAGAAAGAAATCCTTGGGGCTTCCAGGACATCCCAGAGGGAGCCTACCCAGAGTGTGTGTGCATTTGTGTGTGTGTGTGTGTGTGTGTGTGTGTATATATAGGAATGACATCATGGAAGGCTTCCTCGAGGAGGCACTGCAGGACCTGAATCATAAAGAATAAGCATTTCTGAAGAGACAAACTTACGCAGCTAAGCAGACCAGAAGGTAGAAACTCAGGCAGCCTCATCAGGACACCCACCGCCCCGCTGCACCTCTGTCCGCCCCTGGTCCCTAGACAATCCTCTCGTTCTGCTACCACTTCCTTTACTTTTTCCCCTCTCCCTTCACTCACAAGGGAAGATCTTTGCCTCCGAATTCTCTGAGGCCTTTGGTTTGGAATTCTTCAACTTTCTGCCCTGCTCCAACCCAACCCAGATATGTCAAACTAACTACCTCCACATCGTCAGCCTCAGTCTCAACTAATGCGGAAATCAATCTTCCTTTTCAAAGCTGGTCCCTTCTCTTGAACACTCTCACCTCATCTCCTTCAGGGCCTTGACCCGTCAATGTCTCCCTCTCCTCCATCCTCAGCCTCTCCCTCTTCTTCAGCTCCTCTCTTTGGTGCAAAATCGGGCTCAAGTGCCTTCCATCTTAGCACACCACTTCTGCAAACCATCAAGGGAATAACAAATAAAACAACTTGACCTTAAGATTAAAGATAGCGACAAGCATCTTCTTATGAGGTTTTCCAAAGAGCATCTGTGCTTTCAGAATCAATTCTAATCTTATTAAAATTTACTCTAAGAAATAAACATTAAAATCACTACTTGCATATTTTAATAAAATCCATCCTTTGGGATCCTTTGGAAGATACCATTAACACTGGGAGGCAGACCCACAGAGGTAAGGTATCCTCAGCAAATGAACACATGCAGTGGCCTAAATGCAAGCCCTTCCTCCATACCTATCCCTGCTCACATACAGCCAGGTATTCATCCAGTGGACTCAACCTTCACCCAAAAACTCATGTTTTGTTGAAAACTGCTACAAGCATTTTGCAAACTAACATGATTTCACACATTAAACATTGAGTAAAAACAAAACAACACAAACAGATAAAAATGGCCAAATAATTAGCATCTATGTTTTCATACAACTCAAGGGTGAAAGTCAAGTTAACCATAATCATTAAACCAGTTATTTGCCTTTCAGTTCAGTTCAGTTCAGTTCAGTTGCTCAGTCATGTCCAACTCTTTGCCACCCCATGAATCGCAGCACGCCAGGCCGCCCTGTCCATCACCAACTCCTGGAGTTTACTCAAATTCATGTCCATCGAATCGGTGATGCCATCCAGTCATCTCATCCTCTGTCGTCCCCTCCTCCTCCTGCCCCCAATCCCTCCCAGCATCAGAGTCTTTTCCAATGAGTCAACTCTTCACATGAGGTGGCTAAAGTACTGGAGTTTCAGCTTCAGCATCAGTCCTTCCAGTGAACACCCAGGACTGATCTCCTTTAGGATGGACTGGTTGGATCTCCTTGCAGTCAAAGGGACTCTCAAGAGTCTTCTCCAACACCACAGTTCAAAAGCATCAATTCTTCAGTGCTCAGCTTTCTTCACAGTCCAACTCTCACATCCATATATGACTGTTTGCCTTTAGGCTCATTAAATGATGTGCTATTCAAGAAAGGTACTTGCCAGCTTGGATGTCTCTTGTGATCACAAATTAGATTCTGCCATTTGTGCACTGGATAGTATTTTTACAATTTGTTGACTTTATCTTCCAAGTATATTCAAAGGTTGCCCATAAAAGAAGTATTAAGAAAAGTTGTATAGGTTGTATTAAGAAAAGTTGTATGTTTCTTTGATTTAAATATGAATTTTAGACATTAGAATTAAATTAAAAATTATTTTGAGTTATCCCATTCTCACATTCACTAAATTGTGAGCTCCAGAGAACTGAGACAATATCTGATTCATTTCTGGAACCCAAGTCTGCACTTAGCAAAGGATCTGATCTTGTATCAGTTAGTAATTACCACAATAATAATATAAACAAACTGCCCAAAAGTTAGTGGTTTAAAACAGCAAGCATTTATTCCCCTGCTAATGAGACTGTAGGTTAACTCAGGATTGACTGTTTAGTCTGGGTAGATCTGCTCAAGATGAAGGTCATCTGGGTGAGTTTCAGGCTGCGGCTTGGGTTCAGGTCTGATCTATGTGTGGTAGGCTGAAGGTACAGTGGCTTTCGACAGCTGCTCTTCTCATGGCAATCACCAGAAGCCAACCTCCTTCAAGTCTTTGGCCTATGTCAATTCACCAGCTTTCCACTGGCCAAATAAGTCACACAGCCACACCCAGTGTCAATGAAAAGAAGGATACTCTCCTCACTGCAAAAGTACATGGCATAAATAAAAATTAACACCAATCCCCCTCAAGTTCTTCCCAACAACTGAGGAGGAGGAAATCCTTCAAAACTCATTCTACTCTGATACCAAAACCAAAGACACTGAAAAAAATTACAGACCAATATCTTTGAAGAATATTGATGCAAAAATCCTCAAAAAAAAATACTAGCAAACAGAATCAACAGCATATCAAACAGATTATATGCCATGACAAAATGGGATGCATTCCTGGAATGCAAGGATGGCTCAACATGAGAAAATTAATCAAGGTAATATGCCACATGAACAGAATAAAGGGAGAAAAACACATCATGTTGACTGATGCAGAAAAACATTCAACAAAAATCAACACCATTTTTGATAAAGCACTCAACACATAGAAAATCCTGAAGACTCAACCAAAATAAAAAACAAAAAAACAACTGTTAGAACTAATAAACTAAGCAAAGTTGTAGAATACAAAACAACATGCAAAAATTAGTTGTATTTCTATACACTAATAACTACCATGTGATCCAGCAATTCTGCTTCTGGGTATAGGCCCAAAAGAATTGAAAACAGGAGCTCAAACAGATATTTGCATACCTGTGTTCACAGTAGCATAATTCACAATAGCCCAGAGGTGGTAGCATCCCAAATGTTCATCATGTTCACCAACAGATGAAGGAATACACAAATGTGGCACATATATACAATGGAATATTACTCAGCATTAACAAGGAAGAAAATCCTGACACAGAAGACATCATGGATAAACCTGGAGGCCAATATGTTAAGTGAAATAAATCAGTCGTAAAAGGACAAAGATTGTATGATTCTATTTTTATGTTACCTAGAGTAGTCACGTTCTTAGAAAACAGAATGATAGTTACCAGGGGCTAGGGCAGGGGGAGCAGATAGGTAGTCATTATTTAATCATTACAGAGTTTTTATTTTGCAAGATGAGAAGCGTTCTCGGGATGGAGGGGGGTGATGATACCTGCATAACAATGTGAATGTACACTGTGCCACTGAACTGGACACTCAACAATGGTTATGATGGTTAATTTTATGTTATGTACATTTCACCACAGTTAGAAAAATAAGATAAGTAAAATTTAAAAGTACATGGCAAAGAGAAGTGCTATTTAATCCTGTTGTTAGTGTCTTATAAAAGTCACACGGCGAGCCAGGGCCAGAGACTTGAACTGAAGCAGACCTCTGTCCATTCAATCACAGTGGCTGAACACTAGTGGGGAGAGCACTGGCCTGGAGGTCAGACAGACCTGAGGGGAAGGTCCTGCCTCTGCCACAGGCTTGCTGTTTGACCTTGGTCAAGTCCCTTCCTTTCTCTGTACTTCAGGTTTTTCCTCTATACAGTGAGGAAGTTGGGCCAGACCAGTGCTAAGCTCTAATTTCTCCTGCCCTCTAAACTCGCTCATCCTTTCAACAAATATTTAACTTGCCACATGCGGGTGCTGTGTTAGATCCTAGGCGTAGGGTGAGGATGTTCAACACAGCCTCCTAACTTCTTGAAAAGTCTTCCTTGCACTCAGCCCCTTCCCTATAGGCTTGCCTCTGAGCACCTATGTAGAGGCGACTGGGGGAGTCATCAGTGGGACTGGTTGGTGTTACTCTGATGTCATCTTCACTAGTCTTAACCAGGCTCTCAGTGCTGTCCAGAATGTCCCCTTCATTTCTCTGATCGCTACCCTCTTACTTTCCTTACAATGATCATTTCATATCTCCCCCATCCTTTAACCTCTGACACCCTATCTCTTCCCTTATTCTTGGTGTGTAACCTTGACTCTTGCTGCTGCTGCTGCTAAGTCGCTTCAGTCGTGTCCAACTCTGTGAGACCCCATAGACGGCAGCCCACCAGGCTCCCCCGTCCCTGGGATTCTCCAGGCAAGAACACTGGAATGGGTTGCCATTTCCTTCTCCAATGCATGAAAGTGAAAAGTGAAAGTGAAGTTGCTCAGTCGTGTCCGACCCTCAGCGACCCCATGGTCTACAGACTTCCAGGCTCCTCAGTCCATGGGATTTTCCAGGCAAGAGTACTAGAGTGGGGTGCCATTGCCTTCTCCAAACATTGACTCCTAGTTTATGGTAAAAGTTGAAGCTCTCAGATGAAATCTCCCTGAATTCCCAACTACCTTACCACAAACCCACCCACCCCATCTTCTGGGTATACCCCTTGCCCCATTTGAGGCTCTATTCCCCCGTCTCCAAGCCATTCCAGCCACTGGACTTCAGAGCTGCTCCCTTCCCACCTCCATAGATTCATGTGACCAGTTTCTTTTGTCTCAATAGTTCCCTCTCAAGCAGACCACGAGCGTCAATGTTTAAGTATGTTTAAGTCTTTGGCATCTTGAAAATAAAAGCCTCTCCTTGACTCAGCATCCCCTTCTAACTGCCAACACACTTCTCATCTCTCCTTCTGTTGCAGTTAGATTTCTTGGCTACAAATAACAGAAGCCAACTGTTGCTGATTTAAACAAACCAAAAAAAAAAAAAAAGAAACTGATTAAATGGATATTGAAACACTTGTCCACAGAAAGACTAGTACACAAATGTTCACAGCAGCCTTATTGATAGTAGTCAAAAACTGGATACAACTTCAATAGTCACCAACAGGTGAGTGCACAGATAGGTGAGTGTGGTGTGTTAATGAGCAGCATACTACTCAGCAACAAAAAGAAATGAACCACTGGCAAACATACAGCAACCCAGAAAAATATTTTAAAAAACATTAAGGTAAAGAAAAGAGTCCAGACACAAAACACTGATTGAATTTGTGTACAAGTCTAACACAGGCAAAGCTATATAGATATAGAAACGTCTGTGGGACCAGAGGTGGGGGGAGCAGTTGACCATGAAGGGACACAGGAAACTTTGGTGGGGGGGGGCAGTTATGGAAGTGTTCTAAATCTTGATTAGAGTAGTGGTTACACAGGCATATACATTTTCTTTTAAGTTTTATTTTTACTTTATTTTACTTTACAGTACTGTATTGGTTTTGCCATACACTGACATGAATCCACCACGGGTGTACATGCGATCCCAAACATGAACCCCCCTCCCACTTCCCTCCCCACAACATCCCTCTGGGTCATGCCTGTGCACCAGCCCCAAGCATGCTGTATCCTGCATCGGACAGAGACTGGTGATTTGATTCTTACATGATAGTATACATGTTTCAATGCCATTCTCCCAAATCATCCCACCCTCTCCCTCTCCCTCTCCCTCTGAGTCCAAAAGTCCGCTATACACATCTGGGTCTCTTTTGCTGTCTCGCATACAGGGTCATCATTGCCATCTTTCTAAATTCCATATATATGTGTTAGTGTACTGTATTGGTGTTTTTCTTTCTGGCTTACTTCACTCTGTATAATCGGCTCCAGTTTCATCCATCTCATCAGAAGGGCATATACATTTTTAAAAACTCATTGAACTATACCTCAAGTTCATGTTCAGTACATAAACTACCAAAACTAAAGTTGATTTTAAAAGTTATAGATACGTAGCTAGATGATAATAGAGACAGATAGATAGATAATAGGCGGGTAGATATTTAGTTGGCTTACAGAGCTTCCGGGAAGATAGACTGGCTTGGGCCTGCTTCTAAAACCACCATCACCACCATAGCCCTTTCTTCTGGTGCCACGGCTAGCTGCACTCACGCCTTTGTCACCAGCAGCCCTGCTGGTCCACTAGTCCGGGACCTCTTCCTTTCATGAGCACCACTGCTCTCAGAAAACACTCCTCTGTGTCCTTGCCCTTGTGTTTCACTAACTCCTGATACCAAGTTATGCTTCTGGTTGGCAAGGCTTTTGGCAAGTCCAGTCCTTTGCTCAACCCAGCTCAAAGCCAGTTGGAAAGACAAGTATCTGGCACCTTCCTCATCTCCAGTGGGAGGAAGGCCCTGTTTCTCAGCAAGAGTCATAAGTAGGGAGTTCTCCAAATATAGGGAGGTGAGACGGCTACTGGGCAACCAAGAGGAATGACAGGTGTCGACATTTACAGCTCACACAAACTTCTCCAAAGAGTGGACTACACCAGCCTCCCACCCCCTTCTCCCACTGCAGCCCAGCTTATGTGGTCGCCATCATTCTCCAAACATGGATTACAAAGGTCACTGGTGGCCACCCTGTCACATTCTAGCAGACACGCCCCGTGTTGGCCACTCCCTCCTTTTCGGAGGGACAAGGCTCCCTCCTCTGGGCCACCTGACTCTCCTTCTACTGCTCCTGCCTTGTCTGCCTTGTAAGATCACCCCCTCTATCCAAACTTGAAATGCCGGAGCTCCTTAAGACTCAGCCTAAAGGCCTCTTCCCTCCTCCATTCCGACCTTGTCGCTGGTGACTCACATTCATCTCTCCGACCCAGACCTCTTCTCCCAGCTTCAGACCTGTTTGGCATCTGTACTTGGATGTCTCAGAGGCAATAAGGCACACCGTCTCTTCCATTCTGAACCAACCGAGAAAAAGACACAGAAATCATGGAGGTGACGATGAACGTGGCAGCTCCAGTGCCGGTGAATCTGGATGGGACGTGATGCTTGGATATGTAGCCACAACCCTGCTCCCTAAAACTTACCTCATCTCCAGTCCTTAGGGTGACCCACCTGGGGGGAATTTGGATCAACTGAGCAAACACAATTCTGCAGAATCACATCTTTACACTGAGCCAGGAAAATGGCAATGGCAACCCACTCCAGTACTCTTGCCGGGAAGGTCCCATGGATGGAGGAGCCTGGTAGCCTGCAGTCCATGGGATCACTAGAAGTCAGACACGACTTCATTTTCACTTTTCACTTTCATGCACTGGAGAAGGAAATGGCAACCCACTCCAGTAGTCTTGCCTGGAGAATCCCAGGGATGGGAGAGCCGGGTGGGCTGCCGTCTATGGGGTCGCACAGAGTCGGACACGACTGAAGCGACTTAGCAGCAGGAAAATGGGGCTAAAGTGGGTCTGGCCTCCAGACAACCTCTAGAAGCAGGTGGGCCTCTGTCCCATGTGCTGTACACATGAGAGGGAGCAGAGCACAGCTCAACCATCCTGCAGGCGGAGCCTGACGAGCAAGAGAAGGTGGCAGGGCCGCGCCTGACTGTTGTCATCTCACTAACAGGTTAAGTCCCTATCTACTACCTTCTGAAGGGCCTCCCTGATAGCTCAGTTGGTAAAGAATCTGCCTGCAATGAAGGAGTCCCTGGTTCGATTCCCAGATTGGGAAGATCCCCTGGAGAAGGGAAAGTCTACTGACTCCTGTATTCTGGCCTGGAGAATTCCATGAACTGTATAGTCAGTCCATGGGGTCACAAAGAGTCGGACATGACTGAGTGACTTTCACTTTCACTTCCTTCTGAAGGAGGAGGCAGAAAAGGAGGAAGATTTTCTTCCTGGTTCTTCTGAAAGCGTGGGGGCACCCACTCCATGATGTAGGAATGCTGCGAAGAGAGGTTGGTTGTCCCTACAAATGTGTCCATAGTCCAACTCATGATCTTTTTCCCAAATATGGCCATCTTCCAAGATCCACTATCAGTCATGGCGCAGGTAACCCTCCATGTGCCCATGCCAGGAGTCAGCAGCAGGATCATCTTATTTGCTGACTGTTTTTCCAACTTTACCCCTCAGTATTTCGGGCTCATCGAGTCTCCTTTATTTCCACCGTCCCTGTTTAGCTGAAGCAACTCATTTGGTTACTGCATTGCCTCCCAACCCTGTGCCTAGTCAAGTCCTTCACGCTGTCTCCATGCTTTAACCAGAGTGGCCTCTAAAAGCAACTCTGAACATGTCACCCTCCACCCCTTTCCATGCTCTTAGGATAGAGATCAAAACCTCTGGTGCCAATGAGGTGCTTGCCGTAAGGACTGGACCCACCCTCCCTGCAGCCTCCTCTCCTCCTTCCCTGCCTCTGGTTCGGCCAGGATCTCCTTTCACGCCCTCAGATACACCCCGTCTCCTCTCACCACTGTCTCCTCTCACCACCACCTCTGCACACGTTGCTGTCCTGTCTGGATGGCCCTCTTCCCCTCCCCACTCCTTCACTCTTGACCGCCTTCAGATCTCACCTCGAGAACTTTCCACTGGGCCATCACCTCCGGCAATCCTTCCCTTCCTCCCATACCAGCTCATCTCCTTAGCCATGGCCTTCATAGGTCCTCACTCCTTCCTTCACAGCCCATCTCAGCGGTGTCCACTACTCGCGTTAGTGTGGGTTGACTAATGGTGGTCACTCCCACTTTTCCTATGCAACATGACCCTGGAGCTGAGCCTCTCAGCCCAGCATTTTACCCCAGTTGGCCACCACAGCGACAGGCAGAGGGCAGGCCTTGGTGAGTGCTTGTTGGGTGAATGAATGGAATGCACCCTCGGCTGATTTCATTTCTTCTAGAGCAAGCACGTGCTGGAGCATCTTTGTCCCCTGTCTGTCTCTGGTTCTCTGTTGGTTCTCTTCTCGCTGTCTCTGCTCATCTGTGTCTCTCTATTACTCTCTCTATCCCTCCCTCACCCTCCTTCTCTCTGTCTCTGCTCATCTGTGTGTCTCTCTCTTACTCTCTCTCTATCCCTCCCTCGCCCTCCTTCTCTCTAGTCCACTGCTCATCTGTGTCTCTCTCTCTTACTCTCTCTCTCTATCCCTCCCTCGCCCTCCTTCTCTCTGTCTCTGCTCATCTGTGTCTCTCTCTCTTACTCTCTCTCTCTATCCCTCCCTCGCCCTCCTTCTCTCTAGTCCACTGCTCATCTGTGTCTCTCTCTCTTACTCTCTCTCTCTATCCCTCCCTCGCCCTCCTTCTCTCTAATCCACTGCTCATCTGTGTGTCTCTCTCTTACTCTCTCTCTCTATCCCTCCCTCGCCCTCCTTCTCTCTGTCTCTGCTCATCTGTGTGTCTCTCTCTTACTCTCTCTCTCTATCCCTCCCTCGCCCTCCTTCTCTCTAGTCCACTGCTCCTCTTCCTTTGCTTCTCTCCTTTGCCTTCCTCTGAGTCCTAACAGCTTTGCCAAGAATTCCTCCACCCCATACTTTTGCAGCCACAGCGCCACCTAGAGTCCATCTGTGAGATGGGCCAATTCTAGGGGAGCTGACCGCTGTCCAGCCCAGCCCAGTACTGCCACCGCCAGCTCCCCAAGTATTCTGGGCACATTTTGAGTTCTCACACATCATTTTCCTTGCTTTGAGACAATGTCATCTGACCAACCCCCTAAGTGCCTAGTGGAGACTTTAAGATAGAAAGTCACAGCAAATAGGAGGGCAGGGGAAGTGGTTCAAAGCGATATCTTCCTCTAAACTTCAATCTATCTTTTCTTTCCCCTCTCTAGCTCTAGTCCTCTCTACTTAACATTATAATTTCAGTTTTTATTAAAATATAGTAGATAGTTCATGAGCAACAACAATATCTATGGGCCAATGCAGGGTTCCTCCTCCAGGGGACCTTGTAGAGCTACTGGGGAAATGATGTGAACGGAAGCGAGCATTTCACTTGCACTCAGTTGCCATCTCCCTGTCTCCAAAAATACAAGCTTTGTTTTGGATGTTTGGACCAAGTCCTTTAAAAAGCATTCCAACACATCTCATCATGTGTACAGAACTTTATGCACAAAGATTCTTTGCGCATCATTATGTGTAATGACAAATAGATAGAAACACCCTACCTCCCCAACAATAGGAAATTGGATACGTAAGCCATGGCACATTCCTTTGTCTGAATAGCATGCAGCAAGAAAAATAATGCAGATCAATGCTTTAGGATAATGTGAGGACATACTTACAAGCCATTTTGTGATAGAAAAAACAGATGAGGTGTATAGGAAGTATTATTGAATTATATAGAATAAGGATATACATGGGGAAAGATTATGAGAAATATTCCTGGTGGGTTGTTCTGGGAGATTCCTTTCCCCCTTTTCTTTCCTAAAACTTCTGTAAGGAGTTTGGTTTATTATTTATTTATTTACTATTTGAAACAAACCCGCCCCCTCACCCCGCCAATTTACCAGAGTAATCTTAGAGAAAAGAAAAGTGGGGAAAAAGAATAAATGTGGGTTAAAATAGTCTCTGAATAGTTTACAAAAGTTCTTCAGAGATTAGGAGTCTCTGAACTATTTCTTCTCAATAGACAGGGCTCTGAAGTCTCTAGGATCTACCAGCTTTAAGGTCAAGAAACCTGGGTCAGTCTGCCTCCTGCCATGGACTCAGCCAGCATCTCCTGGGTGCTTAGCAATACGGTTGGCTCTTAGCGACAGACGTCATATCTCAGCCACGGCGCCTGCTGCAGAGCACCACAGTCTATTGAGAGGAGCAAGGCAGACCCCCGAGATGATAGTGTGCACGCTGTTACCCCAGGAAAAATTCCAGAAGGATCAAAAACTTGAATGTAAAACCTAAAAGTACTATAAGAAGGAGAATGATTTTATAGTCTCAGAACAGGGATGACTTTTCTAAAAATGATAAACCTGAGAAGCTACAAATGAAGATGGTTGATAAACTGACTTCACAAAAATATAAATTTTACTCATGGCCAAAAGACTCCATAGAAATATCAATAGGATATTTTTTAACTCCACAAATTCTAAAATTCATGTATGAGGGAGAGGGAGAGGGAGAGGGTGGGATGATTTGGGAGAATGGCATTGAAACATGTATACTATCATGTAAGAAATGAATCGCCAGTCTATGTTTGATGCAGGATACCGCATGCTTGGGGCTGGTGCACGGGGATGATCCAGAGAGATGATATGGGGTGGGAGATGGGAGGGGGGTTCATGTTTGGGAACTCATGTACACCCATGGTGGATTCATGTCAATGTATGGCAAAACCAATACAATATTGTAAAGTAAAATAAAGTAAAAATAAAAATAAAAAAATAATAAAGTTCATGTGGAAAAGTAAGTATGCAAAAATATTCATAATATAATATTGAAGGGCAAATAATGAACTGGGGGAAATACTTTCAACGTATATCTTAGGCAAAAGTAAATTTCCTTTAAAATATAAGCACAGAAAATCAATTATAGAGATCAACACCCCACCCCACCCCTAAAATGAGCAAAGGATAAACCAAATAATTCCTAGAAAAGGAAATACTACATAGATTTCTTTTAAACATGTAAAAAGATATTCATGATAATAATTAAATTAATACAAATTGAGACTTCTCTAAGATTTTTTTCACCTATCAGACTGGTCATGATTAAACAGTTTGATAGTATACACTGCTCACAAAGATATAGGTAAAGCAACAGCCCACACTGCTGGGGGCTGGGGGCAGGGTGGCAAGGAATGCTAACTCATTCAGTTCCCTTAGATGGCTGTTTGGCAACATCAAGGTACATCTGCATATATCCTATGTCCCAGAAACTCCACCTCTAGGGTTTTATTCTGCAGATAGATCATATACAAGTGTGTGTGCACAGAAATTATTCATTGTAGCTTTGACTGGAATAGTATTGTGTGTCCTGGACTCCATCACTAAGTCATGTCAAACTCTTTGCAACCCCATGGACTGTAGCCCACCAGGCTCCTCTGTCCTTGGGACTTCCCAGGCAAGAATACTGGAGTTGGTTGCCATTTCCTTCTCCAGGGTATCTTCCCAACCCAGGGATTGAACCTGCATCTCGAGTCTCCTATATTGCAGGTGGATTCTTTACCAATGAGCCACGAGGGAAGCCCTGAATGTTAATCAACAGGAGATAGTTAAATACACTGAGGTGTACTCATCAATGCTACTCTTTGGCGTGGAAAAGAATAAAGAATGTTCTGTAGGAGATACCGTGGAATCATCTGCAAGATCCATTGTTAGGTGAAAAGGGTGAGATGCAGAAGATAGTGTAGAACTTTTGTGTGTTGCAAAATTATAGGTTCAAAAATGCATAAAATATCTCTGGGAAAGGGGATAAGAAACTGGCAATTCTCTGGGTGGAGGCGGCTGAGTGGCTGGAAACACTGATGGAATGGAAACTTTTCACTGGGTATCCTTTTGTAACTTCCGAAGTTGGCATCATGGGCATGCATTACATTTTTAAAATCTCGGTATCATTCTGGGGCAAAATATTCAATTATTTGGGGAAAACACAAGAACTGGCCATTTAGTAACATCTTATAAAGCAAATACTCCCCATTCCTTCTGTGGGCCTCCCTGGTGACTCAGACGGTAAAGAATCTGCCTGAAATCCTTTCATAGGGAATGTCTAATTAATTGGCTTGGAGTAGGTAGTCATGTCAGTCGTCACAAGCAGTATGGTAAGTGCTGTGTTTCTGTAGATTTTATTGTTCTTTTATCAAAACAAAAACATAGAAAAAATGATGAATATTTATTTGCTTTCTATGAGTTAGACTTCACTGTGCTTGTATGTGTATGTGTGTGTGTATGTAACCTTATTTAATAATTCACCAGTCTAAGCTGAAAACAGAGATGTCCAGATGTGGTATTTGCAAGACCAGTGGTAACAATTAGCCAGGCTGACTTAGAGCTCAAACTGAACTAATTACAGATTTCTCCACAGGCTGCATACGTCCTAAGCCACTTGGGCCGTGTCTGACTCTTTGCAACCCTATGGATCATAACCTGCCAGGTTCCTCTGTTCGTGGGATTCTCCAGGCAAGAATACTAGAGTGGGTTCCCCTGCCGCCCTCAGGGGATCTTCTTGACCCAGGGATCAAGCCCTGGGTCAGGCCCTGTCTCTTCCTTCTCCTGCATTGGCTGGTGGGTTCTTTACCACTAGTGCCGCCTTGTTTTCCAGGCAAGAATACTGGAGTGGGTAACCATTCTCTTCTCCAGGGCATCTTCCCAACAAAGGGATCGAACCTGGGTCTCCTGCATTGCAGGCAGATTCTTTACCATCTGAGCCACCTGGGAAACTTCCTCCATAGGCTACTTAAGCTAAATGATCCAGAATCTGGGAAACATACTGATTGCTGTTCAGTTGTTGCTTTCTGATGTAATGGTCTTTGCAGCACTTAGGACCAGAACTCACCCTTGTGAATAAGGCTAGGAAGTGGACACTCCTATTGCCAATCATCTAGGCAGCCATCAGATCTGATCCTGGCATCCTATACTCATCAGGCCTTTTGATGCTTGGTCCAAAATTCTAACGAAGACATTTCAGTGGATTCCTGCTTAGGGGCAGAGACTGGCAGGGTGTGAGCAAGCTTCTTTCCTGCAGAGACAGCCTGGGACAAGGCAGGGACGCTTTGAAAATGATTTTAGAAAGGATACAGGCCTTAGGGCACTAAGAGAATCCACAAATAGTAGAAACTATATAATTCTCCAGTGACTGCCCCTCCACTGCCCCTGAGCCTTCAATCAAAAGTCATAGACAATCTTGGATTTCCATAAGAGACTCAGGGAAGGTCAAGACAACACGGTAAAGGGAAGAGCATGTCCATCACTTCCCAGAGCCAACAGCACGTCCTAACAGAGAACTGTGGGTCTGAGGCATGATTGCCTCTGGTCTCCACGTGGTAGCATCACATGAGTCTCAAACAGAAGAGCTGGGGTCACAGCAGCACCAAGACTACACCTGTCCATGTAGTGCCCACATCCTGGTCTCTAACACTACTGTCCACTAGAAAGAATCAGTGCGTTTTAGAGGACAGATAGATCTATATCCTGGAGAAAAAGAGGAACAGTGTGGATGGATATGCAACATCCTGCTGTTGCCAGAAAGCAGGACTGCCTTGAAGGATATCAATGGAGGATTAAAAAGATATGAGGTCAGCGTCAAGAGCCTTCCACTGGCAAAACTGTGATCATCTGAACATCAAAGATAAGGGAGACAAGGAAGAGGAGAGGAAGACAGAGTTTATTAGAGCAAGGTAAGGCACTTCCCTGTTGGCTCAGATGGTAAAGAATCTGCCTGCAATGTGGGAGACCTGGGTGCAGTCCCTGAGTTGAGAAGATCTCCTGGAGAAGGAAATGGTGACCCACTCCAGTATTCTTGCCTGGAGAATTCCATGGACAGAGAGGCGGACTACAGACCATGGGGTCGCAAAGAGTTGGACACTACTAAGCATCTAACATATATATATATAGAGAGAGAGAGGGAGAGAGAGAGCAAGTTAACGAAAGCCTATGAATTCATGACACTTTTTAAAAAGTCAATATAAAAGCAATATAAAAAGGTGGCTATAACTCAAATGTGATAAGATCCATTCATTTTTATTATTTCAATAAGTTGGAGAATGTTTACCTATTTTATTTTTCTAGTAAACGTATGTCTTTTTAAAGCTTTGTCATGTATCCATTTCTAGCTCTACGTAAACAAGAAAGAAAAATCACAGGGAGTCATGAGTAAGTTAAGAAACCATGGAAAAGGTAGGAACTGTGTTGAGAACCCAGACAGTGGCCTCAGTAACAACCAGGTAGAAGACACCTCAAGGTGAGCTGGCCCGCCAGCATGTGAACCCCACAACGGAGCAGTGGGAGCATTCTGCCAGGTGTCCACGGCGATGGATTAGTTAAACCTTCTGTAGAGGAGAAAAAACATGCAGACCCAACCCCTCACCGCCTGTGAAATCTCTGTATGACCCCACTAATTATAAGGTAATAAAGAATTCCTAAATAACGTTCATGGATCAGAGCCACAAGTCACAATTAACATGACAATGAGTTATGTGAGCTGACCAAGTAAGTTTTGCAACGTGCAAAATTCAGAGGAGAGACACCGAATCACAAGAAAACTGAAGGCTACCTGAAAGGCCTGATTGCACAAATCCTCCTGATATAACAAGTGAAGATTAAATCAAAAGGAAAGATACAGCCCAATCTGCTGACTGGCGAGTCTTGTTCAAAGCCTTTGCGAGAAGTACCCATACTTCATGCCCAGTCAAGAACCAAAATGTTTGGAAACCCAGATTCTGGTCTGAGTCAGTATTACTTTTCAATTTATAAAGTTATTGCAACCCTCGCTACCTGTCAAAATAAATTATCTTAGAAACCAGGAAGGTATAAAATTAAGTATAGAAATCATGAAGAAATATATTAACCCATGGAACAGATGCTTTAGGATAAGGATAAATGTCAACATAGTCATTAAGTTTTAATAATTCTGTTTTGTGTATATTTTATCTGTTTCATGAGTTTGGAGGATTCAAAAATATATTACAAAGTTTGTAATTACAGTTTAAGAAAAGATATATAGTCAATTAAAAGCATATTCTTAACTAAGAAATATGCTTAGTTAAGTTTATAACATATTTAAATGTTCAATAAAGTTTTGTTTTAACATCTGATTATTAGGTATTTAATGATATACATATATATTTTTAAAACATTAATACCAATAGTGGTGGGACTTCCTTTGCAAGCCCCTTGGTTATGGATTTGGTTACCTACTACAGTGTACAGATTATCCCAAAGCTTAGTGGTTTAAACCAACATTTTATTATATCTTTTGATTTCAGATGTCAGAAACAGGGCAATTCCTTTGCTCCACAGTGCATCAGCTGGGGTCTTGCAGTTTTCCACTAGTGACTAGGCTGGGATGGAGGATCCAAGACACATCCACTCAGATGCTTGGTGTCTTAAGGGGGGATGGCTGGAGAGCTGGACTTAACTGGACCCTGTCTATGAAGTCTCAGAGTCTCTCTCCACACGGTTTCTCCCATAGGGTAAGTCAGACTTATTACATGGCAGGTCGAGGTTCCTAGAGACCAAAGCAGTACTTGTCTGTCCTTTAAAAGTCAGGCTCAGCACTGGAATAGTGTTACTTGTGCCATATTCTATCGGCCAAGCAGTCACAAGCCAGACCACATTTAGGAAGAGAGGACGCAGACTCCATCTCTTTAAGGAAACAGGATCGAGGAAGCCATCCTGAATCTGCCTCGACCATTAAGTAGCCAGGAGAGTGTGAAAGAGCTGAGTGAGCTAAGAGAATAGCAGGTAGTTTGATGTGGAAGGACGACAGTGACGACAGCGTAGGGTGATGAGGACGGTGCCCATGACGATGGACAACCCTGAGCATTGTGGTGAGTGCTCGCTAGGTGCCAGGCAACATTATACTCACTTTACCTTTTCTTGTATTACTGAATCTTTGCAGCAACCTTATGAAGAAGGTTCTATTATTATCCCGTTTATAGACTGACAAGTTGGGTAACTTGATCCACATCATTCTGCCCATAGTAGTGAGGCTGAGATTCTAATCCAGGGCTACACCTTGTACACAAAAGAGCCGGAAGAGAGGAAAGCATACAGAGATCAACAGATGTAGATGGTGAAGAGACTCTGACCCCCAGAGGAGCTACAGGACATTCTGAGGGCAGTGGGAGGGCTCTCCGTTGGGTTGCAGGCACATTTGTGTGCAGAGGATAAAGCAGGAAACAGTGAAGATGCCTGGGCTATTCTAGGCATGAATTGATGAGGCCTGAATCAAGGCTGAGACTTACGGGAATAGGTAAGGGGGAAGAGGATTGGCGCACAACTCAGGAGGAAGGTGGGCAGGATCTGGTGCCCTTTGTGTGTGAGGGAGAGAGTGGAGACAGGGGCAGCCTCAGGGGCCAGAGTCCCCCAGTCACAAGCAGAGCCCATGGCAGATGCTTTCAGGGAGATGAGATGCTGACAAAACTCTCCCCCTGCACGTCCCCCAACCGGGGGAACAGCAGGCCCTACCCTGGGCTCTCATATACCTTTATGGGCCTTGGGGAGAGAGCTGGGAATTGAGGGGAGAGACGAGAGGCAGCAGAGGAGGCCCCTCTACTAAGGGGGTTTGGAACAGGGATTGGAGTACTCCCTGAGCGATGGCCCACGGGAGCCTGGCTGCCCACGCCCTGCCAAGACAGCCTCAGGATGGAATGGATTCTGAGTTCCCAGGCCTAGGAGAAGACTTATTTTCTTGATCAACTCAGAGGCAATGAAGCAAGGAATGAGACTGGAGTGAGCAGGGCCAGCTGGTGTGGAGCAGGTGTTTTCTAGCACAGCCAGCCTTCATCCCACCGACCAGCCTCACCCATCCACAGATCCCATGTGAACTCCATTCTTCAAATGACCACTGTGGTCATTCAAGGCCCAGCTCCAAAGCAGTGTGACACTGTGATGAAAAGCAAAGGCTTTGAAATCAGATAGACCCAGGTCCAAATCTTAAATCCAGAAGTCACTACCGTTGTTGCTGTTTAGTCGCTAAGTTGTATCTGACTCTTTGTGACCCCGTGGACTGCAGTCCACCAGTCTCCTCTGTCCATAGGATTTCCCAGGCAAGAATACTGGAGTGGGTTGCCATTTCCTTCTCCAGGGATCTTCCTGACCCAGGGAGGGAACTCGCAGCTTCTACTTGGCAGGTGGATTCTTTACCACTGAGCCACCAGGGAAGCCCAGTGAATCTGGGTGAACCACTTAACCTCTCTGAGCCTTGATTTGCCCATATATCAACCTCAAACAATTATTGTGAGGACTTTGTGATAATGTATATCACATCCTTGGCACAGTGCCTAGTGCATAGTAATTACTTACCAATTAGCAGCAAGGAAAACAAACAAACAAAAATTCCCACATCTGCTTTTACTCTTTCCCAGCCCACACTGGCCTCTCCTGTCTTTGTATGTAACCATAGAATGACATGCCCTGTCATTTATGCTCCTTGGAATGACTCAGCATCTCTGTGGTCCTTCCCAAAGGGGGGTTAAGCAGCTCATAGTCCTCTGGGGTGTACACTCCCCCATCTTCTCCACGGGTACAGGCTTGTACTGGTTGGGTGCCCATAGGAGTGCAATAAAGACTGATTGGGCTAAATGGCCAATTTATGACTTCGCTTTGAACAGGCCTTAGATGATTACCTTTTATGAGGCTTACACTTTAGACTTAAGATGTAAAACAGAAGCTCAGGTTAAGAGGCAAATAATGGGATATTTTATGTGCTCCTCTGGAGCAAAAGTCCACAGCTTTATTGCAGTGGCTATAAAAGAACATGATTGGAAAAGCCTTGATTGAGAAACCCACAGCGGAAAGAACTCTGGGTCAGGAGACAGGAAGCTCAGACTTCCCACCCTGTCCCACACCATCCAGGCAGGTGCTTGTCCTGTCTGACCTCATGTGCAAAACCAGGGACCCCCAAGGACCCTCCCAGCCCTAACTGTGTGTGGTTCTTGAGGCTGCAGGTCTAAGATACTCTCTTTCTGGTATTTCATGATTCTAAAAATCTTAAGATTCTCTAAGATTCTAATACTCTATGATTCTATAATACCAACATTTTGAAGTTTTAGATTGTACTCTCCTAAGATTCTATAGTAAGGTATTGTGGCTCACAGCACAAGTCTGGAGTCCTGAGACCTGGGGTTAACATTTCAATCTCCTTGCTTATCAGAGTGCAATTCTGGACAAATTGCTTAACAAGAATCTCAGCTTTCTCACCTATACAATAGAGCTAAAACTGATGATGTGAAGAGGATGAAAAGAAACTGCCTTTACAAAATACTTACTACAGTTCCTGGCACTGAGAAACCTCTCTGGTAGTTATTGTTGTTGCTGTTCAATCACTAAGTCATGTCCAACTCTTTGCAAGCCCATGAACTGCAGCACTCCAGGCTTCCCAGTCCTTCACCATCTCCCAGAGTTTGCTCAAACTTATGTCCATGGAGTCGATGATGCCATCCAGCCATCTCATCCTCTGGTAGTTATTTTTACTCTTCTAGAGTTCCATACCCACAATGTCTCAAGCATCTAAAATTCCCTGATTTTAAGAGCAAACTTCCTTATGATTCTAAGAATCTGTGACTCTTCCGATGTCACCCATGAGTCTGGTGGCTCAGTCGGTAAAGAATCTACCTGCAATGCCAGGAGACCTGGGTTCAATCCCTGCCTTGGGAAGATCCCCTGGAGGGGGGCATGGCAATGCACTCCAGTATTCTTGCCTGGAGAATCCCCATGCACAGAGATGCCTGGCGGGCTACAGTTCATGGGGCCGCAAAGAATCGGAGACCACTGAGCCGCTGAGCACAGCGCAACACAGGACGCCTGGATCCCATGCTAGTTGCAGGAATGTCAGCATAGCCGTGGCCACCAGATGGCGGGCTCGGGTTACAGGTCCTTCCCTAACTCAGTTATGGATCCAGCCCCCAAGTCTTCTCTGCTGCTGTCATTGAAAAGTTCCTTTCTCTGATGGGATCAAAGTAAAGGAGGCGGGAGGGAAAACTGCAATTACTATGTTTTTCTTATCAATCCAAAGATCAACAATGCAGGAATTAAAGGGGACCCGAGCAGGGAGGTGGTTTTATTGTCAAATGAGCTTAACATGATGCCATATAAACACTTCATGGCTCGGCCTGGAAAGGTAACTGGGGCGGGGAGCCATACCCCAGGGCTTCAGCAGGCTCGGAGATTCTCACGAAGGTTATCAGCTGCTTGCCCAGGTGCCTGGGAGCCGCGTGGTCCTCCGTGCCCCAGCTCAGACACCCATTCCTCTGGGAGGGCTGGAATCGTCACCGTGTTTACAGATTAGAAAGCAGAGGATCTAAGGGGTCAAGGTTTTGCCTCAGATTCTTCCGTGGTGAGGCCAGGATTCAGACAGAGAACCTTCTAGAGTGTGCTCTGTCCACGAGCTGAGGCCGGCACTGGTGTGTGACCCGGGGTGTGGCTTGGAGTGTGGGGTAGGGCGTGGGGTGTAGGTGGGGAGTGGGGTGTGTGGGGGGGGTGGAGACAAGGACACAAAAGGACGCGGACATCTCCTTCCTTCAGAAGTTACAGCCGCCACTCGCCAAAACACACCCCATCCCCCGCACTCCACCCCGCCCCCAACCCCGCCCCCGCCCCGCCTGTCGGATTCTGTCTGGGCACCTGCCCTGCACTATCTCTAATGTGATCCTTTCACCAGCCCTTTAGGGGAGGCGTTTAAAAATGCCAGCCCTGAGTGCTCGAGGTGAAGGGACCTGCCCAAATTATACAGACATACCAGCCAGGAGGCAACCCGAAGTCTCCCAGGGCCAAACCGCCTGCTCCCTCTTCCCATGGTGGGCGCTGCTTGGAGGGTCCAGAGACTCAGGGCCCTGGGCGACCCTGGGTGAGGCCCAGCCGGGTCAGGCTTGCAGGCATCTCCTCGGGGCGGGGTCCGTTGCGACAGCAAGGACGAGGCCTGGGCAGCCCGGATGCGGCCCCGGGCTCGGCGAGGCCAGCGGGGGCTGCCTGCCGGGGGCCCTGGGTGGTGTGGGCGGCCAATATTGACTTTGGTAAACACCATTTTGCACAGAGCGCGAGGCGAGGGCGGGGGCGCGCTGACCCGGGGGGCGGAGGCAGCGGCTCCGCATTTAGACGAGGCCATTAGCGGCGATCGATGGCCTCGCCGCGCGCTCCGGCCGCTGGGCGCTCCCAAATGAAGGTTAAGTTTGCTCTGCGCCCCGGCGCGGCCGGCCATGCGCTCGCATAATGGCCCCGGCCCAGCCGGCCCGGTGCGCCCAGGTTAAGCGGAGGCCGACGCACTGGCGCGCGGGGGAGGAGTAGAGCGGCCCTGGAGGCGGGGGTGTCCTTGGGCCCCTGGGTGCCCTGGTCTGGGTCCGTGTCCCCTGCCGGGCTTCTAGGCGCTCCGAGCCCGGTGATGTGGTGTGTGTGTGATGCCGGGGTCCCCCCGCTTGAATGCTTGATCTGCTGGCGAGGGCGCCAGAGTGCCTGGATGCCGCCTCACTCCTGTAAGCCGGGAGCCGGCCATTGAGGGGAGTAGGAGCCCGGTGCAGTCCTGAGTCTGCCATAGCCTTGTTCCTTTTCCCTTCTCAGCCTCAGACTCAACCAGAAACAGCTGGGACGCGGGAGCCTGTTCTCGAACCCCCAGGGAAGTGTTCACATTGCGTTTGAGGGGAGCTGGGCAGTGTAGGGACACACGTGGGCTGTGTGCATGAACATGGGTGTGGCTGTGCCCCTGCTGTGACTACAATGCTGGACCAGGGGCAGCAGCAGGCCTGAGCAGGTCAGAGTCGTTGTTCTTTGCTGGGAATCCACTGGGGCCTGTTGCCCTGCATCAGGGCAGCAGCCTCGCCCCTCAGACCTGCCCCAGCAGACCCGCACCTCCTGGCTATTTCATCTGTCAGCTCCATCTGTGAGCATGAGGACCCTTGTCCGAGCTCATATCTGCTGACGCCCAGAAGCGTCCAGTGCTGCAGTGATATCACCTTCAATTCTCACACCTATTCTTCTCTCCACTTTTCACAAATAAGGAAACTGAGGCACAGAGTGGGCAAAGAACAACTTTCCCAGGACCACCAAAGCCAGGAGCCGGAGGAACAGGCATGCAGACTGTGCTCTCCCTCCACACGCTGCTGCTCCTGCTGCTAACCCCAGGGACGGGTCACTTTAAACACCGCATCCTCAGCAGCAAGGATGTAAGCAAGATGCTGTGTGCACCCACCTGGGTGCCTAGGTAGTGTTCTCTAGTCTCTTTCGAGATCTGTTTATCTCCCACATTTAGCTGAGCAAACAGGCTCAGAGGGGGAAAGGCCGTTGCCTAAGCTTGTTCAGCATCGGAGCAGGGATGAAACCCCTGGCGGCTGGGCCCCAGTAGTGTGCGGCTTGCCTAGGTCCTGGCTGGTTGTGGACGGGAGGCATCAGAACGTGAATGTGACCTGGGTCACAGTTTGGAGGGGAAACCCAGGCAGTCTCCCCACTGGGATATGTGTGCCTTGTTCTCTCATGGGACAAGACTCTGGCTCTCTCGTGGCCCCATCCCCAGTCAGCACACCAAGGCAGCTGGACTCGTGGGCTCCCAGCAGAAGAGGTGATGGAGTGGGCCAGAGGGGTTGGCATCTACCCCCAGGGCCATTAGGCAATGTGTGGGGACATTTTGTCACAGTGGGTGGCCCTGGGATGCTGTTACCGAAACGCCAGCTGAGCCCAGGAGGACCTGAGCAGAGGTTTTGAGGAGCCAGAGAAATGGGTGGCCTTTGGGGGTGGGATGCCTTCCTTCCACTCTCCCCAGCCCCCAGCTCCCTACCAAGGGTGGTTATTCTGAGGGCCCGGGAAGCTTCCTAAGGAGGTAACTAGCATCAACAGAGGAATTAACTAGACTGGGGCCGGCCTGAGGGCGAGAGTGGAATCTGCATTGGGAGGTCCTTGGGTGGGAGGCAGCCTGGAACATTCAGAGGACTAGGAAGATTCCACGGTGGGTGGTGTGATGGTACTACCTGTGTGTGTGCTAAGTCACTTCAGTCGTGTCCAACTCTTTGTGACCCTATGTCCTTGGGATTCTTCAGGCAAGAATACTGGAGTGGGTGGGTTGCTCTGCCTTCCTGGGCAGGGGGGATCTTTCCAACCCAGAGCTTACCACTAGTGCCACGGGGGAAGCCTGATGGTACTACAGCAAAAGGCAAACCGGGAGAAGTCAGCAGCCCCTGGGAGCCACGGAGGAGTTGCAGTCTTATCCAAAAAGCATTAGCAAGCCATAGACGTAAGCAGCAGGAAGGTCTGTATTTTCAAAAGATCCCGTTGGCAACACGGTTAGGCAAGAGTAACAAGGGGTGCCCAGTGAGAGGGGTTGATGGTACAATCCAAGCTCAGATGACAGCTCAGATGTGGCAGAGGTATGCATGGGTGGCATGGATGGAGGGTGAGCCGACAGACCCTGGTGATGGTCCCGCTGGGGAGGTGAGGGAGCAGAAAGTGTCAGGCTCACTGAGCTGAGGATGGACTGCTGGCTGTGGTGCCAGGCACAGAGACCAACAGGATCCCTGGCATGGGTGTTCTGTTTGGGGTCTGTTTGTGTTTCAAGTCCCTTTAAGAAGGGAAGAGCTCAAGTAGGCAGTAGCCTGTGTGGTTCTTAGCCGAGAGGAGAGAGACATGTCATTCGCAAAGAGAGCTGAAGTCAAGGGTACGATGAGGTCGTGTAGGGAAGGAGGATGGGGTGAGATGAGAAGCAGGATAAAGGTAAAGGCCCAGGACAAGAGGGCAAGCCAGCAAAAGACCTGAGAGAAATCAGTTGAGAGCAACAGAGCGTGGCCCCAAGAGGGGATGAGGCTAACTCTCCAGGCCTTTGCACAAACTCCTCTCTCTGTCTGAAATCCATCCTCTTCCAACCAGCCCACTCCTGATCTTTCAAAGCACAGCACAGGTCCAATGTCCTCCAGGAGGCATTCCTCAGCGCTGCTCTCTCCCTGGAGCCAGATGAGGTTCTTGGGCTTCCCACACCCCCTGGGCAGAAGCAGGTGTTGGAGAGAGCAGAGCTTTGGAGCTGGACAAGCTGCTCTCCAGACATCTCAGTCTCCTCAACTGTCAAATGGAATTACTGCTCTGCAGGGATTCTGTTTCTCCTGAAAATCAAATGAAGAAAGCATAGAAAACCTATACTTCCTAACAAGACTCAGGAAGTAGAAGCTGCAATTTTCTTAGTTCTTATCACATTGTAGTACAGACATCTGCTTTTGTCTCTTCTCCGGCTCAGCCCTCGAGCTCTCTTTACCTGATAGGGTTTTATCCATCTCAGCATCCCCAGTGTCTGGCCCAGAGCCTGGTACATTACAGTGTACCATGTGCTCATTGTAATCAGAGTGAAGGGCATTTGGTGGGAACAGGAGTGTTCAGGGTAGACTTCCTGCAAGAAGAGGGGCTGAAGCCAGCCCCACCCCCCCACCGCCACCCCCCACCATAAAGCAGTGCAGTGGGAGGACCAGGGGACGGGAGAGGGAGAGGGTCCCAGGGAGGAGGCAACAGCTTGAACACGCTTCTCCCAGCCGAGGGGCCTGGAAAGCACTTCTCAGCTGAATTTCGACCTGAGTCACATATTCTCTCTGAATTTCAGGCAGCCCCAGCCCTGGGGCTGAGCTGGCGAAAAGTGAAACTCAAGACCTGCCTCAGAGCGGTCCCCAGTGAACCCCAGGCCCGCCCCCCACCCCCAGGCCTGGCCTCGCTGCCCCTTGCCTGCCTGGGCCAAGCAGAGCTGGTGGCTTCCTCCAGCCCCGGGTCCCTGGCGGCTTCTCTTCCAGCCTGGGCAGGGGCCCCCGCACTGTGGGCAGAACTTGGACTCCAGAGCTGGGTAGGAATGTTGCTCCCCACTACACACAGTGGGGAAGTATGGGAAACTTGGGAAGTTTCTCCACTCTCTGGGTCTCGCTTTATCTGCAAAATGGGGAGCGTATCATTGTAAGAATTAAATTTTCATGTAATTAAAGTGAAAGTGAAAGTGGCTCAGTCATGTCCGACTATTTGTGACCCCATGGACTATACAGTCCATGGAATTCTCCAGGCCAGCATACTGGAGTGGGTAGCCTTTGCCTTCTCCAGGGGATCTTCCCAACCCAGGGATCAAACCCAGGTCTCCCACATTGCAATTGGATTTTTACCAGCTGAGCCACAAGGGAAGCCTGAGAATGCTGGAGTGGTTAGCCTATCCCTTCTCCAGGGGATCTTCCCAACCCAGGAATCGAACCAGGGTCTCCTGCATTGCAGGCAGATTCTTTACCAACTGAGCTATCACGGAAGCCTGTAATTTAAGTACATAGCTCAACAGTTCAGTTCAGTTCAGTCGCTCAGTAGTGTCCGACTCTTTGCAACCCCATGAATCGCAGCACACCATAGAAGGTGCTTAACAACCTAACAAGTGTCAGCTTCCTCCCCTGTCCTCGGACTAGGGGCAGGAAAAGTGGGCACTGGCTGCACCCGTGTGCCAGAAGCCTGCAGCACCCTTGCTTCCTCCCGCAGAGAGACTCAAACTTTAAGCACAGCATGGCAGATTTTTACTCCCATTTTACCTGTGAGGAAACCATGGCTTCAAAGGTAGCAGAGCCAGGGCTCAAACCAAGGGCCACCTGACCTTGGGTTTACAGTGGCAGGTTCCAGTGGGAACATAGCCCTATTCCAGAAGTTGGACACCCTGGCACTCGTCCTTCTACCAGCAAAGCTCCTGGCCTCTGGCAGGCCTGGCAGCTCACTGAGCCCCTCACTGAAAGTCCAGAGGGCTCAGCGACTCACGAGCAGAACCCAGAACTCATCCCCAAGCTCCAAGCCAGAGCCTGGCACCAGAAGGTTTGTTGAGTGACTAAATGAAGGAATTCCCAACTCCTTCTAAAACATCCATCTCTAAGGGTGCTAGATAGTGAGGTAAGTAAATAAAAATAAACAGGAAGACTGAGGAAAGTAAATATGAAGGATTCATTTAGTTATCAGTATAAGGCATTAATGTAATTAATCACAGATAATTAATAGGCTCTTGATCATCTTTTATCCACAGTCCTCCCTTCTTTTCCTATACAAACATCTATTGGGTGCCTACCACGGACAGGTGCAAGGATGACAATATTGAATGAGAGCTATGTGACTACCACTATCCTAAGCATTTGACGTGATCTTCTGCCTTAACATGGCTCCAAGAAGTAGAAGCTATTATTATCATTCCCATTTTAAAGGTCGGGAAACAGAGCTAGAAATTAAATACCTTAGTCACAGTAACTTAGAAACAGGTAATGCCCAGATTTCTATCCAAATACACAAATTTCAGAGCCAAGAGGGAACATGTGTTTTGCACCAAGGAACTCACTGGATGATTGAATAAGGGGTGTGCATAGTCAGAATAAGACAGAAGACTGAGATGAAGTACGTAGCATGGGGCTAGGCAAAGAGAAAATTCAAAGATGAGTGTTATGAGCACTAATTTTATTGTTTAAATATGACTAACTTTATTGTTAAGCATTGTTTAAGGAAGATAGTCATTTTGTTATTAGTACCCCTCTCTTTTCCTTGGTGTCTAATGAACTAAAAAAAGAGAAACAAAAACAGGGAGGCGGGATGAGAGAAAAAATCCTTTAGAGGTAGCCAAAGAGCCCACACACTTTGACTAAGGAGGAAAGTGAGGCCCAGAAAAGAGTAGGAAGCTCCTCCCCGCAGTCCACCAAAGTCGGAAACTCCGGCGTTGTTGAATGTCGAACACCAGCTTCCAGAGGGGATAAAGCCTGGTCTGTAGCCTTTGCCACCTTTCGTGGAGTAAAACTCCTCATGGCCAACTTCAAGCTACTAAAGGGGGCTCACGGAAGAGCAGAGCTAGACGGAGATGTGATGGACAGCTCTCGGACATGGCTGAATACCGCACAGGCCCTGACGTCCTGGAGCCCTCCAGCTGGTCCCTGCTCCAGAGGCACAAGAAAGGACCACGGGCCAGACAAACGTGAAACCCGGGAGACCTCTGAGATTAAAAAGGCCTTTCTGCTCCGCATACTCAGGTCATCACGGTTTTTTCCCAGCACAGCACGGCTTGGGCGTCAGACTACCTATCCTTCTCTGGGAGCCCAAGATGCTCATTCTGTGTACAGTCCCATGACTTGTAAAGGTCAGACTTGGTGGGGAGGGGCAGGACAGGAACATCCTGGGTGATCAGTAAGATACTACAATATCTGCTTCCTTTGCATTTCTGAGGGACTGATGGACAAACGGTCTTGGCTGGGCTCGGCTACTCCCTTGATCCAGACAAGACCACCAGGTGGGTTCATTTCGTAAGCACTGCATTTATTCATTTATATCTAACACTGGTTCCTTTTCATGGCTTGTTTCCTTCCCCCTGTGGCCTAGGCCCCTAGTGCCCTCAGCTCACCAGTCCAAGACTTGGACTCAAACACAGGCAGAGCCGGCGATCCCTGCAGAGCCCCTCCACATCAGGGCCCTACCTTCCACAGTTAGCTCTTCCTCTGGCTTAAACTGGGGCCCTTCTATTAAAATTACCTTACCGTTAGCAATGGTAGTGAAAAACAACAGTTTCATTTACTCTAATATCTATGAACAGATTACTTAATATTAGCTCAATGCTATCCCAAACAAAAGAAATAGTTAAGCCCCTGCTGTGTGTCAGGAATGTAACAATGTGTATTACATGTAATCTTCCAAGCAAAGTGAGGAGAAAAGTTATTGTCTGCATATTTACTAATGAATAAAGTTCTGCTTAGAAAGGTGACATAAGTTGGGTGAAGTCACATGGCTAGTGGGTGACTGAGCCAGGACTGGCTGATTGGCTGAGCCAGTGATACCCAGTGATATCCAGGTGTATCATTATTCTATAATATTTAATTGCTCCTCTTGATTAAGAAAAAAATCAAGATAATTCTGAGAGAGTGGACCTAGGATAGGCATACTACTTTCCTATTCCTTTGTAACAAATCGTCGCGAATTTAGCAACTGAAAGCAACGCTGGGGACTTCCCTGGTGGTCCAGTGGCCAAGACTCCGTGTTCCAAATGCAGGGGCCCAGGCTAGTTGCCTGGTCAGGAACTAGACTCCACAGGCTGCAACTAGGAGTTCACGCGCCACAGTGAAGACGCTGCATGTGGTAATGCCACAGGTAAGACCCAATGAAGCCACGTAAATTAAAAACAAACAAACAAAAAAGGCAACTCTCATTCACTGTCTCACAGTCTGTAAACCAGGAATCCAAGCGGACTCACCTGGGTCCTCCGCTCAGTGTCTCATAAGGCTGAAATCAAGGTGTCAGCCAGGGAAGGTCTTGCAGGGGAGGCTCTGGAATAATTCAGCTTCTTAAGGTCACACACATTCTTTTTCACATGGTCACTCCCATCTCCTAAGCCAGCAACAGCGAGGCAAGTCCTTCTTGCGCTTCCAATACCTCTGACTTCCCCTTCTCCCCCCAGCTGGAGAAAGTCCACTGCTTTTAAGTGCTCATGTGATTACAGTGGGGCTACCCAGCTAATCCAGGATAATGCCCCTATCTTAAAGTCACCTGCACCATAAAATATAGTGTAATCACAGGAGTGATGCCTTATATTCACAAGTTCCAGGATTAGGACAGGACATCCCTGGGATGCTGTTTTAGAGGTTCTGCCCACTGCAGTGGGTAGGCTTTGTAGAGCGGAGGTTCTAAGGGGATCCTCTAGGAAGGTCAGACTGTGAGGGAGATGGGCTTCCCCTTGGGGGCCTTGAACACCAAGAAATTACTGTGGGGGCTAACGGGAATGGTCCCAGGCAAGGAGGCAGGGTTTATAGGGTGAGGGTGGGGATGATGAGAGAGAGGAGGAAAGAAATGTTAACAAAAGAATAGGCTTTACATCTATAGAGAAGTTCAAGTTGTCTCTTCTTCCTTGTGAGCGTTCCTAAAAGACGCCCGATAAATAAAATGCTGCTGCTGCTGCTAAGTCACTTCAGTCGGGTCTGACTCTGTGTGACCCCACAGACGGCAGCCTATCAGGCTCCCCCGTCCAAGAATCTCTTCCCTGGGATTCTCCAGGCAAGAACACTGGAGTGGGTTGCCAAGTGAAATCAGTCATATCTGACTCTTAGCGACTCCATGGACTGCAGCCTACCAGGCTCCTCCGTCATGGGATTTTCCAGGCAAAAGTACTGGAGTGGGGTGCCATTGCCTTCTCCAGATAAATAAAATATGTGGTAGTGAACAGACTGTGCTGCTCAGTTCACATGGAATGGGCTGGGTTGAGAGTCATTGGGTAGACTGGGATTAGAGCTGAGTTGGAATGAGTTGGATGGGATCATACAGGTCGAATTGGAACTAAGCAGCTTCTTTAGACAGAGTGTTGGTGTGGGCTAGATTGGGATGAGTTGCATGGAGTTTAGATCAACTGAGATAGAAAGATGTGAGAGGGGTAGCTTGGTTGGGGCTGGGTTTTGCCGGGCTACATTGACTAGGGTCAGGGTGGACTAAACAAGCTTGGATGGGTTGGAAAGGTTTGGAGCAGGTTAGACCCACTTGGGAGAAGGCAATGGCAACCCACTCCATACTCTTGCCTGGCAAATCCCATGGACGAAGGAACCTGGTAGGCTGCAGTCCATGGGGTCGCTAGGAGTCGGACACGACTGAGCAACTTCACTTTCACTTTTTACTTTCATGCATTGGAGAAGGAAACGGCAACCCACTCCAGTGTTCTTGCCTGGAGAATGCCAGGGACGGGGGAGCCTGGTGGGCTGCCATCTATGGAGTCGCACAGAGTCAGACACGACTGAAGTGACTTAGCAGCAGCAGCAACAGACCTATTTGAGGGTTGGGTTAGCTGGGGATTGGTTAGTATTTAGTGGCAGAGACAGAATCCACTCTGGATAGCTTGTGTGCTATGCTCAGTCACTCAGTCATGTCCAACTCATTGTGACCCCATGGACTGTAGCCTGCCGGGCTCCTCTGTCCATGAGGATTCTCCAGGCAAGAATACTGGAGTAGGTTGCCATGCCCTCCTCCAGGGGATCTTCCTAACCCAGGGATCAAACCCAGGTCTCCCACACTGCAGGCAGATCCTTTACCATCTGAGCCACCAGGGAAGCCCTGGATTGCTTAAGCCAAAATAAATGTATGAATGGGTTTTTAATGGCTTACAGTAATGGTTGAAGAGCTGAAGAAGCAGATTCTAGGCTGTATCTTCAGGACCAACTCCCAAAACTGCCCTGCAGACTTGGACCACCAAGGCAGTCGCTTCTTTTGCAACCATCACGAAGCCATCTGCCAAATCCGGAAGCCACTAGTCAGGCTTCTGGCTCCAGAAACATGCTCGTCTGTATGTCTACACCAGCAGAAATGCACAGCTCAGTATGAAAGCATGACAAGGTCTATCTTCAGAGGGGAAAAAAGTATGATAAGGAAATTCTTTGGCTAGATAACACAAAAGTAGGAGAAATGGTCATAACTGCACACCATACTGCTTTTTCTAATTTTGCATGTTTTTGAACATTACTAGTATTATTGCAAATATTGATGGGTATCTCATGCCCTGCCTGTCTGTCCATTTGATACACTTCTGAATGAACTGCCTTGCAGGAATTCATGGCACCTGGTGAAAACTACATCACATCTTAAACTCTAATTTTAGGGCAGTCTGGAAAATGTAGTTTCTAGCTTTTCAGCCTCTGCAGGATAAAAAGGCCCAGTCTAAGGAGAGAGGAGAGACTGAATGAGTTACTCCACACTATCTACCACCACCGAGCTAAGCGGGGAGCGGTTGGAATAAGTGGGGATAGACAGGTTGCCTGATTGGGGCAAGCTGGACTGAGTTGAATTGGAAGGTGTGGGATGCGTGTGGCTGAGCTGAATGGAACTGGGCTGGGAGGTCATGGAGCAGTTGGATTGTGATGGGTGGTTTGGGCTGGGAGCGGCTCTGGGGCTGACACTGGAACACTGGTGTCAAGCTCTTTGCATCCAGTGGAGTGAGAGTTATGCTCAGTGGGAGCGAGGAAAGGAGAACCTGGAGGATGGCTGTGTTGCTGAGAATGACACCTCTATCAGTGCATCCTCACCACTCCCTGGGACCAGGCTTCCCCACTTCATGCAAATTGGCCCTATCCCCAGGCTTAGGACATGTCCAGTGTTCAGGTCAACCTCCTTTGCTCTCCTTAAAATGAAGCCAGTTAGAGCAAGAGACTTGAGGAATAAGTTTCAAACAGAGAAACTTGCAGGATGTGTTGTCTTGGGGCAAAACCAAACCCCAAATCAGGATATCAGAGCCATATGGTTTCCTCCCTATGTTTCTGGGGGGAGGGGTTGTGGATTTTATGGAATCTGGGACTATTTCTGGAGCCCCACAGGTGCTCTGTTCACGCAGCCAAGGTAAACGGGTGCTGGCAGGCACACACGGTTACATACACCGAGTCATGCGTGTGAGCACAGGGCTTCCCGGTTTGCAGCACACTGTCAGCGTCTATACCTTCCCTCAGAACTGCCCTGTGAGGCAGGCGTCATTATGTCATATCCCAAATGGAGACATTCGTGCTCAGAGAGCCTAAGCGGACTGCTCAAAGACACACAGCACAGTGAGGATTTGTGTGATTGTGTTTATGTGAACACTGTCTATATCCTGGACTAGACTCCAGCCTCCAAGAGGTTTGAAGTTTGTGCCCATCTTGCTCATGGTTGTAGTCCCAGCATCTAGAACAGTCCTAGCACATAGTAGGTGTTCAATATATACTTACTCAGTACACACATACATTACTAAATAAATGAGAAACTCAAGCCTCAGAAACCCATGTTGTTTTCATAGTGACAGGCACACACACCTGGGTATGCACAGACATGGTCTTTGTGACATGGGCCCTTTGTCCCATGTCTTTAAAGTCTTATCCCATCTCTGCTCACTGATATTGCCTGGATCAGGTCACGAATTCATGCACTTCCTGACCCACTGGCTCAGGAAGAGAAACATCTGGACTCAGAACTCCAAAATGCCCCCCGTGATCCTGGCATGACCAGTGCATGGACACATGTCTCCCCCTCCTTCATCACCAGCCTTCACTGAGACTCTCTTTGGGGTACAGAGCAGAGGAGACACCGGGCAGTTCCATTTGGCAGTTGGCCTTGCCCTTCCAAGAGAGGACAGGATAGAGGTCTTGGACTTTGTCTCAGCTCAGTTGGAACAGCCTGCAAGTCTCCCCGCTCACCCAGTGCTCAGAACTGGGTTCCCGTCCAGTTTGCACAGAGCATCTTGGGATGGCTGTGTCGTCGTCCCCATTTTGCACACAAAGAAACTGAGGCTTCTAGAAAGAAAGTAATTGAACTTCCCAAGGTCACTGACTAGACAGTGCAGGGTCTAGATCAGAATCGAAGTCTGTGTCACTCTGAAATCCATAGGCATTCGTGACAGGAACCCCAGGCCACCCCTGAGGGGGTACATCTCTCCTTCATCCCAGGCCCTGTGAAGGGCAGAGGGGCCAAGTCCCCTCTTCCCTGCATCCTGCCTCTGCACTCAGCCTGGCCCAGCACAGAGTAGGGGGGCGGGGGGATATTTCTTGCTGCCTCCGACTGGTATTGACGGACCAAGTGACTATTGTAAATGCTACGGTGTTGTGTAATCAGTAGGAAAATGTGACTACGTCCCCAGAGATGCCACTGGCATTTTGGAGAAAATCCCATCCTTGATTTACTGGGCTGGTTTAGTTGAAATGTCTGGGTGACAGGGACAGGCTGGAGGCTCTGCTATGTGGGGCTGGACAGATCGCTTGCTGCCCTAGCCCCTGCCTAGGAGAGTAGGGACTGGGTGTGTGGGTGTGTGTGGTTCCGGGTGTGAGTGTGCATGAGCACAGGAGCAGTGCACAGGGGCCCAAGCTCTCGAGTCACACTGTGGGCTCAGATCTCAACTCTGCTCCTTACTCAGTCTCTCTGCACTCATTTCCTCTACCGTAAAACCGGGACGGCAAAAGTGCCCAGCTCTGTAGTCTGTCATGGGATTAAGTGAGAAGATGTAGGAAAGCAGACAGCATGCAGTACAGAGTCTGGTGCATGACTGACGATAAATATTTGTGGACTGAATGAGTGAATGCATGAGCAAACAAAGGGAAAGTGCATGAAAGCATGGAGCAAGGAGCATGGCGCAGCAGAAAGAGGAGAGCGTTTAGAGTCAGGAGACCCAAGTTGGAGCCATGCCTATCATTTACTAGCTGAGCAACCTTGGGCAAGTCACTTAACCTCTCTGAGCCTCAGTTAATAATAGCAATAATCCCTGCCTCTCCAGTTGTTGTGAGGATTAAACAAAAGTACAGGGTGGAACTGCTCTGTCAACGGCAGGGCACTGTGCAAATGTTAGTTCTAATTATTCTCCACAATTATGACTGCTCCGCGGGAGGCCTGTGTGTGAGTGAGCATGGGGGAAGGATGTGGTGAGGGTGGGCCTGTGACCAGGCTATGTGTGCACGTTGATTGCATGTGGACGTGTTTGGAGAACTGGGGCCATTAGAAAAACCATCAGCCCTCTAAGTTGTTCTTTCTTTTGCTAAACTCAACCTGCCAGGCTGACATCGGAAGCAGGAATTAGTGGGAAGTCTGGGGGGACAGGATTAGTGGCTGAACTTTCTATTCCTGGAGACCCTCTTTTCTCAGGAGGTCAAAGCAATTTCCATATATTATCCTGCTGGCAGCTTGGGAAGGTCAGGGAAACGGCAAACACATGACTCTTATTCCTCAGATGGAGAAACCAAGGCAGGAAGGGCAGCTGCTGAAGCTAGTCCTGCCTGGACTCTGTTGGAAGCATCAGCAGAAGGACCCTACAGCCACCCTGGCCTCTCCCAGTCAGACCAGCTGGCAATGGCTCATTCATTTTAGTGTTTATTACAGTCCCCCTGGTCCCCATTCCCAGTCCTGGGCTGTGTGTATTTCAGGGGCAGACTGGAGCAGGAACCCCAAGTCCCTGCCATACAACCCATAATCACTGGAGGGTCTTCCTCTGTCTCAGTCTCTACCTTTCGGCCTCTAGCCAGCTGTTGCCCTAATTCCCCTCTACTAATCTTTCAAGTTCAATCCACTTCTTCCAGGAAGCCTGCCAGACTGTTCTATCTGGCAGATGAAGAAGTTATTCTTCGTTGAGCCATTGCAGCGTTGGAACTGGGAGAAGGAAGGGGCTTGGAGGCCCAGCCACATTGCACCTCTGAGGATGGATCAAACCAGGATGTGCTCCCTGAAGCCAATCAGAGTAAGAGTTACTCATGTGCTGTGACTGTGGAGCTGGTGAGCCTTGGAGCCTCAGGGTAAGTTCTCTGAGTCTCAGAATTGGTCTCCAGACCAGCAGCATCACCCAGGAACTTGTTAGAAATGTCAACTCTAATGCCAGACCCGCACGAGAAACTCTGGAGGAGCGGGAGCAATCCTCCTCTGATCCTGATGCTTCAAAAGATCACGAACCACTGGGCTCAACGATGCTGGTTCCTCACATCCACACGCAGACACCTGTCCCTGAGCAAGCTCAGGAAGCCCCACCTTCCCCACACTGGCTTTGGTTCACCCTGAGGAGGGTTCCTGCCCCCGAGACCCAGTATCTCCCCAGAGAGGGAGGGGCTAACAGCTCCACTGCCCGTTCAGTTCCTATCACCTGCCTCAAATATGTCTCCTGCCTTTCTACTGTGTCACCCCTTGATGCCTCCAGGGGGAGGCTGCCCCCCGGAAGCCTCTTGGATCTTCTATAGAGCAGGGACCCTACCTGCCACCTCTTCCTTTGCTCACTTCCCCACCAAGACCCAGCCCTCACTCACCCGGCCTCCTCACCCTCCATGTGTCTGGGGCAAGCCCTAAGTCTTTCCTTGTGTGGCTCTAGGGAAGTGGTTTCTTCCTTCTCAGGGCCTGCGTGTCCCCTCTCACGAGGAGAAGCCCTCCCAGAACCTGCCTAAGGTCCTGGACAAGGTCAGTGGGTTGCAAGGCAGTGAGCAGTAGGCCACCACCACTGCTCCTCAAGTCCCAGCAAGTGGTCAGACCCCTGAGGTGCCAGGCTTACCGTCCACCCCAGGAGGAGCACAGTCCTCCACCCCTCCTCCTTCCCAGTGGGGTAGTCACAGCAGCTGCCATCTTCCCTGATGAAAGCACCTACTGTTCCAGAACCGGCCGCCTGACTCCATGCTCTGCAAGCTTTGACCCCTGTCTCATTAATCCACCCCTCCCCCAACAGTCTGAGAAGCACCTCATCCCAGTGTACAGGTTCAGAACTGATGCCCAGAGAGGTTCTGTGGTTTGACTGCAATCTCACAGCCAGTACAAGAATGAAATTCCAACCCAGATCTAACTCCAAAGTCCTCTTGCTTAACCTCCAAGAGAACAAGAAGGCCACCCCTGGAGCAAGGAGCAATGGGAGGCAGGAAAGCAGAGGCAGCCTGGATGCTGGCTTCACTCCTTGCCAGTGAATGGCTGTGGGTCGTGGGTCTGTCTCAGCTGCCCCATTTGTATACTGCAAATAATTCCTGCCCTGCCAACCTCACTGGATTCAAGAATAGAGGTGGAAGCGCATGGAAAACTGCGGCGGTGTCCAAACACTGGGACCGAGTGCGTACCATGCTTTACAGTTTACGAAGTACACGGTATACGAAGCGCATCCCTGTGTGACCTCCAGTCACCCTGTCTGAAGCTCATCAACCCTCTCCAGCATCATCGCAAACTGAGGCGGAGGAGTCAGATGCTAGACGGCAGGGGCCGGGCCAGGAGCCGGGTGCGCCTCCGGCCACGAGCGCAAGGGGGCGCCATGGGCTCACAGCGAGCTGGGGCGGCAGAACCCACCGCGAGAGATCGCTTTCTGTACTCTTACAGCAACCAGGCTCCGCAGAGCGCCGGGGGGTGCCCGGGTTCCAGGAGCGACAAGGAGGGGTGGAGGAGACTTGCGCCGAGTCTGAATTTGAAATGTGAAGTCCGGAAAGTCAGCTGCCTCTCCCTGCTGTGTGACCTCCCCTGAGACGTTCGACCTCTCTGAGCGTCACTTACACAGAAATACAACTCCCTCCACCGATGCTGCTCTAACCCAGTCCGCCAAAGGCTCCTGAAACCACAAAATGAGATCGCTCATTCAGACTAGCAGTGCAAACTGTAAACCCTCATTCCCACGTAGAAATTCGCCCCTTTCTCACTCTTCTTGGACTCTGCATCCGAAGCCCCTCGGAGTCAGCACGCAGGGATCTCCGCTTTCTCATTTTACAGAAGCGCAAACGAAGGCTCAGAGAGGTCGCTCTTTCGGGGTCTTGTGGCTCATTTGGGCATACACGGAATGGTCTCCTGACACCAGCACCGGACTGTCCCTTCCTGGTCCAGCGGCCTCAAGTACCTGGCAGCACTGACCTCTGCCGACTGGGTACGTATCAGCCTTCTGCAGAGACCGGAGTGCTCAGGAGTCTGAAACTATCGAAGCCGAAGAGCCCATAAGCTCCGGACCTCCCGCTTGGGCCCGCTCAGCCTAAGGCCAAGGGTACTCGGACCCCAATTCTGGTCCTATCTTCTAGCTCGGCCACACTGCCATCCCTGGGCGTCCCTGGCTGCAGCGCACCCGCTGTGTGATGGGGGCCTCTCTTTGGAGGCAGAGGGCTCACCCCAACTCCGGACGCCGGGGGCTCTCCGCCCGCGGGCCCCCACCCTGCCCCTTCTGAGCCGCACCTCGATGCACCCCCGCCCCCGCCACGCTGGGCAGGATCGCGGGGGTCAGGCCGCGGGAGGGGTGGCCCGTACGGCCCCCTCGCCTGCAGCTGTGTGCACACGTGTAATTAGCTCTAATTATCCCGGGCTTTTTCAGTTCGTAGGCTCCAGGCCTGAGAGCCGCGCCGGGTGAACGCACCCTCTCCGCCCAGGGAACCGGCTCTATCCCAGTCCCCAGGACCTCGCGTCGCCTGTGTGCCCACGCCACCACCCAACGTCTACACCTCCGCCACGTGCTGGCCTGTGAGCGTCTTTGTGTGTCCGCGGGTGTGTGTTCACACTACGCGTCTGAGCACGAACCTGGCGCGGAAAGGGAGAGGGGCGGTGGCGCGGCGGGAGGAGAACCAAATGGTTCTCAGCTGCGAAGGAAGGAAGCGCCCGGGCCCCGCTGTCTCCCGTCCCCGCCAGTCCTGCATAAACATGAGCCCCCACCACCAACACCCCCCGCCCCGGGGCAGCGGCCCAGACCGAAAATCCCAGGATTTCTGCCCTAACCGCGGAGCCGCGGTGTTGACGCAGCTCTGCTCCCCACGCCCTCGAGCCGTTTAGCCCCTCGGCCAGCAGCAGGCCTCTCTGTCCACAGGTGGCATAGCCAGGGCTCCGAGAGGTCGGGGCGCTCGTCCCAGGCGGCGCAGCAGGCCAGGAGAGCCGCAGCGCAGGATTGGGGTCGGCTCTAAGACAGAACTGCGGAGACAGGAGCGGAACGCTTCCGACTCCCGGGTCCTCTTTGTCGGATCGCGGATCCCTAGCCCTGGAAGCCCTTGGTCCTGCGTACTCGGTCCGTGGCGACTTCCAGCCCACTCCCTGCGGCCGACTTGCCTAGTCTACGCGGAAGAGAACCAGAGAGCCGGGAAAAGCCCCAGGAGCCTTAGCTGGAGGTGGCAGGGTCCGCCCCGGGTCCCCCGGAGCAGGATTTCTCAGCACACTTGCTCTGCCCTCTCTTCCCCTTTCCTGGGGTCTCTCTGTGTCCCCCTGTCCCCGCTCCCGTCTCCAGTCTCTCTTCTTTCTTGCTCTCTGACCCTATTGACTCCTTGCCCGGTGTCTCGCACCGCCTTTGTCTCTGTCTCTGCCTCTCCTCGGATCTCTGTTGGTGAAGCACCCCCCCCCCACCCCGCCCCCGCAAAGGAACACACACCGGCAGAATCCGCCTTTTCAATAAAAAACGACAACTGGGAAACAGAGTGAATTAAAAAGCATTAACTTAAAAACAATCCATGTGTCTGTAAATGCGTTCCAAATGGCAGCCCTTCGGCGGGGGTTGGGGGAGAAGGGGGGACGGGTCGGCCATATGTTCTGGAGCCTCAGACACAAAATACAGGGGGCTCAGCGCCACGCGGTGGACCCTTCCCGCTAGCCACCTGGGACAGCAGCGTCTAGGGAGGGGGACTTCGTCTGTGCCCTCACCCTGGCAGAGCCCCCTCACCTAAATTCCTGGTCCCTCCCATGATTCTGTCATCTGCTGGCCCCTCCTACCCCATGCCTCCAAACCTTCCTGTGCTGACCTCAGCTCTCCCTTCGCACCAGCCCTCACCAGCCCCCACACACAGATTCCACCCCCTTCCTTCCCCACCCCACCGCACCCCTGGTCTTGGACCCCATACTTCCGCACCCAGGGCCTGCCCTGCCCCACCCCCATTCTGCCCTTCTGCCCCTAGACCACCCAGCAGCCCTGGCTCGGGGAGAAGTGGTTAGAACAAAGCTTTCCTTGGCCTGAAGAAATTCTCCAGGGAGCCACGTGGAGAAAGGGAGCTCCCAGTCCTGGTACCTGCAGCCTCTCTCTTCTCCCAGAGGACATCAAAAGTTGTATATCTGAAGGCAGCGTAGTTCTCCAAGCATAACAGAAGTCAGTGCTGTCCTTTGAAGCCCTGACTTTGAGGGGGAACTTCCCTCCCCTCAAAGTTCATCCTGCCACCCTTACCACTCCTGGCAACCACCCTCTGCCCCTCTGCCTGGGAGTTGGAAGGATTGGAGAACCTCAAACAGGGATATAATTAGAGAAGAGAGGACTGGGCAGGGTGCCCAGATTCTGCCGCCCCCTCTTCTCAACTGGCAAGGACATCCTAAGACCATAAACCAGACAGGAGGACGATCTGGATTCTTAGTCTTGCTCTGCTGGTGACGATGACTTAAGATTAGAATAGCGATGATATTAACAATCGTCATAATAATATAGCAGCTAACGTTTGTTGAGCTCCTTCTGTGTGCGTGCCATACATTAGCGCACAGAAATCACTAATAGCTGGATGAGTTCGAGCAGTAGCTTGCCCTGCCTGGGCCTCAGTTTCCCTCTCTGTCGAAGGAAGGGGTGGGACCTCCAGGCTAGACAGTGAATCTGAAACGTCTGTAATTGAATCAAAATCTAGACAGGGTGTATCTGTTGTCACCATTCCTATCTGTTCAATAAAGATATAAGGAAGCCAACTAGGAAAGAGTTCAGAATTATTCTGTGTTCTTGAAAGAAAATGAAAAAGCCATCCCTTTTTAAAAAATCCTAACAGTTCTCAATCAAACTGGTCTTTTTCCTAAGAGTCAGCAAGGTGCCATTTAATTTTATTTTTAATGATAAAACTGTTCTTTGTTCATTATACAAGGGAACATTTTAAAATTCACCACACTACCCCAATATCACAAGCCTCACCCAGTGGCTTATCAGATTCTGGGGGAGCCCAGCATGAGGATTTATATAAAACTCCCTGGTGATTCCGATAGAATTCTGATTTGCTTGATTTCTGAATCTGATACCAGCTATCTCCTCCAGTGTATCATTCACATATAATCCCATACCTGATTCTCATACCTGATTCTGATTGAGAATCACTGAGGTTAGGTTCTAAGAATTTTTGTTCCTGCAGATTTAAGCAGCTTCCCTGTCTCCATGCGTATCCTGGTCCAGGGAGCGTGTGAAGGTGATGTACCACATGCCTGTAAGTCTAGGCAAGTGTCTGCATGCACACGTGCAGGTGTGTGTTTCCTTGTGTGTCTCTGGGCATCTGTGAACAGACGTGCTGGGAGCATATGCATGTCTCCAAGGGTGGGTACCTATGCCTCTGGGTGAATTTGTTGTGGCTGTGCCTCAGCATCATGTTTACATACGTGAGGAGACTTTATGCTCGTGTGTGGATATGTCCTGTGTGCCTGCATTGGTGAGCCTGCCATTTTCTGAGGCCTCCAACAGAGCAGGAGTTTCTATGGAGGAGGAGCTCCATCCAGGCCCCTGAAATGCCAGTTGAGCAGTCTCCAGGACCCAGAACTCACAGTCAGAGCTCCTCTCCTGGTTGGGGAAGAGGGACGATGATTTTGAGCATAAACATGGATCTCTGTGCTGAGCATTCTAATTCTGCAAGTCAAGTACAGAGCCCGGGCAGCCACCAGCTAATTAGCCACCCTGGGGTAGGGGGGAGGGAAATTGCCTGTATTGGAGTGGATAATGTGTTTGCCTGTTTCCGTAGGATCCTTGACCGACTGAACACCCCCCACCTCCCTCCTGCTGTATCCCACGGGCCTGTCTCCCCGTGCCCCCAGCTCAGAAAGATGGTGCAGTGTTTGGCTCTAATACTTCGGCTTTTCAAATAGGCCAATTGCTAAGCAAATGTCATTTGGGCTGAAGCTTGGAAGGCTCTAAATGAGATAAATGATTCATTTGAATAGGTGAAGATGGGACTCCTGCTGGATGAAGATGAGCGAATCAAGTTCCCCACGTCAAAGAGAGGCTCCATGTCCCCTCTCCAGGCACACTGTGCTCTCAGGCTGGGGTTCCTCTGCATTGTAGAACAGGCAGACCTGCAGCTGAGGATCTCAGGCTTGACAGATTCCTGGTCCCAGAGAGCCTCCAAGCCCCTCTGTCCACTTCCTTTCAGCAGCTGCTATGGGCTGGAAGGAGCAGGAGCCCTGCCAGGCTGGGCTAAAGGGCAGCTGCCTACAGCAGTCTGAGTCATGCCCTTCCCAGGCTTGTATACACATGTGTACACATATCACACATGGATCACTTGCACAGGTGGCCTAAGCCCATGACTTCAACCTGTGCTAGGCTCTCAGGCACACACAGGTCTACACGGAGGCACACACTAAAGTATGTAAGCTCCTGTTCCACCACTGTTCTGTTTTAACTGATAACACATAAGTGGACGTTAAGACAATATACTAGTTCATAAGCAGATACCGATATGAATTAACAGATGTCACATACAGATATTGTTATGGACTATTTGTATCCTCCCCCCAAATTTATATGTTGAAGCCCCAACCCCCAATGTGATGGTATTAGGAGATAGGGCCTCAGGGAGGCAATTAAGTTAGATGAAATCATGAGGGTGGGGCCCCTATGAAGGGATTGGTGTTCTTATAAGAAGAGGAAGAAAGATGAGAGCTGCTCTCTGTACCATGTGAGGTCACAGTGAGAAGGTGGCCAAGTGCAAGCCAGAAACAAATGTGCCAGCAACTTGCTCTCAGACTTTTCAGCCTCCAGAACCATGAGAAAATAAATGTCTTTCACTTAAACCTCTCAATCCGTGGGGTTTCGTTATAGCAGCCCAAGTAGACTCATACAGGTATGAACTCGGAATTACGCTTGCGCACATTTGCAAATATTAATTCAGGTATCAGCAAAAATTTACTGATACACTTCTAGATGGGGAGTAATGGGTGTTACCCCTACCACTGCTTCTGGAATCACTTACTGAGCTCTCACTGTGCTGAGTGTCTTACAGAGGTAATTATTCTCAAGTACGTTATTCTCAAGATAGCCCCCTTCCCCCTGAGGGAGACATTTATTAGCTCCCAGAGAGCCTCCAAGCCCCTCTGTCCACTTCCTTTCAGCAGCTGCTATGGGCTGGAAGGAGCAGGAGAGATTAAATCTTAAATAAGGTGCTCAGAGTTAGTTGCACAACTCTACAAGGTAGAGTTGGGATTTGGACCCAGGTCTCCTGACTCCCTGGTGGCTCAGAAAGTAAAGAATCTGCCTACAATGCAGGAGACCAGAGTTCAATCCCTGGGTAGGAAAGATCCCATGGAGAAGGGAATGGTAACCCACTCCAGTATTCTTGCCTGGAAAATCCCATGGACAAAGGAGCCTGGAGGGCTATAGTCCATGGGGTCGCAAAGAGTCAGACATGACTGAGCAAGTAACACACTTCTAACTCCAATATGCATGTTCTGTTGGGAATAAGCCATCTAGCACTGGGAGTTAGGGGAGGTGAGCCTCGCCCTCCTGCTATGCCCATGAGGCCAAAGCCTCCATTCGCCAGGGCCACGTGGCTTGTGCAGCTCTGAGCCTTATTACTCAGTCACCATCATTGGTGCGTGTAGTTGTCTCCAGGAGTCCTACACAGTTCCCCAGGCTCAGATCCACAGGTATCCCTGAAATTGTTAAAGAACTGGTTGTGCCTTTTGTACAAAATAATGACCATGATCAGAACAATAACACAAACTGGTTTTAATATGTGCCCAGCTTAAATGACAGGTTCAGCTCCTGTGTTGACAGTTTCTAACGGTGCAAGATTATTTTATTCTCCATACAAAGTCACTCCTCAGATTAATGTAGCTCCGTGTTTTTAGTCAATACTGGAGTCATTTCAAGGTGCATTTGGACAGGATCTCTTAACTGCAGCCTCCACATCCACACCCAGATATCTCATTCACAGCTTAACAGGGTCCAGGGTGTGTTCTGTTTGCCCTGACCCTACCTCTCTTGGGCTCCCACATCCAGTCCTCCTGAAGCCCCTCGTACTTGTCTAGAGCTCTCCTGTGGATATTCTGGAGTTTCCATCAACCCCAGGCCAGAGAAGAGCTTAGAGCAGCCCCACAGACATGTCACATTCCTTCATCCCTGGGCCAGCACCCTGGCTGGCTCCCTTGGAAGAAAAATGAAGGTCCTCCTGACAGGCAAGCATAAATATTTTCTTTCCCAGCCTGGTTCAGATGGGGATACTTTCTGTTAATAAAGTGGCAGCTGGCTATCCGGGAGTGTCTAAACGTGGCCTTCCCTGGCAGGGAGCACGTCATCTACCTCTGTTCACACCCCCAACAGATGACAAGACTTTGCTGGCCTTGCTCCTTTCAGGAATGTGCCTCAGATGGCAGAGAGCAGGCAGGAAGCATTCATGTCACACCAGTTTTGTCTTCTATCTCTTGAGGGCCCGGGAGGAGCGGCCTGAGTTTGCGGCTCTTGGCAAGCATGCCTATCGGGAGCAGGGCCATCAGGCGCCCTACATCACACGATGCGGCTCTATTTATGGGGCAGGAGGGAATGTTGGAACAGGCTGGGTTGTCCCCCTTTGAAAGGTGCTCAGACCAGAAAGGGCAAAACACGACGTAATGGGAAATCGTGCTTTTCTTTGAGGCATGTGGCCTGGAAATGGAGCTGCAAGGCCCGGAAAGGTTTTGAAATAACATTTCGGGCCGGAGCCTTCCCTGCCCCCACCTGGAAATAGGTGTGAGGATGGAAAACAGGGCGCCTCTCCTCACCACTCGTCACCAGCCAGCGCTGTTTGAAATGAAAACAAAAAATTCTTCCTTTAAAGAAAATGTGTTTTCCAAAGTACTGTGAATTCTCCCCTTGACTCCCAAAGCCACAGACGGTGGTGTGAAGGCGCAGTTCGCAGCTTGAAGCTTCGGAGGCTGTTTTGGGAAGAAGGAAGGCGCCGCTGTTAGGGTGCAACAGCATCACCCTCCTGGGTGTTGGGAATAGCTCTATGCAAAACTGGAATTCAGTCAACAAGCATTTAACGAGCACTAGGCCTCTGGGGGGTGGAGAAGGAAATGGCAACCCATTCCAGTGTTCTTGCCTGGAGAATCCGTGGACAGAGGAGCCTGGTGGGCTGCTGTCCCTGGGGTCGCACAGAGTCGGACACGACTGAAGTGACTTAGCACGCATGCATGCAGGCCTCTGGGGGAGGGCTTCCCCGGTGGCTCAGTGGTAAAGAATCCACCTGCAATGCAGTAGACTCACAGGAGACGTGGCTTCAATCCCTGGGTCAGGAAGATCTCCTGGAGAAGTAAATGGCAACTCACGCCAGTATTCTTGCCTGGGAAACCCCATGGACAGAGGAGCCTGGCAGGCTGCAGTCCATGGGGTCATAAAGAGTCAGACATGATTGAGCGCCTAAATAACAAAAATAGCCAATTCTCCTAGGGGACAAAAAGACACAAAGATTTCAGGTCACCTGGTTTCAAATTTCTGCTGTATCTGGTTGTCTGGGAAAGTTACCCGACCTTTCTGGAGTGTTGGTTTCCCCATACATAAAATGGAGCCAATAATGGATCTCAAAGGACTGTTATAAGGACTCTCCTGAAGGCTGTGTATCAAAGCGTCCACTGCAGCACTTGGCTCCTCGGCAGGTTTGCAAACTGTTCGAAGTTGGTGAAGGAGCACTCAGAGGTTTCCTGTGCCTATAGAACGGGGCAGAGCTCCTTGCTTTTGTAGTCAGTACCTTCTGGGATCTGACCCAACTGCTTCTCTCACCCAGTGGCCAGGGTTCTCCTACTGAAGTCGGCCTGCCGGCAAGCCCAGTCTACCATAGTCCCTCTGCTCGTGCCACCCAGCTGCCATCCCCACGTGCTTGTCCATGCTGTTTGCACACCCCCCAAAACCCTGAAACAGTCCCCTCCCTCCTCACCACAACTTTAAACCGGATGCCTTCGCTTCAGGGATAACAGTACCTACCACTTTCCGGGTGCTGTGCATCAGACACATCTTGTATGACATTTTACATGATCAGGAAAGACAGAATCGAGAGAAAACAAAAGGGGGACAGGAAAGAGTTTCCAGAAGAGGAATGATGTGGTCATAGTTATCACAGAAGAAAGCACCCTGGATCAAAGAGGCATCTGGGGGTCAAGAGGAGGCTGAGAGGTCAGGGAGAAGGCTAGGGTGAGGAAGAGGCTGAGGGTCAAGGAGGAGGTTGTTGCAATGTCCAAGCAAGACAAGATAGCGATAGCAGCTTTTAGGCAGAGAGAAGAGGCTGGATTGGAGACTTCACTCCATTTATCCATTCAGTACATACATATGCACTGGGCACCTATCTATTCATTACGTACTTGGTGGGCAGGCTATATGCCAGCTGCGGGGATATAGCAGGGAACAAAGCAAACCAAAACCCCTGCCCTCCTTGAGTCGGCATCCTAGCAGGAAAAACAGGATCAACAAAATAAGAAAAATCTTCAGAGCATTAGACAGAGGAGCATGGCATGCTGCAGTCCACGGGGTCACAAAGAGTCAGACACATGAACTGAGTTGCTCAGTTGCGTCTGACTCTTTGCAACCCCATGGACTGCAGCACACCAGGCTTTCTTGTCCATTACCAGCTCCTGGAGCTTGCTCAAACTCATGTCCATAGAGTCAGAGATGCCATCCAACCATCTCATCCTCTGTCGGCCCCTTCTCCTCCTGCCTTCAATCTTTCCCAGCATACAGCTCTTTTCCAGTGAGTCAGTTCTTTGCATCAGCTGGCCAAAGTATTGGAGTTTCAGCTTCAGCATCAGTTGCTCTAATGATTATTCAGGACTGATTTCCTTTAGGATTGACTGGTCGGATCTCCTTGCAGTTTAAGGGAGTCTCAAGAGTCTTCTCCAACACCACAGTTCAAAAGCATCAATTCTTCAGCACTCAGTTTTCTTTATAGTCCAACTCTCACATCCATACATGACTACTGGAAAAACCATAGCTTTGACTAGATGGACATCTGTCAGCAAAGTAACGTCTCTGCTTTCTAATATGCTATCTAGGTTGGTCATAGCTTTTCTTCCAAGGAGCAAGCATCTTTTAATTTCATGGCTGCAGTCACCATCTGCAGTGATTTTGGAGCCCAAGAAAATAAAGTCTCTCACTGTTTCCATTGTTTCTGCATCTATTTGCCATGAAGTGATGGGACCGGATACCATAATTTTTGTTTTTTGAATGTTGAGTTTTAAGCCAGTTTTTTTCACTCTCCTCTTTCACTTTCATCAAGAGGCTCTTTAGTTCCTCTTCACTTTCTGCCATAAGGGTGGTATCATCTGCATATCTGAGGTTGTTGATATTTCTCCCAGCAATCTTGATTCCAGCTTGTGCTTCATCCAGACTGATATTTCACATGCTGTACTCTGCACATAAGTTAAATAAGCAGGGTGACAGTATACAGCCTTAACATACTCCTTTCCCAATTTGGAACCAGTTTGTGGTTCCAAGTTCAGTTCTAACTGTTGCTTCTTGACCTGCATACAGATTTCTCAGGAGGCAGGTAAGGTGGTCTGGTATTCCCATCTCTTGAAGAATCACAGTTTGTTGTGATCCACACAATCAAAGGCTTTGGTGTAGTCAATAAAGCAGAAGTAGATGTTTTTCTGGAACTCCCTTGCTTTTTCGATGATCCAGCGAATGTTGGCAATTTGATCTCTGGTTCCTCTGCCTTTTCTAAATTCAGCTTGAACATCTGGGATTTCACAGTTCATGTACTGTTGAAGCCTGGCTTGGAGAATTTTGAGCATTCCTTTGCTAGCATATGAGATAAGTGCAATTGTGCAGTAGTTTGAACATTCTTTGGCACTGCCTTTCTTTGGGATTGCAATGAAAACTGACATTTTCCAGAAAAGTGTCATGGAGAAAAATCAAAGCAGGGGAAGGAGATATTGAAGGAAGAGGTCAGTGACAAAATTATAGGTGCAGAGCCACAGAAAGCCTTAGGGTAGCTTTTGAGCAAAGCCCTGAGAGGGCCAGCTCTGCAGATGTCTGGGATACCCCTCAGGCAGAGGGAAACAGGAGTGCAAAGGCTCGGGGCAAGCATGTGCCTGGGGGAGAGGATTAGGAGAAGAGGTCAGAGATGAAAAGAGGGCTGGATTATAAGAGACCTTGTGTATCCCAGTAGCCTACCAGGCTCCTCCGTCCATGGGATTTTCCAGGCAAGAATACTGGAGTGGGGTGCCACTGCCTTCTCCGAAAGACTCCTGAAGGCACCCTGAAGTCAGGGGTTTGGTGATATGCCTTGGGCAGGCCCCTTTCCCATTCTCACCCTGATTCGTCACTATGGAGGTTATGAGTAGTGCTGCATGTGATTGTAAAAGCTTTGAGGTTTACTCCATGTGCTGAGCAAACAATCAGACCTTGCAATGCCCAGAGATTCTCCATGTTAAAGTCTTCAGACCTTTCTAAGTCCAACTTGCAGTTTTGGAGGTGCTGGGGTAGTGGTGCTGACCTCAGGTTGCAGAGCACCCAGCTCACTGGCCTGGGAGCCCCTCCCACCTAGCCTGCTGCCTCTGCCCCCAGGGGAGTCGAAGCGTGGACTTCTGGCAACTCTGGCTTCTCGGCCTTGTCCTCGTGACCACAACTCCAGATCATGTGATATGGATACTTTCCCTTGTTGCTGATGAGTCTTTACTCATCATTCCTTCATTTGTCCTCCTTGATATTCATTTATATATTCATTCCCTCCCTCAGTCTGGTTGCTTAGCCCTCACTCACTCAGTTATTTACTCACTAGTTTTCTTACCTCGCGGCATTTATCACAAGAGAAACTAAATAAGAAATGAATTATGCAACTCTCTGTGTTAGCCTGACTTCTCAGCTGAAATGTAAGGGCATGAGGGCTGAACGCATGACTTATTCCCAGCTGTCACACCAGCATGTGGCCCACAGGACATGCTCTAGGGACTTCCCTGGCAGTCCGGTGGTTAAGACTCACCTTTCCAATGCAGGAGGTGCAGGTTCAATCCCAGATCAGGGACTTAAGATCTTCGATGCTGTGCAGTTAAAAAAAAAAAATCACATACTCTATAAATAAACTCCTGTATCCATTCATTTACTAATGCTTATCGGGGCTTCCCCGGTGGCTCAGAGGTTAAAACGTCTGCCTGGAATGCAGGAGACCCGGGTTCGATCCCTGGGTCAGGAAGAAAAAACGTCTGCCTGGAATGCAGGAGACCCGGGTTCGATCCCTGGGTCAGGAAGATCCCCTGGAGAAGGAAATGGCAACCCACTCCAGTACACTTGCCTGGAGAATCCCATGGAGGGAGGATCCTGGTAGGCTACAGTCCATGGGGTCGCAAAGAGTTGGACACGACTGAGAGACTTCACTTTATTCATTCTTTCAGGTATTTGTCAAACTTGTGCACGTGCCAAACTCTGGCCCTGGCATGTTTTAAAAGAAGAATAGGAAAGAAGAAAATATAGAGAAACACCATCTGAGGCTCTGTCATCTATCCATTCCATTTGTCTGTTCACTCTCTGATTCTTCAATAAACCCTTACTGCTGTCACTTGGTACCAAATCTGAGCTGGATATTGCTTTACTCAAAATGATCAAGGGAAGGTTGAGGCTGGGTTGGAGTTGGGCCTCAAAGAACGGATACAATTTTAGGAATGGCAGGAAAGAAATGTAGTCACAGTGAAGGAACAGCATGACAGAGGCTGCAACGAACATCACAGGATTCTGACTGCAAATACTCCCTTCCTGGTAGGCTGCTAAGAGCTGTCTGCTATCCAGACAGCAGTCAAATCACGGAGGGTTCTGCTTGCTGGGCATACTTACCTGGAGGCCCAGTGGTTAAGACTCCACGCTTCAGTGGAGGGCCTGAATTTGATCCCTGGTCAGGGAACTAAGATCCTGCATGCCACACAGTGCAGCCAAAAAAATTAAAAAATTAAGGTTTGTTGTGCTCCAAGGGAGAATGACTTGAGTCTTTCATTTCCAGTTGTGCAGAGGCCAGTGGGGCAAGCAAATACTGAATGTTTTCAGCAGGGTGTCCCTGGAGCAGTATGACTTCCTTTTTTCCCTGAGAGAAGGAAAAGGCTTTCAAAAATGGCTTAGATTTCCTATGCTAAGTCGCTTCAGTCATATCTGACTCTTTGCAACTCTGTGGACTGTAGCCCACCAGGTTCCTCTGTCTACAGGATTTGCCAGGCAAGAAGACTGGAGTGGGTTGTCATGCCCTCCTCCAGGGGATCTTCCCAACCCAGGGATTGAACCCACATCTCTTACATCTCCTGCATCAGCTGGCAGGGTCTTTACCACTAGCACCACCTGGGAAGCCCCAAGGTTCTCCAACAGGATCCAAGCGGCTTTTACAAAGCTTTGTGATGGCTTTAATGCAAATGAATCAGAAGTTTGTGAATTATATTTCCTCCCCAAAACACATAAGCTAGTGGAAATCAGGAGAGTGTTTAGGTGTAGGAACCTATGTGTTCAGGACCCAGTAGAGCCTCCTCAGTCTCTCAGGCAGAGACTGAGGGTTTCTGTGGGATTGTGGGGAGGAAGGGCCCAACCCTGGACACCCAAATCCTTTGAGATCACCTGTGGGCCCATATTAGCACCAACCGACGCACTAAGGAGGTGCCAGCTATGTGGTGCCACAGTTCCAACCCACAGACTTGGTTCTTAATAAGGACAAAGGATGCTCAGCCATCTGATTCTGCAGGTCCTCAAGTTTTCTGGGCCCTGTAGGGCCCTGGCAGCTCCTGGCCTCCTCTTGGCCCCTTGACTGGACAGAACTTTCTCCTGGGTCTAGGTCTCTAGAGGGGATCAGATCCTCTGGCTAGCCAGGAAGGAGATTAGACATCCGATAATGACAAAAACAATGGGATCATTTCAAAACATCCTCTCATATGTGATAACATTCAGCTAACAAAGCACCTTCATAATCAGTATTTCATTTGATCCTCATAAGAAACCAAGGGAATGGAAGGTGGTGGGGAGATTATAATTCCCATTTACTTACAGGTGAGGAAACTGAAGTACAGAGACTTTTCCCAAAGTCACTCCTCTGAAGGGCCCATTGCATCAAACCTCCAAAGCAGTAAGAGCATGGCATCCTCGTCCAGTGAAGACGGTGTCCTGGGTAGAAAGAGCAGTAAGTGGTTCCTGTGGTTGAGATGGGCCATCGGAGGCTGTGATCTTTCCTCCTACCTCCTAGTGATCTGTGGTTGGAAGGCAAGGCAGCAACCTGCAGTGGGGTTAGGGCTCAACAGTGAGGGGGATCAGGGCTCTGTGTGTGGCCTGGTCTGGGTTCAGCCAAAGCGAGAACCAGAGTCCAGGCCTCCTGACCCCAACCCAGTGTTATCGCCTCTACATCTGCCCTGACACTGACCTTGCCAAGCCCACCCTATATTTGCAGCCTCCCTGTCTGCAGTGAGAGGTCGTGAGAGAGAGGCCTCTCGGGGTGCTCTCAGGGTCTGGGCTGTTGTTGTGACCAGGTCCGAGCTCAGCATGTGAAGGTGGACAGCGAGAGCAGGAAGTCCCGTGGCTCCAGGGGTGGGGCAGGCTCATCAGTAAAGACAGAGGGCACTAAAGCCATCCTTAACTGACCCACCCTCACCCCTCAACTTCCTCCTCTCCAGCCTGGAGGTTCCCACTGCTTCACATCTTGTTGACTTTCCAATTTACAAGGTGTGCTGATTGCCAAGGCCCAGGGATGATTACACACCTGGACCCACCTTAGGAAATCATCCTTCTTGGCCTGGTCCCCACCAGCAGCCTGGAGGTGGGGCAGGAGCATGGGGTGGGATCTCAGGTGCTGTGGAAAGTTTAAAGAGGAAAACAATGAAAAACACAATAGCAGAGAGAAATCAAAGGCAAGTTCCATTTTTCTGGAATGAAAAGAGGGAGGTTTCAGGTTCAACTTGATTGACGGTCGTGCTCTGAAATTCGGCTTTCCTGATGCCACCTCTGATTCCATCAGGGCTCAGGCTGGGGGAGGAGGTTTATGGTGTTTGCTTGGTTTATTGGCTCCTCAGAAGAGGATATGAGGGCCCAAGCAGGTCTCTGGAGACAGAACCCCTCAAAAAAAAAGCCAAGATTTATGGTTTCCGGAAACTCTCAAGGTTACTGAGCTGGGCAGAGTGGGCTTTCCTCAGCCCTCAGGTTTAAGGGGTTTGGGAGGTGCTGGAGGTAAAGGAAACCCCAGAATTTTGGGGAACCACTCCCCTAAATATTTCCTCTTCCATCGCCTGCCTTGAGGCTCAGTGAAGACTCCACGATGCTGGTGATCCCATGATTTCCTCCATCATTGTGACGATGGGGCAACTGAGGCTGGATTGCTGGTGAGCCTGCCCACATTGTACAGGATCAAGTGTCAGGGGACAAGCACTGCCAGCTCCCAGCCAGGGGCTCTCCCTCCCTGAGCTGTTGCCACTAGAGTGACCTTTGAGGCCAACTGTAAATCCTGGAGTCAGAAAACAAAAAGCATTTTGGGGGCTCTGGCCTGGGGCTACCTCTGTGTCACCCCACAAAGACTGGGGACAGTAGTCACGCAGCAGGGCTCAGCAAGGCGGCTGAGGTATCCCTCTACCCCTGCATGTGACCATAGCAAGGGTGCCTGACCTGCCAGAGAGCGCCCAACTCCGCCAGGCCTGCAGACACCAGCCCTGGCCACCACACGGCTCTGGACGTAAATGTTTCGTTAGCAACCTTGCTTCACAAGTGTGAGAGGCTGGTTCCTGACGTGGCCTTATAGCCTTCTGTGGCCCCCGTGAACAGGGTAAATTTGATTTCTGGGCTTAATTAAGGGATATGCCATAAATATTCATGCAGCAGAATGAGCCCCAGCTCACAAGTGCAGCTGCTTCCCGCTTGGGGGAAATTAACATCGTTTTCCAGCCCATGAGTAATGAGGCTCCGCTGCTGGAAAGAGGAGCCTTTTTAACAGCCTCTCCAGGACAGAGAGAGCGAGCCACACTCAGAGGCACCCACACATGGGGAGCCACTCCTCTGCCTCTCCAAAGACTCAGCTCTGCAGGGAGTCCCCACCAGGGTGCTCAGTGAGCAGAAGACCCCTGAGCTCTGTCTTGAGAACCGCGGCCAGCAAACTGTGGCACGAAGACCAGAGCCTCCTGGCACCTGTTTTTTGTGTGTATGTGTGTGAAGGAAGTTTTATTACAACACAGGCACACCTACTCACTTAGCTATTGTCTACGACAGCAGAGCTGGGGAATTGTAACAGAGAGCTTATGGTTTGCATGGTATACTAAGGTGCTTCAGTCGTGTCCAACTCTGCGACCCCATGGACTGTAGCCCACCAGGCTCCTCTGTCCATGGGATTCTCCAGGCAAGAATACTGGAGGGAGTTGCCATGCCCTCCTCCAGGGGATCTTCCCAACCCAGGGATCGAACCCGTGTCTCATGTCTCCTGCACTGGCAGGCAGGTTCTTTACCACTTGCACCACCTGGGAAGCCCCTGTCTGGCCATTCACAGAAAAAGTGTGCCCACTCCTGCTCTCAAAATTTCTCATCCATTTTTTTTTATTAATAAAAGTCCCATACTATTGAGCTGTCTGGAATTCTAGGAACATGGAGCCGTTTTAGAATCATGTGGCCTGAGACTCCTCTGCGCACAGACTCTGGAACCAGTGTCCAGTCTCAGCGCTGCCTCTCTCAGCTATAGGACTGTGTGCAGGTTACTTGTCTTTCTCTGCCTCAGCTTCTTTATCTACAAATTAGAGGTACCTACATGGGGAAAGAATCTACAAGAAAGTGGAGATATGTACATGTATGGTTGATTCACTTTGCTGTACAGCAGAAACGAATACAACATTGTAAATCAACAATACCCCAATAAATCTCTTTTTAAAAAAAATCGGGGGTAATAGCAGTCCTGATCTCATGGAGTTGTTGTGAAGATTAAGTGAGCAAATATTTGTAAAACCCTAGAAAACCGTTTGGCACAAGCATCATGTAAGTGTGCTGTTAAATAAATGGAAACAGTCTCCGACTTCAGAATCCTCAAGAGTAGAGAATTCTAACCCCCTAATCCGCCTGCTAGAGCTTCCTCTCCGTGGCAACAGGGAAAGCCTGCAGGTTTCTGACACTCCGCTAAATGCTTTACATGCATTATCTCATTTAATCTCCAAAACAACTCTTTGAAGTAGGACTTACTGCCAATTTACCTATGAGGAAATTGAGACTTTATGAAGGTTAGGAGGCTAACCAAAGGTCACCCAGGGTGAATTGCAATGTGGGAACGTGAGTCCAGGTGTGCCTGATTTCAAAGCCGACTCCCAGATATTCCCACCTCTCCCCCAGGGCCATGGTCCCTCGTCCGTACCTGTCACAGGGGCCCCCAGCCCCTGCTGACACATGCTGAGACAGGGCACTCACTATCTCTGGAGAGATCCCACTGGAATACGCTCTTGTTCTGTCCACCTCTTGGTCTTAGTTCTGACTGTCCACTCCAGGCTCTGAAAAGCCCTGGAGGGAGGATGAGGCCACTTCTGGGAAATCTCCCAACTTGCTGGGAGCAAGCAGTGGTCTGTGCTGCAAAATGGAAAGTGTCAGTCCTGTCTCACTCTTTGCGACCTCGTGGACTGTAGCCTGCCAGGCTCCTCTGTCCTTGGGATTCTCCAGGCAAGAATACTGGAGAGGGTTGCTGTTCCCTTCACCAAGGGATCTTCCCAACCCAGGGATCCAACCTGGGTCTCCTGCATTGCAGGCAGACTCTGCTGTCTGAGCCATCAAGGAAGCCAAGCGTCTATAGCAAACTAGACCTGAGTGGAAAGACTAAGCTCCTTTGGACAGAACACTCTTCCAGGAAGTCCTCTTTGGTGCCGACAAGCAGCAAGGACCTCCCTTTCCCCTCACCCCTGCCTGAGCCATCACCTGACGAGACCAGAACCAGGCCCTAGTGTGAGACTTATTATGTTAACCCTGGGGCCCTGTGACCCTTGTATTCTTTCGCTTGCTTTCTAACTTTCCTACAGTTCCGTGGCACTGCAATGCTCATCAAATGCTTGTGGCATCACCCTTATCCTCATAGCATTCTCAACCTGTAGGTCATTATCATTCCTATTTGTAAGATGAGGCACCTGAGATGCAGAGGGAGGCTAAACAGGAAGGAGGATGAGAGGAAGAACCTTCTGCGTGCCAGGCATCATGTTCACCCTTTGCCTCACTGAACCCTGAAAATAGAGGTAGCCATCCCACTCTAAAAAGGCGGAGCTTGAGGCTCTGAGAGGAAGCTGGACTTGCTTCATCATAAAGCACACACAGAGTCAAACTCTAAGGGAGGTTTTTTTTTTTTCCCTGTTTTCCAGATGTGTAAACCAAGGCTCGAAGCCGGGTGGAAGCCGGGTGGCTTATCCCACAGGGAGTCAGGCTGGAACCAGGCCTGCTGGCCGTGGACGGAGAGCTCTCGCCCAGCCCAGCCGCCCTCGCAAGGCCCAACACGCATCCTTTTGGGGAGTGGAAAAGGAAACACTGGGCCCTTTTACAGGGTTTCCGTGTGCACGATGGGGAGCCCCCAAGGATGGCCGGCTGGCCACGGATGGGAGGAAGAGTTTGTTTTTCCTGCAGGCCGCTCCGGAGCCTTTCAAAGGTGTGAAGTTCCACGGCCTGCAGAGGCTGACTCTGCTGGCTATCCAGAGCAGGCCCTCCCCAGGCTCCAGCCATGCAGACCTGGCCTCTTCATGCGCCCCCAGTGGGAACTCCCTCTGGCCCACCTGGCCTCTCACTCGCTGAAAGGCTGCGGAGTGACAGGCCAGAAACTCGACTCCTATGTTTACTCACCAAACATAGAGCCGGCCCTCTGGGCTCTCCTCCACCATCCAGACTCTCTGCTACCTCAGGGGAAGAAAGGGTTTGCAGCCCACTCCCAGGCTCGGCATACCTAGCACGCACACCTCCAGAGACTGGCCACGAGGAGGAGCTTCCAGGCTGGCCCTGCAGCAAGAGAGAGTCTGGTTAGACACGAGGAAGAACTTTCTGCCACTGAGGGACATTCAGTTCAGAGACAGGAAATGTCCTGAGTTCTGTGCTCTCTCAGTAAGGACTCCGGGTTCCTCTGCTTGAGCTTCCTTTCCTCACCCCTACAATGAGAGGTGAGACTGCTTGATTCCAAGTTCCAACAACACTGTAATTCTGAGAGTCACAGCGTGAGACAAGGGGCTGGAGACCCAGCTATACCATCAACTGACTGTGGGAACATGGGCAAAGCTACTGTGCTGCTCTAGACTTCAGTCTCCCCATCTTTAAATCGGGCATAATTATCAAAGAGTAGTTCCAAGTTAATGGATACCAAGTACACTGTCCAGCATGTTCTGTGAAGGGCTCTATGCGAGAAACTAGATCGATTATTTCCACTATTCATTCCCTGTTGCTTCTTCCTCTTTTTTCTCCCATTCACGCCTCCTTTGATTCTTCCTCTCTCTTACTTCTCACAAGCAGGAAAGTTACTATGTCCTCTTCTCTCCCTAACCTGTTAACTGAGAAATGTTTATAGATGGAGAGGTCGCCCCTTGTTTTATTTGAATTTAGTTTTGTTTTTTCTTTAGTGCAATTAATACAAGTGGGCCCAGGAAGGTAGTGGGGCCATGGGGAAATACCCAGGGGGCTCCAAGTCCCCTCAGGTGGCTCTTAGAAGACTCTGGAATATTCCCCCGCTGGAGAATGTCTGGCTGGGTGTCTGTGAGTGTTGGACAGGGGCTAGTCCATGGTCACAGTCTTACTGGACTGGACCAAAGGGTCGTTTCTTAATGTTTCCACCTCTAGACGGGCCAAGCTGTTGACTGCTTGAGTAAGGCAGACCAATCGTGTCTATGAACGGATTGGCTGTTTTCTTATGTAATAGTCAAGGAAGCTGCGTGGTTGCTTTTAGAAAACTGAACTGATGTTGTCGTTTTTCTGTAGCCTCTCTTCCCCCATCATTTTTATAACTAGATTGACTGTTTTGGTTGTACTGACCTGTTGTTTGTCTAAACTGACCCTTTGTTGGAAGAGCTGAGCTGTTGTCTGTCATGAGCATTGGGCACTAAAGCAGCTGGCTGGGGGCTGACCCGACAGGATATTTTGGCTCAACAGACAGGTCCGGGGTCTGTTGTCAAACCAGCTGATACCAAACCCACCCCTCAGCCTTCCTGCCGACGTTGGCCTTTCCAAAAAGATCCAGTCTTAAATGTTCCAGCCATAAACCCCACACCGACTGCCCCGAGAGCACACACAATATTGTTGAAAATTGGCCTTCACATCGAGGAAGCAGAAAGCCTGACTGAGGAGCTGGCAAGTCAGCCCACTGTCTGTCCTGCAGCCTTACAGGGCAGCCCCGCCTGCCTGGCTGTCCATGTGGCCCGAGCCTTCCAGTCTTATTCCTCATCTGTGTTAGGGGGATCACTGAGCCCCCAGCACAGCCCCCTCATTTCCCTCTTTAACTCACTTCCTTTCATTGCTGACAGGTCCAGGGACTTTCAATGGGGCCCTGACAAGAGAGTCCTTACCCTCTTTGCCCCATTCACCCTGCCCACCCCTCCTCGGCCTTTCAGACTCCCAGTGAAAGGGACTTGTCCACAAATTGGGGATTTGCCATTGTCCTCTTTGTAAAGGCCCTCCATTTCCCTGGGCCCCACCCCGCCTATCGCCAGAATCAGCAGGGGTGGCCCCAGAGGAGCTGTGGATGTAACAGGACACAATACACCCACACTCTGGCTTAGAAGCAGGGCTGAAGCCTCGGAAACTCAGACTTGGCTTTAGGGCAGGAAGATGATATTCTGCTATCCTCCTGCCTGCTTCCCCTCCCCATTTTATAGGTGGGGAAACTGAGAGTCACGTAGCAAGACCTCTTGGCACCCAGCTGGCCCTCCCATTAGCTCATTTCCACTCTGTTTCTTTCTTATTGAGAAGGCTACAGTGTTTGCCATTTGTGCTAACCCAATATGCCGCACCATTGAAAATGTGTACAAAAGCTGCCGTCAGTAGTTGAAGAAGTTTGGGGTCGTGGTTTCCTTGTTTAGCATCAGAAATCAAAAGCTAGAGCCATGAAAACAGTAATTCTTGGATGAACTGCCTCAAAAATAAATAGAAACAGTGGCCTAATTTGAAATTCAACTCACTAAAAGGAAACAAAGCCAAATTGTTCTTTTCCTGTTTCTAATATTTTTGCTCCCACATTTAGATTATTTAATCCAACTTCCTATCTCTAGGTGGGCCTAAGAAGGCCCAGAGAGGAGGTCTACTTGCCTAAAGGCACACAGCAAGTCTGGGCTAGTGCTCCTGGAATGTCCCTGGAGTCTCTCAGGGAAGTATTTCGGTTTGCAAAAATTTTTGGCTACTTTGAAACGGTATTTCTAGAACCAGTTGGACACTGCAATTTGGTTTTGGGGCTTTGGAGTTTCTAAATTGATTTTTAAGAAAAGATTTTACATTGGTAAAAGGGGTTGTTTACAAAGTTTCAGCTATGGGGAAAATCACAAGATCTCTTGGCATTTCTAACCCGAGCTGTTCTTCCCTAAGGAGCCTTGGGGCACTACAGATGAGCCTGAAACGGGGATTCTGTGCGTGAGCTGAGCCAGAGAAAAGGTTTTTCGAGGAAGGTAGCCTCCAATTTAAGCAGCCACTAGGCAGAGTCTCTCTTTATGGGGCTTGATAAAAAGCATGAGGTTCCAAATTTAAATGGTCTCTGCCTAGTCCTTTTACAGAGTTTTGGGATAAATTCTCTAAGAAGTGAATGTTTTCTAAGTACCAGGGTGACTCAGGCTGGCAGCTCTGCTTCGAGAATATTCCTGACATTGTAATGAAATCCTGAGTATTACCATTCACCCCCTGCCATACATATACTCTCCCCCTCTGAGGATTTATGGCGGTGACAAGATCCCATATCTCTCCAAACCCCAATGAGGACATGATAATATCATCATATCATCAGCTCATCACTGAACCATCCTCATCCACTCAGCTTCTGTCACCCCCCCAAGACTGATAACCATCAGAGGTTGTTAATTCCCAGCAAATTATCTAATCCACATGTTGTCTGATTCGTGTAAACCCCAGCCCATGAGGATCATAAAACAAATAAGCATGAAGTGGTTTATAGTTTCCAACCTCCTCTCACCTAGACGGGCCACACTCCCAGTCTCAGCCTCGGCTGTGGCTCTCATGCCAGAAGGAATGGGCAGCCGAGGTTCCAACCTGGACCTGTCCGCTGCTGTTTCTGGGACAGAGGCCACAGAAAGACAGACACACAAGTCTGCTCCTCCCTCTTGCTCCCCACCCCAAAGGGGCCAAAGCTTCATTTCAGCAATACGTTAATCACTGAAACAGCAAGGTACTGGATGATTTGCAGAGACCAAAGCAAACTGTCCTGGAAAAAAACAGAGGGTAAAAGGAATTTGTAATGATGAGAGACAAAGCAGAGAGGAGAGGAAGGAAAGGGGGTTGGCAGCTCAGCGAGACGCAAGGAACAAAAAAATTAGACTGTGTTGTCTAGAGAGAAGTACAGGAGTGTGTGTGCATGTGTTGTAGACTTAGGTGAAGAATTGGGCAGGGCCATGAGGAGGGCTAAATGACCTCTAAATCCCTTTTTGCCTCTAAAATTCATCAAGGCTATGTCTAAAAGCCTGTAATTCCAAAATTCTGTAATTCACAGATCCTATACTTCTCTAACAAAACAGACATTCTGAGTCTAATTATCTGTGATTCTAAGAGTCCATAATCCAATAAGTCTGTAATTATAAACTGCAATGACTGTTAAAGTCTATGGCTTTCTAATGTCACCATTCCATGATGTCAATATTCTGTGATTCTAAGATCTTATCACTCAGTGTTTCCTTAATTTAATATTCTAACATTTCACCATTCCTGCATTCTATGATTCTAAAAAACCATGATTCTAGATTTCCATAAATTTATCTTCCATATTTCCAATGCTCTACGGTGCTCTGCTGCTGCGCTGCTGCTGCTAAGTCGTTTCAGTCGTGTCCGATTCTGTGCGACCCCATAGATGGCAGCCCACCAGGCTCCCCCGTCCCTGGGATTCTCCAGGCAAGAACACTGGAGTGGGTTGCCATTTCCTTCTCCAATGCAGGAAAGGGAAAAGTGAAAGTGAAGTCTCTCAGTCGTGTCCGACTCTTTGCGACCCCATGGACTGCAGCCTACCAGGCTCCTTCGTCCACGGGATGTTCCAGGCAAGAGTACTGGAGTGGGGTGCCATTGCCTTCTCCGCTACAGTGCTCTAGTATTGTAGAATTCTGCTTCCATAATCCTAAACTTGCATAATTCTAAAGTTTTATGCTACTAAGGATCTAAATCATTTCTGCAGTTCTATAAGTTACTTTAAGAATTCTAAAAAAAGAACTCTTAACAGTCTATATTTCTGAATATATTCTAATAGTCTAGGTTTCTAAGATCCTACAATGCAAAGATATTTTTATTCCAAATGCTATAGTTTAAGAATCTATAATTCCACGATTCTTAGTTCCATGATTTTAATATTGTATACTCATAATTCCAATATTTCTCATGGGGTAGCAAAGAGTCGGACATGACTGAGCAACTGAACTGAACTGATGATTTCATTATTATAAACATAAAGTCGCTCAACTACAAAGTACATGAATTAAGTTGAAACTGAATCAAGTGACCAGCACAGACGTCCTGTTTCGGGTTGTAGTGTCACCAGGGCCACTGGTCTTTCCTTCTCAGCAAAAGAGCCTAGGCTCCTGGAGCCGCTGCAAGACAAAGGCGCATGGAGGTGGGGCCAGGCCCAGTGTCAGGCCCGGGAGTGGCCCCCATGCCTCCAGGTGGCCCCTCTTCAACAGCCCCATTTTCAAACATCTGCCAGCGTTTGGGTCCCGATTGCTGTCCTTTAAAAGTACCCCTCTCCCTTTCTTGTTCTCCATCAAGGGCTCCCATGACAATCATTTCAAGCAGCTAATGAGTTTCAGATGGCCTTCAGGAGCCCGGGACGGATGGAAGCTGGGGGATAAGGGTTCTTAGGCCGAGTTTCATGGGCAGGGGGAGGGGAGGGGTGGGAACCGCGTGGGGGGGGTGGTCAGAAAGAAAAATCTTCTGTAACTGAAGTGTTACTGGGCCTGCCCACCCCTCTGGAAGGGAGCCCTGTGGTCACTCCGCCTATTCCTCTCTGCTCGCCCATACTACCTCTCTGGTGTGCAAACCAGCGCCCCCTTCCCTGACTCCTCACTCACTGTTTTGAACTTGGGTGAAATAAAACATCACGACCAAGATGGCATCACTCACCTGCTGATAGAAGCAACTTTGCAAAAGACAGACATGATCCTTGTCAGCAACATCTTCTGGGATTCTGTCACTGTCCAGATGTCACCTCCGGGTAAAGCTCTAAGCTGCATCACACTGCCTGGCCCAGAGTGGGGCTGGCTGGGGGCCCTGGGAGACGCAAGCCTGCAGCTTCCTCCTGTAAACTGCTGACCCCTTTTGGATCACCCTTGCCCACCCCCTCCATGGCTGGCCTGGGACCAGCACCGGGGGCTGATTGTGACCCCAAAGGGCTTTTCCCCTCCAACACCAGGGGACATAGGGAAACCAGAGGCATGAGAGGGGGCACCCCAGCTTTCATTTCCGTGACACAGGGAGACCCAGGAGGCAGCCCGTGCCCAGAACCTGGCCGGGATTACACAGTGGGTTCTTCGGGCATTCTCCCTGCGGCTGCCTGGGAACTTCCGCTGCTTTCAAAGTCTAATTCAGGAATCAAGCGAGCAGAACATTGAGAAAGGCTCTCCAGGGCGGTTCAGAGGAACTCACACACTCCCCAGGCCCACCGGGGCCATTCCCGTCCAGGAATGTCGGGGGGACATTTCTGCAACAGGATGTGTACAGTTTCGGGTTTGGAGAGGGGGTCCCTCCTGGCAAGGGAGACCGAACCGTATAATTAAGTAACTTGCCATTTCCTTTAAGATATCAACAACAACCACCCCTTCTCCCCGATGCCTAAACAGGACAAATCCCGGGTTAAGCAGTTCCTGGTGGTCCGCTCTCACACATGTGCGGAGGGAGGGAAAAACCCCCGCCTGGAAGCTGGCCTCCCGGCTTCCCAGAATCCCCCGCTGCCGCCGCCGCCGCCTCCCTCACCCGACCGCTCCCCCACCCCCTCCCCCGGTGCAATTAGGGGTAATCTTTTGTTGCCTGGAAAGTGTAAAAATCGCCGGCTTCTCTTTTTGCATGCATAATATCCATTTCCCCTCCAAGTGCGTTATTTGGTTTGGGAATTACATCTATTTACAAGAGTAGATGTTGCACAAAGGTTGTGTTTATGTGGAAAATTATATCGGTGACACGGGCTGATTGGCACGTGGAGGCTGGGAGAGCAGGCCGAAGAGGCCTTCTCATCAGCTTGGAATAACAAAATGATTGTATTTTCAGCAAAGCTAATTGATCACATACCTCGCTGGGCTATCTGTTTACTCAAAGGCCATCCAGGCCCTGGGAAGGTGGACAGGAGAGAGCCCCGGGCGGTGGTCACCACCAGACCAAGCCAGCCTGCTGAGGCTTTGCGGGTGTGGGGGCCGAGCCAGGGGTCGGGAGGGGTCGTAGGGTCATGCGGTGGGCTGATCCTCCTCAGACCCAGCTCTGCACTTTGTGGCCTTTTGACAGGGCCCCGGAAGCACTTGTGGGACACGGAAGGTGTGGGAAGAACAAGTCAGAGTGGGATCAGGGGTCACTCAGGGAAAAATGGTTTATTCCCTTTCTCTCTTCTGTTTGAAAAATGGACCCATGAAGAGTTTTTAAGCTGATGCAGTGCTGGCTGCCCTGGGTCCTAGATGGTGAGAGCCCTGGATGTGGGTGTCTGTCTTGACCAAGTGACCCTGTGGGTTTCAAGACTGTCTTTGCTCTTCTCCAGGGAGCTCTAGATCAGGGCCCTGGGCCCAAGATTGGATGGGAGGCAGGGGGCTAAGGGACAGCAGGGGGCTAAGGGACTGGAATGAGGATTCAGTGCCAATTCTGCAAACAGCTGGAAAGCTGAGCCCAGCCCTCTCTGACACCCTACCAGAACAAAGAACTGATTTCTTACTTTAGGGGAATAAGGCGCTTATTTTTAGGTTTATGACTAGCATTCCTGCAGCCCCACCCCCACCCCAGGGATGAATCAGTGTGTGAGAGGTCCCCTAAGGAGATATCAGCTCCCCCAAACTGACTCAGGTAGGCCAGGCCTGGGGAGGGAAGGGGCGGGGTGGCGGGGGAGGGGATGTGAGCAAACAGCTCAACCCCTAAAAAGGACCAAGTTAGACTTGCATTTCCTCATCAGCATTAAAACTGCACTTGTGTGGGGACAGAAAACAAAAGTTAAATATGTTAAATAAGTGCTTGAATGGAAAATGACCAATTATTCTAAAAACAGTTAGTTGGGAACTAGTCAAGGAACTGATTAATTTACCACTCACTTTGCAAACACTAAGTCCATTTGAAAACCACCCCCTTAAAATAACCTGACATTCCACCCCCCACCCCCCATGCCCACCAGTTCAGTTCAGTTTAGTTGCTCAGTTGTGTCCACCTCTTTGCAACCCCATGGACTGCAGCACGCCAGGCTTCTCTGTCCATCACCAACTCCCGGAGCTTACTCAAACTCATGTCCATTGAGTCGGTGATGCCATCCAACCATCTCATCCTCTGTCTTCCCCTTCTCCTCTTACCTTCGATCTTTCCCAGCATCAGGGTCTTTTCCAATGAGTCATTTCTTCATATCAGGTGGCCAAAGTACTGGAGTCTCAGCATCAGTCGTTCCAATGAATATTCAGGACTGGTTTCCTTTAGAATGGACTGGTTGGATCTCCTTGCAGTCCAAGCGACTCTCAAGAATCTTCTCCAACACCACAGTTCAAAAGCATCAATGCTTTAGCACTCAGCTTTCTTTACAGTCCAACTCTCACATCCATACATGACTACTGGAAAAACCATAGCTTTGACTAGATGAACCTTTGCTGGCAAAATAATGTCTCTGCTTTTTAATATGCTGTCTAGGTTGGTCATAGCTTTTCTTCCAAGGAGCAAGCATCTTTTAATTTCATGGCTGCAGTCACCATCTGGAGTGATTTTGGAGCCCAAGGAAATTAAGTCTCTTGCTGTTTCCATTCTTTCCCCATCATTTGTCATGAAGTGATGGAACCAGATACTGTATTACTCAGATGGCTGGTTATTCTGCACACTTCCAGTTGGCATCATTCAAACTGCTCGTCACTCTTTACTAGCAACTAGGTACAAGCACTGTCCCCTGGTTTGACAGGGGTTTTGTGTCCTTATTGCTAATCAATTTCAGATTTAGTCAACTTTTCCTAGATTGAGGATTAAAAATGTTTGGGGACAATCAATAAGGATCCCCTTGGAGGACTCCTAAAACCCTCATAGACCGCTGAACCCAACAGCCTTGTTTTACAAGTGAGGGAACTGAGGCTGAGAATGTTCCAGTCTTTGCTAATCCCTGCTGATGACATGTGGGCCAGGGTTGTGTTTGGTTTGGGGGTCCTCGGATCAGGGGGATGTTGAATAAATTTCAGGTGCTTTTTCTCCAAGCTCAGCCATGAGGTTTTTCACCTCTCTCCAGGTCTGAGTTGAACAAACTCCAATTTGGGACGTATTAGGTGTTGTTGTAATAACCTCCTGGTAGCACTGTATGTGTATGTGTGTGTATTTGTCCACCCTGAGTTTCAAAATCTCTGGCCCTTCCGAAAGACAAGCAGTTTCTTAATGTGGTGCTCTCGGAATTGTTTTTTAATTGGAAACATTTTGCAATGAAAGCACATTAATAAAACCTGAATCCAAATCAAACTTCTCTGTGTATGTTATTTTTACTCTGCAGTCAAATACTTTTATTAGATTTAAAACTTTTACCGTGCTTTTTATCTCTGGCTGTATAATGTTCTACAATTAAAAAAAAAAAAAAAAAGCCCAATGACTCCAAAGTCTGGCAAAATAATATACTTTCTTGGATGTCTCTGTGTGTTGCCAATTAGCTTTGCCGTGAACGCAGGCTCCCATCCATCACCCGCCTCTGGGTGGCTGTAATGGAGACCTAATTTGTTTCATATGCCCCGTGATCTCTGAGCCATTCACCGGTGTCTCCAACCTGCTGAGGAACTGCCAGGCCAAAGGAGAAATGAATGACAAGGAAAACCCAAGACAAGCCAGACGGACCCCTTATCAGGACAGGGCCCAGTTCTGCTCATCCAGTGGGAATACGCAGCCTCTGTGCCTCCAATTTCTTCCTCCCAACTCCCCCATCCACCCTCTCCTCTCTCCTCCACTTTTTCTCTCCTTTTATGACCCAACTCAGAGCTCACAGGTGGGGAGGCCTAGAGTGAAGAATGGAAGAGTTCTCCTTTCCCTTCGCCTTCCCCGGGCTGACTGTTGCCCACTCCCCCTCTCTGCCCGGTTCCCACCCCCTCCCACCTACTCCTTTTACAAGCCCGACTTTTAAACCCCCAGTTCCCTAGGAATTTTATGAATGCTCGGCACAAGCCAAAATAAACTCATAAAGAAAAAGTTTCTAAAGAAGGTCATAGACCCGTACAGCAAGTGCTAAGCGGTAAATACAAAAGTTCTCCGGGTCGCTGGGAGCTGAGGTCTGGGTGGCAGAAGGTTGGGGCAATGGAGGGAAAAGGGGGAGGGGAGGGGGGGGGTCAGGAGTGAAGGCTTTCTTTCCTCTCCTGAGAGGAGAGGAGAGGACTCCCCAAACCTCAGCCTCACTGAGTCTTTATTTGAAAAAATAAAAGCTTAAAAGCTCTGTTAGAGTTTGACTTCTCATTTCATTGAAACTGTAGCCCAGAGAGGTAAGGCATTTATCCAAACTCACACAGCAAGCCGGCCTGTCCAATGCCGAAGCAGGTACTCGGTCTCCCAGTCTAGAGGCTCCCCTCTCTGTGTTACTGATACGATGAAGGAAGGAAAGGAAGGGTCTTCAGGGCAGAAGCTTTTCTGGACCTTGGAGTCATAGAGCTACCTGTTGAAATTCTCTGGACCAGCACTGTCCAGAACTTTATGCAGTGACGGAGATGTTCTCTATCTGTGTTGCCCAATACAGCAGGCAACTGGGCTTCCCGGGGGGCTAAGGGGAGAAAGAATCCACTTGAAATGCAGGAGATGCAGGAGAATCGATCCCCAAGTCAGCAAGTTCCCCCAGAGGAGGGCATGGCAACCCACCTCAGTATTCTTGCCTCCAGAATCCCGTAGACAGAAGAGCCTGGCAGGCTATTGTCCATAAGCAACTGAGCATGCACGCGGAGTAGGCAATCACCACAAACGGCTATTTAAATTAGATTAAATAAAAAATTCAGCCTTCTAGCCTCGTTTCAAGGGCTATCATACTGGACCACATGGATATAAAACATTTCTGTCATGGTAGAAAGTTCAATTGGATAGCAGTGTTCTCAGATGTCAGCATGGTTGGCCTTCAAAGCCATCACCATGGTCATGATGCAAAATGGTTCCTCTCTCTGGGCTTCCATTAGCCTGAGATCTTCCATACTCTCATTCCCTAAAATGATGCATGCACCTTGGGGGCTATAGCTCCAACTCTCTTTTCTTTCCACCTCCATGATATCCAGTACAATATGGATTCCTAATGAAGGCTTAGTCTCAGAAACTGAGAGTTGGAAAGGCCTTACAGGGAGTTTAACTGAACCACTCCCAGGGCAGGAATCTTCCCTGAAGCCTCTCAGAGGGTGGCCCATCCACCCAGTTTGTACGCCTCTAGGCCCAGAGTCCTCACTATTTACCCAGGCAGCCTAGTCCAGTTCTGAAAAGTTGGGATTATAAGAACATACTTTCTAAAGTCTAGCTGAAACCTCCCTGTTTGCCTCCTCCACCCTGGTTCTGCCCTCTGGCTCTCACTATATTAATTTTGTTTTTCTTTCTATGCAAAGACCCTTCTAATAGCTGCTGCTGCTGCTTGGTTGCTTCAGTCATGTCCAACTCTGTGCAACCCCATGGATTGTAGCCTGCTAGGCTCCTCTGTCCACAGGGATTCTCCAGGAATACTGGAATGGCTTGCCATGCCATCCTCCAGGGGATCTTCCCGACCCAGGGATCAAAGCCAGGTCTTCCACATCACAGGCAGATTCTTTACCATCTGAGCCACCAGGAAAGCCCAATATCTAATTCTAATAGCTAAACAATCTAATTCCTTCCTGTTCCTCTTCAAACAGGGAATTTATCACTGAACACTAAAGTTTAAATGCAGGCTGGTCAGCAGAAAATAGCAGGACATTGCTCCCTTGATGTAGAGAATATGTTTCCATTAATGCCACCCACACTTTAAGCAACTCCAGGACTCCATAGTCTCACACCAGGTTTGGCCATATGCATGGTCCGTCTAGGCAAGGCTATGGTTTTTCCAGTGGTCATGTATGGATGTGAGAGTTGGACTGTGAAGAAAGCTGAGTGCCGAAGAATTGATGCTTTTGAACTGTGGTGTTGGAGAAGACTCTTGAGAGCCCCTTGGACTGCAAGGAGATCCAACCAGTCCATTCTGAAGGAGATTAGCCCTGGGATTTCTTTAGAAGGAATGATGCTAAAGCTGAAACTCCAGTACTTTGGTCACCTCATGCGAAGAGTTGACTCATTGGAAAAGACTCTGATGTTGGGAGGGATTGGGGGCAGGAGGAGAAGAGGACGACAGAGGATGAGATGGCTGGATGGCATCACCGACTCGATGGACGTGAGTCTGAGTGAACTCCATGAGTTGGTGATGGACAGGGAGGTCTGGCGTGCTGCGATTCATGGGGTCGCAAAGGGTCGGACACAACTGAGTGATTGCACTGAACTGAACTGAGGGCTAAGTTGTCCCACCGGCAAACAGGATGGATGTGGTCCCTACCAGAATTGCTTTTTGATGTGAGCAAAACTCCTGCTCCTGCCCCACTCTTCAGGCAGCCCCCCACTTTGGAGTGTCTTCCTCAAAATTTTCCAAGTCCCTTCCCAATGCCTGAGACTATCCAGGGCTAGCAATGCTATATAGATGAGACACTGGGCCTGGACTGAAACCTGCTTGGGCCCTGGTCCATTTCTCCCACTCAGGGTTTTTTCTACCCTTTGCTTCATATATGAGGTCAACCAGATGACCTGAGGAGCTCCAGGATTCATTTCCATCGTTTGGACCTGGGATTCCACAGCCAGGCCCTCTCCTAGCAGAGCAGCCTGGAAGATGGATCACTTACACTTGCCAATGTGATATTTTTCTTGTAGGTGCCCACAAACTTACGTCTCCAGAATGGTACTAACATGCTGATTTTGAATGACTCATTGTCTCTATAGACAGGGACTCTGAACACCCTAGAGGCAGCCCTGGATCCTGTGTTCACAATCTGCATGGAAGAAACAGTTTACTCTACAATATTGTGAGAAAAGAAGTGCTAGGTGAGCCCAGAAGAAAGAGACCAGAGGGCTTCTTATAGGCTGTGATATCAAAGCTGGGTCTAAAGAATGATAGAAAAGAGAGGGAAGGGAGAGAAATCCAGGCAGAGAAAACTGTGAGAACAGGACGTGCACAGGTTTTACCTGGTTATATAAGCTTGGGCATTTTTGAACTCCAGTTTACTTGTCTGTAAATTTAAGACAACCATCTCTATCTCACAGGGTCAGGCCTTCATTCAGTGATTCAAAGAATGTCCTGAGAGCCTACTAAGCCAGGCACAGTGCGGGCGCCAGGGACATCTGAGAGAGCAGAGCCGATTCCTGCTCTTAACGCACTTGAGACAGAAGCGGTGCGGCAGAACAGTCAGACTCCCAGGAGCTCCACAGGGGACTAGTTGACTCTGGCCAGGGCAGGACTTCCTGACCCTTGAGCTCAGTCTTGAAGGGAGAGTAGTTAAGACCTGTCAGGGTAGAGGAGATGGGAAAGGTCTGCCAAGTCGAGGGAACTGTATGTGCAAAGGCCCAGAAGTCTGAGCAAACCTGAACTCTTTGGAATCTGGGAAGTATGCCAGTGGGTATGGTGTGTGTTGACCATGGCTGGAATTTAAGGCCAGAGCTGGAAAGGCCTTGAATGCCCTTTATCATGTGGGTGGTATTGAGCTCTGGAGGATTTTAAGCCTGGAAGTCATATGACCAGATTTGCAGTTTAGAGAGTTTCTCCAGAGGCCAATGTGGAGGCTAGACTGGCAAGTGAGAGGCTAGAGGTTGGGAATCAAGGGGGAGGCTGGTAGGATGTCCAGATGAGAGCTGATGGGGCTGTCTCCAAAAAGATGGAGAAGGTATGTCAGACTGAAGGCCTGTATAGGAGGCAGAATTAGCAAGCACTGGGTGGTTGGTGGCTGCGTGTGGTAAGAGAGAGGTGGAGCCAAGAATGACTCAGGTATGTGGTGTGTTTGCTTTCCAGAAAAAGTACCAATAATCATGGCAATACTCGCTAGCATTTATTACCTACTAATTATGTGCTAGGCAGTGTGCTAAGCATTTTACACACATGACCTCATTTAATCCCCACAGCAATTCTGTGAGGTAGCTACTCATTTATCCCCCATTTTAAGGATGAGGAAACTGGTTCAGAAAGGTTAGGTAACTCGCCCAAAGTCACACAGCAGACCCAGAACTGGCCTTCCGGCCAGCCTTCAACATCTCTATCCATCCTTCCCTCCTGCTTTCTTCTCAGGCTCAGGCTCTGTGTTTCTGCCAGGCCGTCCACACCCTTTCCAACCACGCAGGCACTCAGGCACCGGGTGGCTTCTCGCCTGCCCTTCCTTTAGGGTTTTCCTGCACAACAGTGGGGTCTCTTCAGGGAGCACCCCATTCGCTGGTCTGCACACCTGTCTGTCCACCTCCAGCACACTTATTGAGCCACAGTCCAGACCAGGCCTACAACGCAGAGGTGAAAAGACTTGGCCCTTGCTGAGTGCCCGCAGCCCAGGACAAGACAGATGGCCCCTCCTCTGTAGATTCCTACCCAACTGCCATGTCTAAGGCAGCCCTCTCCTCCATGGTCTCTCCCTCAGCCCCTGGTGCTGGTTCATGGCTTTTATCAGAGTTGCGTCATTTTCTATTTCTGTTTCTTGGGTCTATCTTCCCTCTAACAGGTCAGTTCCGAGGTATGGCTTGAGTTTTGTCCCCTCAAAGCTCGCATGTTGAAGCCCTGACCCCATCGTATCTCAGAATGTAACTGTATTTGTAGATGGAACTCCATCTAAAGAGATAACTATATGAAAATGAGGTCATTGGGGTGGGCCCTAATATGACTGGTGTCCTAATGAAGAAGAAGAGATTGGGCCACAGACATGCACAGAGGAAAGAGCATGTGAAGTGACAGGGAGAAGACGGCCAGGATGAGCGGTCTCAGAGGAAACCAGCATGACCAATGCCTTGACTTTGGATTAGCCACCTCTGGGATGGTGAGGCAATGAACGTCTGTTGTCTAAGCCCCTTATCTGTAGTACTTTGTTAGAGTTGTCCAAGCCGACTAATATATCACCTAAAGGATGCTCTGCCTCATTCCCTAGAGCTTAGCATCATCGTATGTCACCCATGACCAACCTCTCAGTAAATATGTTATTGATTAAGTATGTGTTCTTACTTCCCAGGTGGTGCTAATGGTAAAGAACCTGCCTGCTAATGTAGGAGATGAGTTTGATCCCTGGGTTGGGAAAATCTCCTGGAGGAGGGCATGGCAATTCGCTCCAGCATTCCTGCCTGGAGAATCCCATGAACTAAGGAGCCTGGTGGACTACAGTCCATAGGGTCGCAAAGCGTCGGACTTGACTAAAGCGACTTAGCAAGTATGTATATGAGCATGCATGTCATGTGATACATATGTCAGTACGCACAAGGATCTGTGGGTACACATGTCTGTGTAGGGATGAGCTCAAGCCTATGTGTCCACATGAGTACACGTTGACTTTTGCATCTGTAGTTCTGTGTGAAGGTGTGTTTATGAATGTATTTGTAGGCAGACTGTGAGTGACTTGTGTTCAAATGTTTGTGAACAGGGGCATGGTTCTTATGAGGGCATGGAGCGTCTCCACACACACACGAACACCAGCTGTGCCTGTCTGTGGACCCAAGTCTGGAGCAGTGAGTCTCTGAGTGGCCCTGCATGCATGCATGTCTGTCCTACTTCTCAGGAAGGGTCCCAGGGCTGGAGCAGTGACAGGTCTGTGCCTGGGCAGAGGGCTGGGGAGAAGTCTTAGCTACTGGTTCCCCTTGAAGTGGATTCTTTCAGGGGAAGAGCTTCTTGAAGGGGCAGGAGCAGGGCAGGCACTGTCAACCCAGCCAGCACAGGCCAAGCCAGGAGAGAGAGAGGAAAAGCAGAGCCGACAGAAGCTCTCCTTTGGACCTGTCCCTGTTGCCTTCCCAAAATGGGTTGCTTCCCCATCCTACTCCTCTGTTCTTGTTCTTTTTTTTTTTTTTATGGCTTCAGCGGGTCCTCGTTGTCGTGTGCAGACTTTCTCTAGTTGCAGCGAGCGGGACTACTCTTTGAGGCAGAGCATGGGCTTCTCATTGCGGTGGCCTCTCTTGTTACTCAGCACAGGTTTTAGGCACACGGGCTTCCGCAGTTGCAGCACGTGGGCTCAGTAGTTGCAGCTTGCAGGCTCTAGAGCACAGGCTCAGTAGTTGTGGCTCATGGGCTCAGTTGCTCTGAGGCTTGTGGGATCTTCCTGGATCAGGGACAGAACTGGAGTCCCCTGCATGAGCAGGCAGACTTCCATCCACTTTGCCACCAGGGAAGTCACACTGCCATGTTCCCATACAGACTAGTTGGGGCAGTTTCGCCTTTGTTTGTGTGATTCAGGCTAAGGTAACTCCCTAGGCGTCTCCTCTGACAATAAATTGGGGAGAGGAGGAAAGGAAAGGAGGGACTGGATTTCGAGTCAAATATTCTCAGTTCTGCCCCTAAGTCGCTGTGGCCCTTTCACAGTTATCACCCCTCTAAATCTTAACGCCTCTTTCCCTAAAAGGGTTGGGAAGATCCCCTGGAGAAGGAGATGGCAACCCACTCCAGTATCCTTGCCTGGAAAATTCCATGGACAGGGGAGCCTGGCAGTCTACAGTCTATGGGGTCGCAAGGAATTGCACACGACTGAACACACACTCACACAAGTACCCCCTGACTTGAGAACAGAGAGGTGCTGGCAATGAAAATGTTTTGTAACTACAAGCTCCAGGAAGCCCTTAGGTGGGCTCCAGTTCCCTGACTCCCATCCTCCTGGTTTGGCCAAGAGGAGAAACTCAACCTGAGGGCTCCACCTCCCTCTGCTGCAGGGGCTGCGGAGGAGGTCAGGCTGGCAATTTACAGTGTGAGGAGCCGGCTCCCTCCCAACACACGATCTATCAAGGCCGTGTTTTCCTTGGAAGGCTGCTCCTGCGTGGAACCCTCTTCCCGCAAGCGGCTCTCCCTCAGGTGCTCCCAGAGTTCATGGGCAGATGAGGGGGAGCCGGGGGAGGGCAGAGGCCTCCTGGGAGGGGCCCATTCCATCAGAAATGACAGATGCATTTCCTCAGCTCCAGGCCTCAGCCTCAGCACACTGGGGCGGGCGGAAGCCCTGCCGGTTCCCAGGGGGCGATGGAAGGGAAGTCTCTCCTGGCTCCCCTCCTCCCGGCCCTCTCAGTTCAGGGGCTGAGGAGGTGCAGAGACAGGGAATGGGCCACGGAGACAGAGACACAGAGACACGTGGAGAGAGGCAGAGATACGTGGACACAGAGGCGGGAGAAACCAAGAATCAGACAGGAAGGCTGAGAAAGACCACAGACAGAGACCGAGGCATAAAGAGGCTCAAGAAAACCCTCAGGGAGAAAACACAGGGTCAAGGAAGGCAAGGCAGAGAGAGCAAGGCCGAGAGAGGAGAAAAGCCAGCCAGCCAGCAGTGAAGGCAGAAAGTCAGGGAAATCACAAGAGAGAGCTGGAAACACACACAGGGAGTGGGGAGGTGATGAGAGAGGCTGGAGAGAAGAACGGCCTGAGACGTGAAGGAGAGAGGCCCCGGCGCCAGAGAGTTCAAGATAGGCGGAAGCCCGTGACATCCAGGCAGGAGTGGATGAGAAAACCAAACGGCCAAGACTCGAAATGAAAGACATGGTGTTGCTGTTGTTCAGCCACTAAGTCATGTCCGACTCTGTGTGACTCCACGGACTGCAGCACATCAGGCCTCCCTGTGGCTTACTATCTCCTGGAGTTTGCCGAAGTTCACCTCTAAAGATGTCGCTGGTTCCATGTTCATTTAGAGCAAATGTACATACTGCTCAAATCCCAGAGCCTGTCATGTAAACTAACCTCTTCTCTTGCTTCCTAGACCGCAGAGGATCCTGGAACCTCTACTGGGTGTGGGGGTGCAGGTTAATGGGGTCCCCCTAGAACCAGGCCTTGTGGAAGGCCTAGGGGTGGGGTGGGCATGACATGGGTCCTGGGCTGGAGGAGACAAGAGCCCTTGGGGAGGGGGCTGCAGTGGATGTGGTGATGGGGGGACCACAAGGAGAGGGAGGCGTCAGGAACTCTAGGAGGAAGAGAAGGAGAAATGCACCCCCACTTTCTCTGAAGCCACTGCATTTTTCATAGAATCAGACTTGATTTTGCCAGCCAGGCAGTGCAGCCTCCACGTAGGAAAGGAACTCACTTGCTCAGTAACTGCTTAGCTAGTTGATGCCAGACTCTCTTCTGGCTGCTGGGGGACTACAGAGACAAGGCAACAGAATGCGTTCCCTTGTGGAGCTTACTTTCTCGTGGGAGGAGAAAGGATAGACAAAGTACTGATGCTTGTAGTGACATGAACTGCTGCTTCTCAGATAGAGGTTTGTGCTGTGAATAAATCAGAGCAGGAAAGAAGATGCATGAGAGGAGGCTTGTGATTGAAATGAAGTGGTTGGAGAAGACCCCATGGAGAAGTCCTGATGAGGTCAAGGAGTGAGCTGTGAGAATACCCAGAGGAAATGCCTGCAGTGAGACCTGAGGATTCAGGGGAGGGGCAGGGGTGAGGCAGGGTAGGAAGGAGCCAGGCTGTGCCAGCCCCATAGACCTGAGGGTGTTGGTTCTGCTCCTAGTGGAATGGCAAAGTCCGTGGAGGGTTTGAGCAGAGGAGTGACGTGAAATGACCGACCTTATTTAGATGGTGACCATCTGCCGTGGTCTCAGCAAGAGATAGGAGACACTTGGACCAGGGCAGTAGCAGTGGATATAGTGATAAACAGTCAGGTTGCAGACCCCTGGAGGAAGAACTAAGAGAATTTGCAGGTGATTCTGATATGTATATGGGACAAGGAGGACGGGAGTCACAACCTCCCTGTAAGGGCTCCTTGCCTCTGCTCTCACCTTCCAGGGCAGAGCGCTTAACTATCTTGGGGCCACTCCTCTTTGGACTGCCCTGTCCGAGGGACCATGCTTCCTCTGGGTGGTGCTTAGACCTGCCAACCAGACGGGCCCACTGTGCAGGCAGATGGGATGATAATGACAAAGAGAACCTCAGAAATTCCCTGCACACCATACTGAGAGGACTAACGAGCCAAGACGGTGCAAGGGAGAATGGCTGTGCCCTGCCATCTGACCGTCACTGGCTCCTGGTCCCCCTCCCATCCTCTGGGTACTGCCTCCTTCAGGAGAATTTCCTATTTCCCTAAAATATTGGTTGTATTAACTGCAGAGAAGAACACAGGAGGTGGTTAAAAAACAATAGAGTTACAAGAATTAACCTAGATTGAGCTCCAACACAAAGTTGTTTTCCAGTTACTCAGTCACGCCCAACTCTTTGTGACCCCATGGATAGCAGCATGCCAGGCTTCCCTGTCCTTCACCATCTCCTGGAACTTGCTCAAACTCATGTTCATTGAGTCAATGATGCCATTCAACCATCTCTTCCTCTGTTTCCCCCCTTTTCCTCCTGCCCTCAATCTTCCCCAGCATCAGGGTCTTTTCCAAGGTGTCAGCTCTTCATATCAGATGGCCAAAGTATTGGAGCTTCAGCTTCAGCATCAGTTCTTCTAATGAATATTCAGGGTTGATTTCTGCTAGGATTGACTGGTTTGATCTCCTTGCTATCCAAAGGGATTTAATTTAGGTCATACTTGAATGGTCTAGTGGTTTTCCCTACTTTCTTCAATTTAAGTTCTCATTCCAATCCCAAAGAAAGGCAATGCCAAAGAATGCTCAAACTACCACACAATTGCACTCATCTCACACACTAACAAAATGTTCAAAATTCTCCAAGCCAGGCTTCAACAGTATATGAACCATGAATTTCCAGATGTTCAAGCTGGATTTGGAAAAGGCAGAGAAACCAGAGAAAAAATTGCCAACATCCGTTGGATCATCAAAAAAGCCAGAAAAACATCCATTTCTGCTTTATTGACTATGCCAAAGCCTTTGACCATGTGGATCACAATAAACTGTGGAAAATTCTTAAAGAGACAGGAATACCAGACCATCTGACCTGCCTCCTGAGAAATCTGTTTGCAGGTCAAGAAGCCACAGTTAGAACCGGACATGCAACAACACACTGGTTCCAAACAGGAAAAGGAGTACGTCAAGGCTGTATATTGTCACCCTGCTTATTCAACGTATATGCAGAGTACATCATGAGAAATGCTGGGGTGGTTGAAGCACAAGCTGGATTCAAGATTGCAGGGAGAAATATCAATAACCTCAGATAGGCAGATGACACCACCCATATGGCAGAAAGCTAAGAAGAACTAAAGAGCATCTTGATGAAAGTGAAAGAGGAAAGTAAAAAAGTTGGCTTAAAACTCAACATTCAGAAAATTAAGATCATGGCATCTGGTCCAATCACTTCATGGCAAATAGATGCAGAAACAATGGAAACTGTTTAAGAGACTTTATTTTCTTGGGCTCCAAAATCACTGCAGATGGTGACTACAACCATTAAATTAAAAGACATTTTCTCCTTGGAAAAAAAGCTATGACCAAACTAGACAGCATATTAAAAAACATAGATATTACTTTGCCAACAAATGTCCATCTAGTGAAAGCTATGGTTTTTCCAGTGGTCATGTATGGAGGAGAGAGTTGGACTATAAAGAAAACTGAGTGCTGAAGAATTGATGCTTTTGAACTGTGGTGTTAGAGAAGACTCTTGAGAGTCGCTTGGACTGCAAGGAGATCCAACCAGCCCATCCTAAAGGAAATCAGTCCTGAATATTCATTGGAAGGACTGATGCTGAAGCTGAAGCTGAAGCTCCAATACTTTGGCCACCTGACGCAAAAAACTGACTTGTTTGAAAAGACCCTGATGTTGGGAAAGATTGAAGGCAGGAGGAGAAGGGGATGACAGAGGATGAGATGTTTGGATGGCATCACCAACTCAATGGACATGAGTTTGCGTAAACTCTGGGAGTTGGTGGCGGACAGGGAGTCCTGGCGTGCTATAGGCCATGGGATTGCAAAGAGTCAGACACGACTGAGCAATTGAACTGAATTGTCCAAAGGACTCTCAAGACTCTTCTCCAGCACCACAATTCGAAGGCATCAATTCTTTGGCAATCAGCCTTCCTTATGGTCCACAAAGCTAGTACTCAGTACATGTTGTCTGTCTATCTATCTATCTATCTATCTATCTATCTATCTATCTATCTACCTATCATCATCATCATTCTTGTAATCAATCAAGAGTCAGATGGACTTCGATTCAAGTTGTGTATCTTCGGAAAAAGATTTAATTTCTCTGAGTCTCAGAAACATCACCTTCAAAAAGAAGGCATATCTGAACTTTTTATAGTTATGATTAAATGAGATAATGAACATATAGAATTTGGCAGGGTGCCTGACACAGAGGTAGTACAACAACTGGTAGTCAAGTGGTATGTTGGAGTCAGCTTATACCACCTTGTGAGCTGAATGTTAAATTTCCAGGGATTGTATGAGCCAATTGTTAAAAAGAACTACTATTAAAAATTAAAATATACAAATTCCAATTAAAGAAATTATATTTAAAATAACTGTAATACTCAAAGCCCACCATTTCCTAATTATTTACATTTTACTATTATCCATGCTCTGAGGTCGGAGAAGGCAATGGCACCCCACTCCAGTACTCTTGCCTGGAAAATCCCATGGATGGAGGAGCCTGGTAGGCTGCAGCCCATGGGGTCGCTAAGAATCGGACACGACTGAGCGACTTCACTTTCACTTTTCACTTTCATGCATTGGAGAAGGAAATGGCAACCCACTCCAGCGTTCTTGCCCAGAGAATCCCGGGGATGGGGGAGCCTGGTGGGCTTCCGTCTATGGGGTCGCACAGAGTCGGACACGACCGAAGTGACTTAGCAGCATGCTCTGAGGTTATTTACATCTATTGTTTCTGCATGGGGGAAATACTATCTGATGACATGCTACTGTGCATCCCTTCACACATAATTCTTGTGTGATGATCTCATGTTCGTAGTTCAGAATCAACCACAGTTGATTTGCACACTGCATGCATGCTAAGTCGCTTTAGTCTTGTCCAACTCTTTGCAGCCCTATGGACTGTAGCCTGCCAGGCATCTCTTTCCCTGGGATTCTCCAGGCAAGAATACCAGAGTGGGTCACATGCCCTCCTCCAGAGGATCTTCCCAACCCAGAGATTGAACCTACGTCTCTTGCAACTCCTGCATTGCAAGCGGATTCTTTACCGATAAGCCACCAGGGAAGCCCGATTTACACATTAGAAATTGACAAAAGCTACCAATAAGGGCTTGATTTATCGTCTCCTTGATCATCTAGATTTAAGAAAGTGTTAGAGAAAATGTTAATAATGCAAATTAAGTTTAAAAGTATGTCATGGTTGTGATACAAAAAGTTGAAGAAACACTACTCCAGTATTCAAAAACTGACATGGTTTGTCAAAATATTTGTTCACATTGATGATGAGTGACTGAAGTTACAACATGCATCTTTGTTGTTTTAATTGTATCTCACTTGTTGATATAAACAAAATTATCAATAATATCTATGTCAGAACTGTGCTCATTCATCCACGGCAACCATAGTTTGAATAAAAATCAACAATAGCATTCTAGGAGAATGAATAGGCTATGTGGAAGTAACAATAAAAAGACTGCATATTTTATTTGTAAATTGTGTGCTGCAGATTCTTTAGATCAGTAAAATTTGTAATAAGCACATTTGTATATACATATATTTTTTAGAATTAATTTTAAACACTTACCAGCACACCACTGTGGTCAAGTCATCCTAATTGTATTATCACTGTTACTGTAGATAATTCTACATGGCTTCTGGTATTGGAAGACTTGTTAATTCAGACCAAACCCTCCTGATAAGAATAACTAGAAAAGTTGAATAGGAACAACAAAGCGCATATGTTTGAAGGCCCTGGGGAGTTAAGAAGACAATGAAGAATTATGGGAACAAAGCTGAATTAAGAAGGGATCTCAGACAGCTTAGTTTAGTATTTGATGTTGCCTTCTCCATAGGCGGATCTGCCGATTCTACAAGAGGCATTTGAGAGCCTGAGAAACTGACCTGAGCTTTTACCAGGCTCACAAGACTATAGGGACAAAACTAGGAGTCCTGGACCTGCTAAGAAGGCTTTTGGTTGAGCTCCTAATGGGCTATACCCTAGGAGAAAGAGTGAACAGGAAATTCATTGCCCCAACAGGGATTGAAGCCCAGTTTTAAATGAACTTAATTGCTGACTAGATGAATGTGATCCAGGATAGATAGTACTACAGCCTCAGCCACAGCCATGACTACCCGCATTAAACAAATGTGAATCCTCTCTGTTCCAAAATGGTATCAGCTCAAGCCACAGCTTTTCTCTACAATTTTTCACATAAAACATTCAGAACACAATCTAAAATAACTATGTATACAAGAATATGTGAATTAAAAGAAATGAGGCAATAGAAATAGATTGACAGGGGAGCCAGAAATTTCAGTTAACTGGACATGCACTTTAAAATAATTAAGATTAATGTGTCTAAGGAATTAAAAATCAGGATGGAGAATTTCAAAAGGGAGGATAAAGCAATGGAAAAGAATTAATTGGAAATTGAAGAACAGAAAATTAAAATATCTGAAATTAAGACACTTCAGATGTGGCTCAGCTTCATGGCACATTAGATGTAGCTGAAGAGAGCATTAGTGATCTAGAAGACAAGTTAGAAGAAAATATGCAGAATGACATACAGAGAGATGAAAGGATATGAAAAACAAGAAGAATGCAAGACAAGCCTTATATAGCTCTAATCACAGTCCCAGATAGAGAGAAGAGAGAGAATAGGACAGGAACAAGCCACAGATTCAATAAACTCTGCAAAGCCATAGCAGGACTAACTGAAAGTGAACAACACCATCTTATAGTTAAGCTGCTGAAAAAATAAAAACGAAAAGAAAACCCTAAAAACAACCAGATAAAAAAGAGATATTAGCTTCTAAGGAGCAACAATTAGACTGAGTTTACTTCTCAATAGAAAGAGTAGAAACACAAGACAGTGGAATGATAACATCAAATAGCTGGGAAAAAAAAAAAGTCTAATCTAGAATTCAATTCCACTTAACATGGTTTTCAAAAACAGATAAAATAAAGATATTTTTAGGCAAATTTTTTAAAGTAAAAGAGTTTATCACTAGGAAACTTGAACTACAAAAAATATTCAGGGAGTTCTTGAAGGGAAATGATTCCAGAGAGAAGTTTGCAAAGTCAGGAAGAAATGAAGAGCAACAAAAAGCGTGACTATATGACTAAGTATAAAGGAAAACTGATAGAATAAAATTATGGCAGTAATGTCTTATATGGTTAAAAAATACAGATTATTAAAATATAATAAAACCAATAGCATTAATTTTGAAAAAGGGGTAAATGCAATAAAAGTGTTCTAAGATCCTTGTATCAGTCCTGGGTGTTCATTGGAAGGACTGATGTTGAAGCTGAAACTCCAATACTTTGGCCATCTGATGCGAAGAGCTGACTCATTTGAAAAGATCCTGATGCTGGGAAAGACTGAGGGCAGGAGGAGAAGGGGATGACAAAGGATGAGAAGGTTGGATGGCATCACCAACTCAATGTACATGGGTTTGGATGGACTCCGGGAGATGGTGATGGACAGGGAGGCCCGGTGTGCTGCAGTTCATGGGGTCGCAAAGAGTCGGACACAACTGAGAGACTCAACTGAACTGAAGATCCTTTATTTTCAGAAAGAAATAAAAGTATAAATGTATCTATTATACAATGTTTGGTAAGTCAGTAATATATTTTTATATCTCTAGATAAATCATTAAAAGAAAGTACAACAACCAAGCTAATTGATGGGGATAAATGATGTGATAAAAATGCTCAATAAATCCAACAGGAAGTCCTCACACCACAGAAGTGAGCTACAGGTGTGGACTGGGGGAGTCCTCATCATAGAGAGACTCATTTATCATATTTACTGATGCTATTTATTGATGCGCCATGTAAATCAATACTAAACACTGATATTTCAGCAAATCAGTGGGTCTCTGCCCAGTGGCAATTGCCTTCTACACACAGTAAACAACAAATAGTACAAAGTGAATCCTATGACATATTAGAATATTACAAGGGTAATACAAGAAATAAAAAGTCTACCTGGGTGAGTGGTGAAGGGGAGTGAACTACAGTGTTCAATAGGATGGTCAGTGTAGGTCTCACTAAGAAGGTGAAATATGAGCAAAGATTCAGAGGAGTTGGGTAACTGTAGCCAGGGGAGCAGATGAGAAAGCTGGAAGGGGCGGGGATTTTAATTGGGGCCTGTGAGCAGACTCACGGGGTCTGTGCGTGTTCTGGAAGGAAATATGCAAATGTGCATGTGAACAAGCTCTTCAGCTCTCAGCGTTGGAAAGATGCGTAGGGAGCATTGCAGCCATCCCCCCTCCCACTTTACTGCCAGTCTCGTCAGAGGGGGAGCAAGGTGGTGGCTGGCCAGAAGTGAGAATTCGCTGGACCAGGGCTCACAGCTGGCTCTCTCACCAGGGCGGGGCTACTTTATCATCACCCATGCCTCTGTCTACAGTTTAGACTGGGTGGGTGGTGGGTGGCAGTGGCCTGAGCTGTAAGGAAATGGGCCATGCTGGGGGCAAGTGCTAGACTGAATGGCAGGTTCAATCCCATTAGCAAGAGGATTCTCTCCTGTCCCCACCCAGAACTAAGACCATCCATAAATGTTTTCACCTCAACTTCAAAATCACAGGGGGCAAGTCTAATAAGCTAGAACTTCTGCTGTGGCTTCATTCCCATTTGCTTAGAGTGGCCGCCAATCCAACTGCTTCTTGCTCCAGACAACTCAGCTAGGGTGGGCCTTAACCCAAAGCAAGCACTAACAAGGGCCTTTGATTTTGGGGTCCTGAGAGGTCTCACTTGCCCTCCTCCTTAGCACAAGGGGTCTCTGAAGATGCAAGCAAAGTTAATGAAGGCTTAGAAGAAGAGTCTGTTGAGAAGCGATTTCAATGCCAGAGGTAAATAGGTTCATCTGCATTCATTTCCATTTAATTAAACAAACATTTACTGATTATCCTCCCACAGGTCAGGCCCTGCATTTTGCCACAAGTGATGGATAAATAAGCAAAGGTCCGTGCCTGTAGTGGATTGCATAAATGACACATTCTTCTCACAACTGGATGCCAGCATCTTTGCAGTGTCACTTTGCTGCTCTTTCGATCAAAGAATGGAGTCCATTCCTCTATCCCTTGATTCTGGATTGCCCCCAGGTGCTTGCTTGGGCCAATACACATGACTTGAAAGCACCTGGTTTAAAAAGCACGAGGGCAATGAGCTCTGCCCCTTTTCTCCTCTTAGGAACCCTGCTACCACCACCATATAAAAAAGCCCAGGCTAGCCTCCTGGATGATGAGAATCATGTTACCTAATGACTCCATCCTCAACACACAGAAGAACTATACAAAAAAGATCTTCATGACCCAGATAACCACAATGGTGTGATCACTGACCTAGAGCCAGACATCCTGGAACGTGAAGTCACATGGGCCTTAGGAAACATCACCATGAACAAAGCTAGTGGAGGTGATGGAATTCCAGTTGAGCTATTTCAAATCCTAAAAGATGATGCTGTGAAAGTGCTGCACTCAATATGCCAGCAAATTTGGAAAACTCAGTAGTGGCCACAGGACTGGAAAAGGTCAGCTTTCATTCCAATCCCAAAGAAAGGCAACGCCAAAGAATGTTCAAACTACCGCATGATTGTACTCCTCTCACACACTAACAAAGTAAAGCTCAGAATCCTCCAAGCCAGGCTTCAACAGTACATGAACCGTGAACTTCCAGATGTTCAAGCTGGATTTAGAAAAGGCAGAGGAACCAGAGATCAAATTGCCAACATCCGTTGGATCATCAAAAAAGTAAGGGAGTTCCAGAAAAATGTCTACTTCTGCTTTATCAGCTATACCAAAGCGTTTGACTGCTTGGATCACAACAAACTGTGGAAAATTCTGAAAGAGATGGGAAGACCAGACCATCTGATCTGCCTCCTGAGAAGTCTGTATGCAGGCCAAGAAGCATCAGTAGTTGGGGCATAGATTTGGATTACCGTGATGTTGAATGGTTTGCTTTGAAAATTAACCAAGATCATTCTGTTGCTTTTGAGATTCACCCAAGTACTACATTTCAGACTCTTGTTGACTATGAGGGCTACTCCATTTCTTATAAAGGGATTCTTGCCCACAGTAGGAAATATAATGATCATCTAAGCAGAAGATATTAAGAAGAGGTGACAAGAATACACAGAAGAACTATGTAAAAAAGATCTTCATGACCCAGATAATCCTGATGATGTGATCACTCACCTAGAGCCAAACATCCTGGAATGTAAAGTCAAGTGGGACTTAGGAAGCATCACTACAAATGAAGCTAGTGGAGGTGATGGAATTCCAGTTGAGCTATTTCAAATTCTAAAAGATGATGCTGTGAAAGTGCTGCACTCAATGTGTCAGCAAATTTGGAAAACTCAGCAATGGCCACAGGACTGGAAAAGGTCAGTTTTCATTCCAATCCCAAAGAAAGGCAATGCCAAAGAATGCTCAAACTACTGCACAATTGCACTCATCTCACACGCTAGTAAAGTAATGCTCAAAATTCTCCAAGCCAGGCTTAAGCAATACGTGAACCGTGCACTTCTTGATGTTGAAGCTGTTTTGAGGAACCAGAGATCAAATTGCCAAAATCCGCTGGATCATCGAAAAAGCAAGAGAGTTCCAGAAAAAACATCTATTTCTGCTTTATTGACTATGCCAAAGCCTTTGACTGTGTGGATCACAATAAACGGTGGAAAATTCTGAAAGAGATGGGAATACCAGACCACCTGACCTGCCTCTTGAGAAATCTGTATGCAGGTCAGGAAGCATCAGTTAGAACTGGACATGGAACAACAGACTGGTTCCAAATAGGAAAAGCAGTACGTCAAGGCTGTATATTGTCACCCTGCTCATTTAACTTATATGCAGAGTACATCATGAGAAACACTGGGCTGGAGGAAGCACAAGCTGGAATCAAGATTGCCGGGAGAAATATCAATAACCTCAGATATGCAGATGACACCACCTTTATGGTAGAAAGTGAAGAAGAACTAAAGAGCCTCTTGATGAAAGTGAAAGAGGGAGTGAAAAAACTGGCTTAAAGCTCAACATTCAGAAAACTAAGATCATGGCATGCAGTCCCAACACTTCATGGCAAATAGATGGAGAAACAGTGGAAACAGTGTCAGACTTTATTTTGGGAGGCTCCAAAATCACTGCAGATAGTGATTGCAGCCATGAAATTAAAAGAGGCTTACTCCTTGGAAGGAAAGTTATGACCAACCTAGGTAGCATATTCTAAAGCAGAGACATTACTTTGTCAACAAAGGTCCATCTAGTCAAGGCTATGGTTTTTCCAGTAGTCATGAATGGATGTGAGAGTTGGACTATAAAGAAAGCTGAGTGCTGAAGAATTGATGCTTTTGAACTGTGGTGTTGGAGAAGACTCTTGAGAGTCCCTTGGACTGCAAGGAGATCCAACCAGTCCATTCTAAAGGAGATCAGTCCTGGGTGTTCTTTGGAAGGACTGATGCTAAAGCTGAAACTCCAGTACTTTGGCCACCTGATGCGAAGAGCTGACTCGTTTGAAAAGACCCTGATGTTGGGAAAGATTGAGGGCAGGAGGAGAAGGGGACGACAGAGGATGAGATGGTTAGATGGCATCACCGACTCAATGGACATGAGTTTGTGTAAACTCCAGGAGCTGGTGATGGACAGGAAGGCCCGGCATGCAGCAGTTCATGGAGTTGCAAAGAGTCAGACACGAATGAGGGACTGAACTGAACCGAACTGAAATTAAATTTGCCCATTCCCATACATTTTAGTTCTCTGATTTCTAAACTGTTGATGTTCACTCTTGCCATCTCTTGCTTTACCACATCCAATTTACCTTGACTCATGGACCTAACATTGCAGGTTCCTATGCAATATTGTTATTTATAGCATCATTCCTTTCACCATCAGACACTTCCACAACTGAACATTGTTTCTGCTTCGGCCCAGTCACTTCATTCTTTCTGGGGCTATTAGTAATTGTCCTCTGCTCTTCCCCAGTAGTCATATTGGACACCTTCCAACCTAGGGGGCTCATCTTTGGATGTCACATCTTTTTGCCTTTTCATAATGTTCATGGCATTCTTGCAGCAAGGATACTGGAGTGGTGTACCATTCCCTCCCCCAGTTGACCACGTTTTGTCAGAACACTCTACTATGACTCATCCATCTTGGGTGGCCCTGCATGGCATGGCCCATAGCTTCATTGAGTTATGTGAGCCCCTCCACCACAACAAGGCTATGATTCATGAAGGGGGAGGTTTGCGTGGTATTATTCAGCAAAGTTGAATAATAGTCAAAGCTATGGTTTTTGGTTTTATTTTTTTGTTTTCTTTATGGTTGGGCCATAAAGAAGGCTTAGTGCTGAAGAACTGATGCTTTCAAATTGTGGTGCTGGAGAAGACTCTTGAGAGTCCCTTGGACAGCAAGGACATCAAACCAGTCAATCCTAAAGGAAATCAACCCTGAATATTCATTGGAAGGACTGACACTGAAGCTCCAATACTTTGGCCACTTAATGCAAACAGCCAACTCATTGGAAAAGACTCTGATGCTGGGAAAGATTGAGGGGAGAAGAAGAGGGCAGCAGAGGAAAAAATGATTAGATATCATCACTGACTCAACTGGTCATGAATTTGAGCAAACTCTGGGAGACAGTGGAGAACAGGGAAGCCTGGTGTGCTGCAGTCCATGGGGTCGCAGAGTCAGACATAACTTAGCAACTGAACAACGACAAATTCAGCAAAAACAAACACACACACACACACACACACACACACAAAACTAAGGCACTGCTCAATACAGAGTCCTCTATCTTAGAAGACAGGTCAGTAAGTAAAGAAGTGAAACTAGCTTGGTATAAGATAATAGGGAGTAATGAAGATGATGGCAAACTGTCCTTGCCTGAAACGAAGTAGCCTCAGTCAGCTCCTTTTAATTGCTGCCTTTGAAGGCTGTGTTCACAGTCTTTCTCAGATTCAAAGGGAAGCCCAGAATCAGGATATTTATGGAAGATCTCAGTTTAGTTCCCTTTAATACTATATAGCTTAAGCATTTGCATAGGCTTTTAACTTGTAACTTGTAGTCTGATGGAAGAAAAGGAATACTTCAAGGAAAACAACAAAAACCCCCAGCAATCATCATTATCATGAGTTTTAAAAAGGGAGGTAAGGGCAGGGAAGGTTAAGCACAGAGGCTCTAGGAGCTTAGGAGAGACACCTAACTCAGGGAAGCGCCCCTCACAGCAGGTGACCGTCGGCTGGGGTCTTGAAGTATGAAAACAGGTAAGCCAGGTAATGGCCTTCCCTGGTGGCTCAGTCGGTAAAGAATCTGCCTGCAATGCAGAAGACATGTGTTCCATCCCTGGGTTGGGAAGATCCCCTGGAGAACGGGCATGGCAACCCACTCTAGTATTCTTGCCTGGGGAATCCCATGGACAGAGGAAACTGGAGGGCTACAGCCCATAGGATCACAAAGAGCTGGATACAACTGAATGGACTGAGCATCAGTCAGTCAGTCGCTCAGTCGTGTCCGACTCTTTGCGACCCCATGAACTGCAGCACACCAGGCCACCCTGTCCATCACCAGCTCCCGGAGTTCACTCAAACTCACATCCATCAAGTCAGTGATGCCATCCAGCTATCTCATCCTCTGTCGTCCCCTTCTCCTCCTGCCCCCAATCCCTCCCAGCATCAGAGTCTTTTCCAATGAGTCAATTCTTTGCATGAGATGGCCAAAGTACTGGAGTTTCAGCTTTAGCATCATTCCTTCCAAAGAACACCCAGGACTGATCTCCTTTAGAATGGACTGGTTGGATCTCCTTGCAGTCCAAGGGACTCTCGAGAGTCTCCTCCAACACCACAGTTCAAACGCATCAATTCTTGAGCACTCAGCTTTCTTCACAGTCCAACTCTCACATCCATACATGACCACTGGAAAAACCATAGCCTTGACTAGACGGACCTTTGTTGGCAAAGTAATGTCTCTGCTTTTCAATATGCTATCTAGGTTGGTCATAGCTTTTCTTTCAAGGAGTAAGCATCTTTTAATGTCATGGCTGCAATCACCATCTGCAGTGATTTTGGAGCCCCCCAAAAATAAAGTCTGACACTGTTTCCACTGTTTCCATACCTATTTCCCATGAAGCGATGGGACCGGATGCCATGATCTTAGTTTTCTGAATGTTGAGCTTTAAGCCAACTTTTTCACTCTCCTCTTTCACTTTGATCAAGAGGGTTTTTAGTTCCTTTTCACTTTCTGCCATAAGGGACGCAAGTCTAGTAACAAGGTAATAAAAATGGTCCCAAGAGAGAAAACAGCCTTCCTGAGGGCTAGTGGGACAGCCCTGGCATCCTGGGGATGGCAAAAGGGGAAGAGGCAGAGTGGCCAGAAGTGAGGCTTAAATGGTGAAGGGCTTCAGGCAATGTTGGGCTTTAGCCACTAAGGTGGCAGCACTGTGGCAAGTTCGTGCAGGATGCAGCCTCGGGAACCCAGCTCCTCAGTCAAATCCCAGCTCCGATATTTCTTACCTGGGATAAACTTTGCCAGCCATTTTCCTGTTTGTGCCCCAGTTGCCTCATATTCAAATAGGGTGAGTAACGACAGAACCTAATACAAGCTGGTTGTGAGAGTTACAACATGAATAGTTTTTATCCATGAAGAGCCACTGAAGGTGTCAGCTATCTTGTGAATTCTTTTTTAAATGTTCCTTTTTTCTCCTTTTTTCTTTGTAATAGCAAATATGACCCTTGCAGAAAATGCATGCCCCTTGTAGAAAAGTATGAAGACCATTTAAAAGTCACCCTAATGCCACCACTCAGAAACAAGAGACGCCTTTAGATGTTTCCCAGCCTCTTTATCTTGTGCAAGTACAGTCTGCTTGCCCTGTGGTTTGTTCTGACAAATTTAAGATCATTCTCAATATACAATTTTTTTTCTCTTATTCTCATACTATAGGAATTCTCTTTTGTCATTAAAAATTCTTCAAAATATTTTTTTTAACTGTTATGGAACACTGTGAGACACTGTGAGATGTCTTCATTTGGCTTTGATACCCAGTACTCGTGGTTATTAACATCCACGGAACAGTTACTATGTTCCAGGAGTTCACAGGTGTTAACTCATTTCATTCTCACATCCTCTGTGGGAGGGGTCATTTGTATACCCCAGGTGCTGGGATGGCCTCCCAGGTGGCTCTAGTGATAAAGAACCTGCCTCCCAATTCAGGAGACACAGGAGATGTGGTTCCATCCCTGGGTTGGGAAGATTCCCCGGAGTAAGAAATGGCAAACCACTTCAATATTCTTGCCTGGAGAATCCCATGGACAGAGGAGCCTAGCGGGCTACAGTCCATGGGGTCACACAGGGTTGGACACGCCGTGGCACTAGGTACTGGGATGGCTCCGGATCTGCTCCTCTTCCCTCTTCCTCCTGCCCCAGGCTCACCAGGCTGGTGGGTAGATACTGTTTCCTCTCTCTCATTGGCCCTCTGGCATATGTCAGGGTCCCAAAAATGGGAGACATGGCAGGAGATGGGTTTTTATCCCCTGGGCTCCCTCCTTGCTGCTGGTCGGCTACCCCCCACTCCCCACAGACACAGCCCCCATCAGAAGCCCTCTGCACACAGCAACCTCTCCCACTTTGGCTAACCAGGCCCTTCCCCAGCCCTCAGGCCGCTGGGTGCTACAGCTACCTGCAGTTGCTAGACTCCAAGTGCTTCCCTTCCTCTCTGCTTACACTCCCATAAGACATCGTCCTGTTAAACTCTTGTTGAATTACCCAGGCTAATCATGGCAATTGTTTCCTGCTGGGACCCTGACTCATGCAACACTTGAATGGATAAAATATTATGTGCCTTAATAATAATAAGTTCCAAAAGTTATACAACAAAAATTAAGATTCCAGGTCCACTGCCCAAAGTGTCCACCCTCGAAAGTTTATTGCTTTGTTTAAAATAATAATACCTCACACATATAGTATTTTGTAGATGAGAAAACTGAAGCACAGAGAGGTTAAATAACTCATCCATGGTCACACAGCTCATAAGTGGTGAGTCAAATTTGCTCCATCGTGTCCAACTTTTGCGACCCCATAGATTATATAGTCTGTGGAATTCTCCAGGCCAGAATACTGAAGTGGGTAGCCTTTCCCTTCTCCAGGGGATCTTTCCAACCCAGAGACTGGACCCAGGTCTCCTGCATTACTGCCAGATTCTTTACCAGTTGAGCCGCAAGGGAAGCCAAAGAATACTGGAGTGTGGGTAGCCTATCCCTTCTCCAGTGGATCTTCCCGACCCAGGAATTGAACCAGGGTCTCCTGCATTACAGGCAGATTCTTTACCAACTGAGCTATCAGAGAAGCCCTCTCATAAGTGGTATCAGTTCAGTTCAGTTCAGTTCAGTCACTCAGTCGTGTCCGACTCTTTGCGACCCCATGAATCGCATCACGCCAGGCCTCCCTGTCCATCACCAGCTCCCGGAGTTCACTCAAACTCACCTCCATCGAGTCGGTGATGCCATCTAACCATCTCATCCTCTGTCATCCCCTTTTCCTCCTGCCCCCAATCCCTCCCAGCATCAGAGTCTTTTCCAATGAGTCAACTCTTCGCATGAGGTGGCCAAAGTATTGGAGTTTCAGCTTTAGCATCATTCCTTCCAAAGAACACCCAGGACTGGTCTCCTTTAGAATGGATTTGTTGGATCTCCTTGCAGTCCAAGGGACTCTCAGGAGTCTTCTCCAACACCACAGTTCAAAAGCATCAATTCTTCTGTGCTCAGCTTTCTTCACAGTCCAACTCTCACATCCATACATGACCACTGGAAAAACCATAGCCTTGACTAGATGGACCTTTGTTGGCAAAGTAATGTCTCTGCTTTTCAATATGCTATCTAGGGTGGTCATAACTTTCCTTCCAAGGAGTAAGCGTCTTTTAATTTCATGGTGACAATCACCATATGCAGTGATTTTGGAGCCCCCCAAAAATAAAGTCTGACACTGTTTCTACTGTTTCCACATCTATTTCCCATGAAGTGATGGGACCGGATGCCATGATCTTTGTTTTCTGAATGTTGAGCTTTAAGCCAATTTTCTCACTCTCCTCTTTCACTTTCATCAAGAGGCTTTTTAGTTCCTCTTCACTTTCTACCATAAGGGTGGTGTCATCTGCATATCTGAGGTTATTGATATTTCTCCCTGCAATCTTGATTCCAGCTTGTGATTCATCCAGCCCAGAGTTTCTCATGATGTACTCTGCATATAAGTTAAATAAGCAGGGTGACGATATACAGCCTTGACGCACTGCTTTTCCTATTTGGAACCAGTCTGTGTGGTATAGATGGGTATTAAACCCAAGTAGTCTGGCTTCAGAATCTGCTCTTCATTTCAGTTCAGTTCAGTCACTCAGTCGTGTCCGACTCTTTGCGACCCTGTGAACCACAGCACACCAGGCCTCCCTGTCCATCACCAACCCCCGGAGTCCACGCAAACCCATGTTCATTGAGTCCGGGATGCCATCCAACCATCTCATCCTCTGTCCTCCCCTTCTCCTCCTGCCCTCAATCTTTCCCAACATCAGGGTCTTTTCAAATGAGTCAGCTCTTTGCTTAGACTCTACTAGACTGCCTCTCCAAAATCTCTCCATTAATATTTATATTTATATCTTTGTCTAAATACTCTCTGTTGGTTTCACACAAATCAAGGCATGTTATATATATCGGTAATGACTGTTCACTTAACAATATAGCTTGCAGGTCTTCCCCTTTACTGTTTTCCCACTTAATGTACCTTGACACGCTTTACTTATGCACAACTAAGCTCTGCCTCATTCTTGCCTTCTACTGATTTGCATTTCAGTTTAAAATTTTTTTCCTATTACAAAGAGAATCAAAATAAATGATTTTGTGCTGTATCTGTGCATATATATGAGGGTATATCTGTAAATTAGATTCCTGGAGGTACAACTTCTAGATGTATGTTCACTTTTAAAATTTTCACAACATTTGTTAAATTTTACTTTTGCAAAACTGTCATTGATAACGACTATTCCAACAGTAGGTTAAAATGTCTATATTCCTGCATGATGTTTTACTGGAACTTTTTATTCTTTCTATCTTTGTAGTTTAAATAATGTCTTGTTTTAATTTTCATTTTTCTTATTATGACAGAGGAGTTGACATCTTTTCAAATTTTAAAAAACACTTATCTTAGTGTGCCTTACTTCACCCCCCTGCCATAGTTTATTTAGCACATCTTTTAAAATTCACAAATGAAAATAACAGTGTGATCACAATCTTTGCATGTAAGTCTTCATCTGTATCTCTTTCTGTTTCTTGGGAAAGATTGCTAGAAGTGGAATTACTGAGTCAGAGGGTAGGGATTGTTTTAGACTCTTGCTGCATACTGCAAATTGTCATAGAATTACGTTACCCTCCCACCAGCAACATTTGAGAGATCTCCCCTCACTCACTGCCACCCCCAGCAGTTTATAATTTTTAAATGAGATGCTTATGAATAAGGAAAGTGCGACCTCAATTTCATTTATTTGCTTAGATTTTTAATAAGCCAGATTAAACATTTTTTCATATTCCTAGGCCATTTACATCTCTGTTTCTATAATTCAACGCTTAGTGTTTCTCCGATGACAGGTAAAGCACCCATCAGCATATCACTTCTTAAATTCCTACTAGGCACCTGGAAACTACAGAGCTTTGTGTTTTGAGAGACATAAATGAGATGCAGTCATTATTCTTACAGATCTTGTGATTTAGCTGGGCAGACAGGCACATACGCAGAGAAAGCAATTAGAGAGCAAACCAGACAGTCTGTAATCAAGTGCTAAATGGGCAGCTCAATGCTACGTGCCAAGAGAGCACAAATAGGAGAGAATAGCCAAGCAGGTATGATCAGGGAAAGCTTCTTGGAGGAGGAGCCCACTCAGGGGCTGTGCGTTTAAAATGTGACAAATACAGAGAAACGTGCATTTCTCTTTCCTCCAGCAAGGAGCATGATGCCTCAGTGGCTCTATCAGCACGTCTGGGCGAAATCAGTCTTAAAGAGATAAACTAGCTGATGGCTGCCATGCCCAGCCCGGCTGGCATCGGTTGGCCGTTGTCACCACTGCCTTGGTAATGCAATGACAACAACTAGCATTTGTTTGGCTCTGACCGTGTGCCAAGTACCGTGTGCTAAGTGCTTTGTATTTATGATCTCATTTATGTTCTGACTAGCCTGAGAAGTAAATACTATTGTTACCCCTTTTACAGATATGGAAACTAACATTAAACAAGTCATCAAGGACGTCAGTGGAAGTGTGACGAGCTTGGTCTTTGATCCGTGTTTGTCCTCCAAGGAGCATGCTCCAGGTCCCGGTCAAAAAGCCTTTTCCCCTGACCAGCCACACAATTCTCTGGCTCCTTTGGCGTGATCGGGAAAAAAGGCAAACAGACTTTTAAGGGAGAAAATTTAGAGTCATGGACATTCATCCAAGTATCTGAAGAGTGGATATATATATATAGTTGATTCACTTTGCTGTACACACGAAACTAACACAACATTGTAAATCTACTATACGCCAGTGTGTGTGTTCATGCGCGCTCAGTCGTGTCTGACTCTTTCCGACCCATGGGCTGTAGCCCACCAGGCTCTTTGGTCCATGGAATTTTCCAGGCAAGAATACTGGAGTGGGTTGCCATTTCCTCCTCCAGGGGATTTTCCTGACTCAAGGATCAAACCCACGTCTCCTGCATCTCCTGCACTGGCAGGCAGATTCTTTACCATTGTGCCAACTGGGAAACCCCCTATATTTCAGCAAAAATTATTAAAAAAAAAAAAAAAAAAGGCTCCCGGAGCACATGCTAGGTAGGATGTCGGGCACTTGAGTCCCTACATGGGCATGACCCAAGAGGAGATGAAGACAAGGCTGTGACAGATATTCTAACTGCCAGGGATGGGCACAAGGAGGAGAGAACAGAAGGGGGTCCCCAACCCCGAAAAGGAGAGGTGAGTGTCAGGAAAGTATTCTCAGAGGAAATGGTAGCTGAGCCCATCCTGCAAGAGGGAGGGATTTGCTGAGCACGGAGAAGCAGAGAGGCATTCCAGGAAGAGGAAACACCCAGGCCAGAGCCAACAGCATGAGGTTGGGGCGGACGTGGTCAGAGGGTGTCCCTGCATCACGGCACCGAGCACCTGAGCTGTCATCACCAGCTGACACTTCTGTTTTCCACAGCGAGCCATGTACTCCCCCAGGGCAGTGACTACATCCAAGCCCCTCCTGTGAGCCCCTAGTGACAGAAGGTCTGGCCCACACTGGGCAGACAGCACATATCTGTGAATGAAGAGCTAAGGACCAAACATCTCCATCACAGAGGCCTTGGTGCTCAGGACCTCACCAGGTGAGGGCAGCTCCAGGAGGCGGGGTGGGGGTGAGGGGAGGGGGGTGAGAGTGGGGGGGGTGAGGGTGGGGGGGTGGGGGGATTGTCCCTGCAACCACAAAGTGCACCCCTTGAGGCCAGGGGCCACCTTTCTTCCACTTCCCATCTCTCTACACCACGTTGCCAAGCACAAGCCTGTGAACAACGTAAGAATACTTATTGCCAGGAGTGTAAACACTTATGTAATTACTGTGCACAAGGCTCCAGTCCAAGTGTACTACGTCTGTCTCCTCATTGAAGACTCAAAAAATTCCATTATACCCATTTTACAGATCTGAAAACTGAGGCACAGAAAGGTTCAGTCTCTTAGTCGGGTCACTTAAGAGACACTGCATGACATAGAACTTCAGAGCAAAGGCAGGCGAATCAGAGTAGGCCTAAGTTCAAAATCCTGTTGTACTACTTAGCTGCTGTGAGATCATTACTTAGCCTCTGACTCCCTGTTATGAAATGGGGATAATCGTGACACTATCTCAGTTTAGTGATGAAGAGCAAATGGAAAGTACCTAGCTCAGGGCTGGCACCTAGCAGGCATTCGGTAGCTGGCAGGCATTCTTTCTGCCCACAAGTCCAGAAAGCTGTCTCTCTAGTGAAGATGGGCCCCCTGGTCTTCCTTGTCCCCTTTCTACTCAGTCACGACCTCCTGCTGCCACACATAAGCCACTCGCCGGAAGAGGTGAGTCAGACCCCCATTCCACTTGGGCCTGCTCTTTCCCAATCAGCGAACTTCTTCCATATAGAGCAATCTTTTCCACTGCTCCCAGCTGCCAGCAGAGGCCGGCATTAGAGAGCGTCTTGGCTCCCATTAGAAGAAAAACAAACTTTGCAGAAAAATAAACACTTTTTTTTTTAAGTCCTGTGGTTTTACATTCAGACCTAATAGTTTTTCCTTTCTTTTTTTTCCCAGATACCACAAATCTTCTGCTGGAGGGAGAAAAAAGGAAAAGAGCCCAAGAAGAGACTTCTAGATTGTTCTTCCATGCAAACATGCTCTAAGATGGCCACATCCGAGGACCAGGGTCCTGCATCTGTGCTGTGGCCCTTCAGAGACCTGAGCCCCACTCTCCAGGCTGACCCTCGTCCTTTCTTCCACGGCTCCGGAAAAGTGAGTCCGAGCGACTTCTCTCACCCACGCCTGTCGCTCCAGGGCTGGAATGAGCAGACACAGGCGTAAATGTCAGGGAAGCCCAGACACAGGCTCCGCTGCGATGGGCCTGTGACATTTTAACTCCCAAATACAGTCACCTCCCCACAGCAAGGCTGGCTGGCCAGAGGCCATCCTGTTCTAGTGACAAGTCCTAAAATAAGAAGCCGTTTCTCAGAGAAACACAAAGCCATTTGCCTTTGAGCACAGCCTCCTCTCCACCCCTCCTTGGAGGGAAGAGAAGGCCTGAGTGACCCGAGCAGCAGCCAAGGGCTCTGGCTGAGCCATGCCCCTCAGACAGTACATGCTTGTTCAAGCCAAGATTCCTCCTGCAGTGCCAGCCTGTGCTGGGGAGACCAGCGGGCATGTTGATTAGAGCGTCTTCCACAGGAAATGGCACCTGGTGGGTGCTCTATTCATTTCTGCTCCCTTAGATCCAGAGCTCCCGAGCCTGTCCCACAACTTCAGTAGGTCTGGAAACACCATGAGTGCTAGACGACATTCTGTAGGTACGCTCTTGCTGGTGAGTGAAAGCATTCACTAAATATCTTAGGGATCAAAGACTTCAAAAGGCTGAGAACCACAGGCTTTTTAATTTAATTTTTTAATGAGCATTGAACTCTTCTGAGGCAAAGACCTACCTTCTTTGTCTTGGTATCATCACAACCTAGGAAAAGATGTGGCATGTCGAACATTCAATGGAATGAATAAATGAATGAGGTAAGGGATGAGAATTAACTTTTTCCTTCAAGGAATTCAGAGCAAAAATATAGAGAAATAAAAGAGTCGAATACAAGGCAGAAAATGATAAAAGTCAAAATAAATGGAAAAATTAAGAGCTGCAGAAGCTCTGAGTAGACGTAAATGTCTCTGGCCTGCCTGGCAAGGTGGAACGGCCAGCTAAGTCAAGTTGAGACGACTGGTGGGGGTGGAGGAAAGAGGTTCGGTAGGTAGAATGAGGAGAGATCTGGGAAGTCATTTCAGGAAACCATGGTGAGAAAAAAAAAAAAAAAAAGAATCACAAACTTTATAGAGACATGAATTTTTTTTAATGTGGTTTTGCACTCGAGGCCTAATGGTTTTTCCTTTCTTTTCTCATATGAGCCATCCAGTGTGGCGAGAGGGAAGGGGATGTTTGAGGCCGGGTGGGAAAAAGGTTTGGAAAGAAAGTTTGGGGCCAATTCCTGGGGGGGGCTTGAATGCCAGTCTCCACTCACCCAGCTCTGAAGCAGCAGAGCTCTTCCCTGTGGGAAGGAGATGGGGAGGGGAAAGGGACCCAACACCCGCCCTCTCCCACACCCGGCCAACATGAGGGGAGGATGCTGGTGAGCGGGGCTGAGGCAGACACGGCTGGAGCAAGGCGGATGGAGAGAGGGGACAGATGTGAGGCTGGGAAAGAGAATCAGGCATCTGGCAAGTGATTTCCCATGGAGGATGGTGAAGACCAAGTCGACCTCAAAGAATCCTCTTGATTTTCCCCAGCTTGAGTTATTGGCCATTTTTCATATTCAAATAACAGCAGATTTTAAAAGATTAAGTTAAACTCAGTTACAGGAATATATAAAGAGAGATTTTAAAAGATGAGCAAAACTGAAATAAAAACACAGGATAGGCACACACTGGTGATTTTCCCTTAGTCTCGTTGGTGTTCAGCGATTACTTTCTAAATCTCTGGTTTTCTCCCAGACCTTAAGCGCCATCACCCTGAAGCCTCACGGCCTTTGTTCAGGAAGACTCTGCTTTGAAACTCTGTCCCCTCACTCTTTCTCAGCAGCCCCTTTCATCGTGAGGCAGCCTTTCCCAGCAAGGGCAGTAATGCTTACACGAGGCCAGAGCTTTCTGAGGGTCTACAGCCAAACGGTATCACTCTCATAAACAACATATTACAGACCCGAACCTCCCAACTTGTCTCTCCTCATTCTGTACGTGAAACTCGGCTCAATTCAGTAATATTATTAATAACAGTGGCCACTTCTGTCAGTGCCTGCCCTGTGATTGCTCTGAACACTTCACTTCTATGAGCTCGTCCGATGTGCACAGAAGTCCCTCCCTGTAGGACGGATATGACCACAGTTCTCACAGATGGGGAAACTGAGGCCCAGGCCTTGGCTGGGAAATGAAGAAACCAAGATTCAAGGCCCAGATGTTCAGCTTTGGCGTCTATGCTCCTAACCCTCCTCCTGACTGCCTGTCACAGACCCAGCTCTGTTCTTCACACACTCTCACTGATGTGCTGAGTCAGTGGAGTTGATTACTGGCGAGGCTTGCCTGAGAAAAAGGTTAATGGGTGTTATTTCCATCCTGCCATGCATGGTCCTATGAATACACACTTTCATTAAGATGCTGGAGGAATTGTTGAATGTGGGGCACTTTGGGGAGCAGGTTAAGTAACAACCTGTTCTGCCCCCCTATACTCCATAGTGACCTGAAGGGACCAGATACTAAAGCACTCTCTGCCTCCACATGCCAATGTGGAAAGTGGGCTTTCAAAATGAAGACTAACGTGGACCCATAGACCCACAGTAAGAACATAAATCTCAAAGAGAAACATCAGTGATTTGCTTATTTGAGCAAATCAGAACTTTGATTTGAGACAAATCAGAACTTCTCAACAAAGGAGCCACAGGTCTCTTTGGGGCCACAGGTGAAGTGAAGTGAAGTGAAGTCGCTCAGTCGTGTCCAACTCTTTGTGACCCCATGGACTGTAGCCCACCAGGCTTCTCCATCCATGGAATTTTCCAGGCATGAGTACTGGAGTGGGTTGCCATTGCCTTCTCCCTTTTCTCCAGGGGCCACAAAAGGAGCTCAATTTGTAAGGCAAGAGAGAAAGACACTACTGACTAGAAATGGAGCGATGGGGGTTTCAGTGCTGTTTTTGCCAATTCCTAGCATGTGACCACAATACACAGTCTACCTTCCAGGCTTCCATTGGCCTGCCCATCAGTTCAAAGGTGAATAGTCTTTATAGTGTGTCCATGTCTTTGCAACTTTGTTGCCTTCTTCCTAGTTTGCCATCCATTGACTTTCTACTTATTCCTCAAAGCCCCATGGACATGCCCTTCCAGCAGCCCTCAGGTGGAGTTAATCTCTCTTCCTCTTAGCGCACGGAATGCTCATTTATCCCCTCACTGAGACTTACATACTTTGCTATGCTGCATTTTGTATAATTGTTTAGTCATTTAAGGAAGTATTCATTTGTTTAACATAATATCCTGCCCTGCCACATGCCAAGGATGTGCTAGATGCTGGGAATACAATGAATGAGAGATGGCTAAGGGCGGAATTAATTCCCCAAAAGATGAGTCGAAGTTGTAACCCCCCAGTACCTCAAAACATGCCCTCATGTGAATATAGAGTCGTTGTAGAAGTACACAGTTAAGATGAGGTCATAGAGGAACTGGATGGGCCCTTAATCCAATGTCTGTTGTCCTTGCAAGAAGAGAAGAGATACAGACACCCCCGGAGAACCTCATCTGGTAACAGAGGCAGAGATTGGAGTTACGCTGCTGCAAATCAAGGAGTGCCTGGGGATATTAGAAGCTGAAAGAGACAAGGAAAGAATTTTTCCTAGAAGCCTCAGGGAGAATGTAGCACTGCCAAAACCTTCATTTGGGCTATCTCGGCCCCCAGAACTGTTGACAGATAAATCTCTGTTGTTTCAAGCCACCCAATTTGCGGTACTTCATTATTGTTGTCGTTCAGTCACTAAGTCGCGTCCGACTCTTTGCAACCACATGCACTGCAGCACGCCAGGCTCCTCTATCCTCCACATCTCCCGGAGTTTGCTCAAACTCATGTCCATTGAGTTGGTGACGCTATCTAACCATCTCATCCCCAGCTGTCCCCTTCTCCTTTTGCCTTCAGTCTTTCCCAGCATCAGGGTCTCTTCCAATAAGTTGGCTCTTTGCATCAGACAGCCAGAGTATTGAAGCTTCAGCATCGGTCCTTCCAATGAATATTCAGGGCTGATTTCCTTTAGGACTGACTGGCTTGATCTCCTTGCAGTCCAAGGGACTCTAAGAGTCTTCTCCAGCACCACAATTTCAAAACATCAGTTCTTCCATGTTCAGCCTTCTTTATGATCCAACTCTCACATCCATACATGACTACTGGAAAAACCATAGCTTTGACTAGATGGACATTTGTCTGTCAAGGGGTGTCTCTGCGTTTGAATATGCTATCTAGGTTTGTCATAGCTTTCCTTTCCAGGAGCAAGTGTCTCTTAATTTCATGGCTGCAGTCACCATCCACAGTGATTTTGGACCCCAAGAAAATAAAATCTGTCACTGTTTCTACTTTTTCTCCTTCTATTTGCCATGAAGTGATGGGACCAGGTGCCATGATCTCAGTTTTTTGAATGCTGAGTTTTTTTAAAGCCAGCTTTTTCTCTATCCTCTTTCACCATCATCAAGAGGCTCTTTAGTTCCCCTTCACTTTCTGCCATTAGAGTAATATCATCTGCATATCTGAGGTTGTTGATATTTCCCCCAGTAATCTTGATTCCAGTTTGTGACTCATCCAGCCTGGCATTTCTCATGATGTACTCTGCATATAAGTTAAATAAGCAGGGTGTTTGGCAGCTCTAAAAACTAATGCCAAAATTTTCTCCACTTTCAAGGAACAATACATAAACAATTACAGAACAGCATGAGAATACTTCAGTAAAAGGAAATCCTCTGTGCAAACAAAGAGGACATGGCAACCTTGGAGAGCATTCAGGACAGGCTTCCCTAAGCAGGCATATTTGGAGCTGGGTTTTGAAGGATGAGCAGGAGTTCTCCAGGAGAAAGAGTACTCCACGCAGAAGGAATGGCAGCAGCACATGAGTACTCTCTCAGTCTTTCCTGATGGATTGTGCTCCTTAGGGCCCTCAGCACAAAGCTCTTCCCATGGCAGATGCTCAGCCCACATCTCTTGAACTTGCAGGAAAAACTGTACTCTCAAGGAGAAACAGAAAACAGTGTGGGTGGCTGCCACCTAGAGACAGGAAAGACTGAAATCGTCAGACTCCCCAGATAGAGAGCAGATGGAGGGCAGCAGCAGAGGCCAGAGAAGTGAGGCAACCCAAGCAGAGCTGACTTAAAAAAAAAAAAAAGTGGATTGGTCTCTAGGGCTCCAGCTCAGCTGGGAAGGAAAGCAATTTATGGCCAAAGGAAGTAGGCTGACAGTAAACAAAAATACAGTGACCCTTGAGTTCCCACTGGACAGAAGATAGATGATGCCGTCGTAAAAATGAGATTAATTTTAATAAGAGCTTTCACCAACCGGCAGACCCTGGCGGCCAGAGGCCTGTCAGAGAGCCGATGACAGGCAGAGTGGCTGATGGATGGAGCTGACCCTGGCAAGCTGAAGACACAGGGAACAATTGGAAGCCCAGGACTGGCCCCTGGCTATGGATTGGGCAGCTGCAGTTTGTGCACATTCTTGGTTATCTGGTTGGTGTCCCAGAGTAGGAAGTCCATGATCCAAGTCTCTGAACTGTGGCTCATCCCCTCCTGGAGCAAGAACGCCTTGTTCTCTCAGCTTCCTGTGGGATGACCATGCTTGCACACCTCCAGTGACAAGAAGCTCACTACCTTTAAGGGCTCTGGGGCAGCACTCTATAGATGGTCACTCAGACAATACCCTTTGTTTCCTTTACCACAAAACAATCTTGCAAAAACTTCAGTCATTCTGGATTCCAATCAGCAGACTTCATTGTAATAAATACAGTCTGAGAACTCAGTGTGCAACAACATTGTGAGACAAGAGATGGTTACGGACTGGTTTCTGCCCCCAAGAACTTTCAGAAAGAAAAACAGGCTGGACCCTGACCCTGAATGTAAGCCTTGACTCCGGCTATTGACTGAGTCCAGATCCAGTCAGAGTCCCCATCCTCTTAGAGACTCACCTCTGGTCTTGGATGGCCAACTGAGCCCCAAACCTAGTGCTAGACTAAGCTCTAGGTCCGACTATATGGGCCCTAGATGCAGTCTGAATCCTAGTTCTTTGAGAGACTCAGCCTTGATCCTGGACGCCAGTGGCCTTGACCCTGACCCATGGCCTCACAAGCAGATGTTTATCATTGTGTGATGAAGGAAATGGCAAATGGGCACATGTCATTGTCTCAGGGTGCCTGGAGCGATGTACAGATCCTCGACAAGACAGAGGCAGACGTATTTTAGGCACAGCACTGCCTGAGATACAGCTTCTGCCTCTGGAAGCATAGGTAGACACTCCCTCCGCAAGCCCTTACAGACCATGCTTGTCCCACCCCGGCACGCTGTCTCTTTATTTCTGCTCGTGTGCACACTTCCCCCACTGGCCTCCTCTCTCCTTGAGGAGAGAAAACTGTGTTTGTTCGCTTGCAGGCCAGGCTGCTGTCACCAAGCCTTCCTTTTCTGCCCCACTCCTGAACACCTACTGTGTGCTGGGTCCAGGTCTGGTCACAGGGATGCAGAGACAAACAGGCGGTGGCCTGTCACAGATGCCAGCAAGGGCTCAATCAGATCTTTAATCATTTATTTAATCAACAAACCAACAAGAGGGATCACCTTGCAGAGAAATGGTGCCCCGTGGGGTTTATGAGCTGAACACCTGCCAACCAAATAAAACCAGCCCTCATGCTTTTCCAGCACTCAACCCCCCTGGCATCAGACAGCCCGATTTCTTGTCAGCCATTTCCCTGATTATGTATCAATAGATGTCACACAACCAAGTCCTGCCTCCCAAGAGAGTGTTTGAAAAGTCAAAGATGTTTGTCTAATGCAAACCGATGTCATGTCGGGAATTAGTTTGACTAATAGGCCTTTAATTAGATCCTTGTGAGGTCTGGGTCCCAAGCAGAGGCTTCCCAAAGTTTTCATTTAGAAGATAAACTATCCCCTCCCCCAGATTGCCACCATAAATCTCCTTTCCAGTGTGCACTCAGAATGGCAGAGCAAGGCATAGATTTGTTTCTCCTGCCAACACAAAGAATCCTGTGCCCAGCCGCCCAGGGGTTGAGTGCCTGGGAGCCTGCTTGTGGGTCAGGTCTGCCACTCGAGCTGGGGGAGGTCCCTGGTCCCTGCCATCTGCTCCGGTTGGAGACCAGGGCTTCTCACCAGGGCCAGGGAGACATGTTCCCCAACAGCAACAGGAAATGTTCGTTTTGTCAACCCGAATAACCCCAGCAGGGCCAATTCCAGAGCACTGCAGAGAATATAGAAGACTACGATGTGCTCATCTTCCAGGGTGTTCCTCTCAGAGGAAGGAACAAGGAAACCAAAAGAAGCTACAGAATGAGGTCACCATGCCACCCAGGCCGGCAAGAGGGATTTACCATGGAATAATGTATGTAGACACCAGGCCCTGAGCAGGTGCTTAATATATGAGAATTCTGTGATTTACACTGATTCGTTCCTCTGCCTTGACCTTACAGAAGAAACACCAGCATACAGAGAGTCTGAATCAGCCCTGTTCCAGCTGCTTTTCAGGGCCTGGCACCAGCCAGTCCCTGACTGTTTGCTTACCACTTTGCAACCGATTTGCAGAAATCAAAAGAAAGCAGTCAAAAAAGTTTATAGATCATTGGCATTGCCATACAAAATTTCTTGTATTTCACAAAAGCGTTAGTGGTCAGCAAAAGACTGAGAATAAAAAATAGTGTTTCACCACAAACAGTTTGAGATATGGAGGTGGAAGCTTCTGAGTTTGCTCTTATAATTATCATTTTGTATGAGAAATTGAGGCTTGGAGGATTAATTTTCCCAAGTCCATCCATCTAAAGGGTCTAGCTGGTCCTCAAACACAGATCCTCTTTGCTGTAAAGTTTTGTTACTTACAGTTATTCTGTTCCAGGGACCATGAGAGTCACATATCTGGACCTCGCTGTGTTGTTAATAATGAAAAGCTCACAGTAACTAGGGACAAACTCATGGATATTTAGTCTCAGCTCCGCAATTAACTCACACAGTGAGTCGTCTCCTCTCTGGGGCCTATATTTCCTGTACACAATCAGGAAGGTGGCCCACAATTATCTTGAAGGCCCCTCTTGCTCTGACATCCTGAATTCCATCATAGACTCATTCAACAAGGAGGGACCTTTGAAGTCCTGAGGCCAACCTCCCTTCCACAGCAACGGGACTGGGGCTCCAGCAGCCCCCTGCACACTCCCTGTGGGTGGCACAACTGGAGAGTTCTGATTTTCAGGCTGGCCTCCTCCTAAGGACTCCCATGACTGTTGGGCAGGGTCCTTCTATGAGTCTCAGAATACTGACTCCATTTCACTTGCCCTAAGAGATTACACCCCAGAGATGGGCCTTACTATCACTCATAATGCTCAGCTTTGAATCAAAATCAAAAGCACCTTGAAACTTAAGAGGGAATTTCATCTGTCCAGGGCAGAGCTCACCTCTGGAGCATGAGAATGAAAAGGCAACATAGAAACCACTCATGTTTCCTCCCTGGGGAAAGCACTGAAGTGTCCCTTTTGTCCTCAAATACCCAGAGATTCACCCTTGAGGAGCTAGACACCCTGAAGCCTCCCATCTCCTTTTATGAGAGTCCCAAGGGATGCAGAGAGGACCAAGGAGCTCGCCCAAGGCCGCGCTGGCAAGTAGCCCATTCGAGCTGTACCCGCCTGAGAGGCAGTCTGCACAGGATGGTGCACGTGGTGTCAGCCCATAAACACTGACTCCTGCCACACCCCGTCAAGTACACAGGCCCGCCGCAGTGAAAGCTGAGCCCAAGGATTCCATCCAACCGTCCACATCTAAGTAGAGGAAATGGGTTAGAAAGGAAATGGGTCCATTCATGTGGTGTGCCACCCTCTCTACCTCCTGCCTCAAGAACACTGACTCATCACCTCCTCTTCTAAGCTGTCTCTGCACCAATCAATTGGAAAGTGGAAAATGCAGTTTCTGTCACTGTTGAGTGAAACAGGCAAGTGTACAGTAAGGAGTTTGGAAAATTTGGAAATGCACAGAATTTCAGAGTAACAGAATCGAAGAATCACACATCAAACACTTATTGAATGTGTATGAAGTGTCAGACCCTGCAGATTTACAAATACAGGCCAGTCTAGAGTCAGATAACCCTACAAACTTAGTGTCATGGACTTTGAGGATGTTGGAATCCTTTAAAGTATCACATAATAGAATGATAAGATGTTTAGACAGAATCTAAAACTGCAGGACCTTGCCAACCTAGAAATTTGAGGTTCCATAGAATCAACAGGGGTTGTTGAGGTCCCTAAATCTCATGCCCTGGTTAACCAGCCCAAGGCAGGCCAATCTTAGGGAAGGCAAGAAGTTGCCGGTACTATGTAAGGGGCAGGGCAGCAACCAGGATATGTGAGAGGAAACTGGCCTGAAGAATGAGAATGGGAGCCAATAGCAGGAGCCATGTGAGGCATGAAGCTGCCTCTGATATGAAGATCAAGGGCAGAAGCCTCCTGATGGGGATAAGAAAAGCCCACAGACCTTGATCAACCCCATTCCCTATGAACAGAAGACTTCCCAATCCCAGGTGAACCTGAGGAGGCATGTGGGCCATGGCTGGATGGCTCTGAGAAACGTCTTCCCAGGATGGAGCTGGAGTGAATTCCACATCCTGTCCTGGTTCTGCCCTCTGCAAATGCCGGACGAATAGAATAGGATGTATGATACTTTGTCCCCAGTGGACAAGAGCAGTTCCAGCAGGGACAAGCACGTCAGTAAAGGCAGAGGCTGGAGGTATAGGGTGTGTTCAAAGGAGGGGAATGTCTCCAGTGTCAAGGGCATGGAGAGACACTGAGAGAGAAGATGCTGGAATGGGACATTGAGCTCTAACGATGGAGGCCCTGGAGGCTCAGCGGCTGTACTCTGCACCTGTCTCCCCCATCTCTGGGTATGGCCCACGTACGGCCAGAGGCCAGGAGCAATCGCTGATTGCCTGGTCCACGATGGGGCACTAGCAGGGACCTCTTCTCCCTATCTCAGGTCTGTGGTGTGCCCTTTCCCTGCCCCTGGGTGGCTTGATGAGGCCCTGGAGGAGCCATGCGGTGGGCTCAAGGTGTAATGTGCAGGCTTAAGTGTCTCTAAAACAACTAGTAAAAACCCTGACCAAATCCAAACCAGATGCCCCAGGGCGTGCAGGGCTGAGAGCTGTCAGCACCTCTGCATTTTCACCTGCTCATGTGGGCTGCACCTGTAGGCGACAGGACCTCAGGAGAGCTCCAGGCTGTCTACCAAGTTCAGCCCCTACTGGCCTGCCCAGCATGGAGGCACTGAAGGGGAAGATGGCAGGCCTCTCCTGGGCCAGTGCCCCCTTCAGATTTGCCTTCCCTTTCTCCCAGTTCCCAGTACAGGCCCTCAGGATTTATGAATGCCCCAACTAGACTCCCTAGCTAGGAGAAGTTGGCTGAGTTGCCTCTCTTCTCTGAGTCTCAGTTTTCCTATCAGCAACATGGGCACATTAATAATGACCTCCAAGATGACAGGATAGGTCATTCATTCAGTTGGACAAAAATTTATTGGGGATTTACTGTTGCTCAAGCATTGGACTAGGCACTGGGAATTCAGTGGTGAAGAAAAAACAGACACTGTCCTTGAATTCATAGAGCTTTCAGTCTACAGAATAGACTGGCAAAACAAATCTCCACACAAGTGGGTATCCAATTTTAAAAATCAAGTGAATGTTTTGAAAAGGATATGCTAGGTGCACAGAGCTTACAACAGGATAGGGGCTGAATGAGACCTCTCTGAAGGAATAATTCTCTTTTCTAATATTTATTTTGTGGCCATGTTGGGTCTTAGCTGCATCATGCTCTCTCAGCGGTTGTGCACTGGCCCTGTAGCCCCAATGCACGCGGATTCTTAGTTCCCCAGCCGAGGATCGAACCCAAGTCCCTACATTGGGAGGTGGATTCTTAACCACTGGACCACCAGGAAAGTCCCCGAAGAAATAATTCTTAAACTGAGGCCTGAATGCTGAGTAAGTCAGAGGAAGGGTTTGGGTGGAGGCCTTCATGCAAAAAAACAAACGAAAAAAATACCCCAGCACGTGACAAGGCCCTGAGGCAGGGGAGCAGTCAACTTGTTTCCTCTTTGTAAGCAGCAAGCAGAGAGGGAGGAAGGAGAGGCAGGAGGCAAAGTAGCAGAGAACAGATAAGGCAGGGTCCCCGGGGAGGCAACCACAGGAGATGTGAGTCTGGGGGCAACAGAAGCCCCCACAGTATTTTCAACAGAGCCTCCGCACCATTCTACACTTCCAGCTTTACAAGATGACTTTGGTGGGCAGTTGAGATCATGGATGAGACTTCCTCACCTCTGATCTGAAAGAAGTGCCAGGATCTGAGGGTCAGGAAGAGAAAGGATTAGCCATGGACCACAGGTGTCAGGTACCAGGACATTCGCAGCTCCTCCCCTGTCCCTGGGCTGCCTCTGACAGTTACCGTGTGCTTGTACCATCCTTGACCTCATTTGATCCTTCCAGCTCTGGGAGAGGGAGGCAGATAAACCAGGGATCCTCAGTTCCCTGACCCTAAGGAAACCAAGGTCCAGAGAAGTGAGTGTCTTCCTGAGTCATGTTAGTGGACTTGACCCCAAGCCCTCTGACCTGACATTAGGTCAGATCACTCTCAAGAGAGAGCACTCTATGGAGACCTCTGCCCAACAAGCAATGGGCAGCTTCCAAGGTAGAGATCCAATGTGGGATTGCGGAGATTTCAGAGACCAAAGTCATACCAGACCAGGACAGGAAGGAGGCTCAAGGTGCTAAACAGAGGGTCCCAGGCAGAAGGCCTGGGCAAGATGCAGAATGACATGGGATGGCACATGTGGGAGCACCACGCCAAGGCCGGGGCACCTGGTAAGCCACCCCAAGGACAATGACCATCCCAGCCCGTCCCAGGCCATCCCTGGGGGCCACATTCCCACAGCACATCTGCTCCTTCTGCCCCAAACACGCCTGATGAGATCAAAAGGCCAAGAGCTCTGCCCTGAGCCTGTGCGTCTTCTGGTGCAACCATCAATCCTGCGAACACCATTCTATGAAGAGCTCCAGTTCCTCCCACTACCTCTGAGAGGCTCCTCCCAGCATGGGCCACAGAACTCTCAGAAAAAGTTCTGAGCAGCTCAGAGCCCACAGGCCAGTGACCTGTGCTTCTCTTATGGTGTCTCTGCTGGGACAGCCTGGGCTCAGCTCCCTTGAGAGCTCTGTCACACTGGGGGCCCCTCTCTTCATGTCCTTGAACTTCCAAGAGTCTTGGCCTCCCAGCGATACAGCTCCCCACCCGCATCAGCCTCCTCCCTCGGTGCACACCTACCATACCTGAAGGCTCAGCTCAGCCATACCCTCCCGCACTCCAAAGCTCAGGGCAGGCACCCAGCCCTCCTCCAGGAAGCCTCCTCTGATTCACGAGGACTGAGCAGCCTCTCCTCGGGGCTCCTGCAGCCCCCGCACTCCTCTTGCTTTTCCAAGGACACCATGAACCTCCTAAAGGCAGGATCTATGCTTCCCTTGTTTCCATTTCCTGGAGGCCAGCACACAGTGGGAAGCAGTAAATGTCTATTATCTCTTCCACTTCCCTTTCTGGGAACAGAGTCCAGCAAACGGCCTTGGACCATGAGAAAAAGAAAAAATTAGGATGAGTCTGGAGCCTATTACACAGAGTGAAGGAAGTCAGAAAGAGAAAGCCAAGCATTGTATGTTAATCCACATATATGGAATCTAGAAGGGCTTCCCATGTAACGCTAGCGGTAAGGAACCCACCTGCCCATGCAGGAGACATAAGAGACATGGGTTCAGTCCCTGGGTCGGGAAGATTCCCTAGAAGAGGGCATGGCGACCCAGTTGTCCAACCACGGACTGAGGAGCCTGGGGGGCTAGAGTCAATAGTGTCGCACAGAGTCAGGCACGACTGAAGCGACAACACGAAGGCGAGCTGGAAATCTAGGAAGATGGTACTGATGACCCTACTTGCAGGGTAGCGAGGGAGACACAGACATTGTGTTCACAGCGGGGAAGGAGAGGACGGGATGATACGAGATAGCAGCCCTGAAACATAGGCATTACTAGATATAAAATAGATAGGCAGTGGGAGATCGATGTATGATGCAGAGAATCCAAAACCAGCACTCTGTGACGACTTGTGGGGTAGGATGGGGAGGGAGGTGGGAGGGGTGTTCTAGAGGGAGGAGACGTGTATACCTAATGCCGATTCATGTTGATGTGTGGCAAAAAAAAAAAAAAAAAAAATCACAATATTATTAAGTAATATCCTCTAATAAAAAAAAGAAAAAATAGTAATTCAGAATTTGAAGAGCAGTTGAGTCTTCCAGTGTCTAATAGGATGAAGTCTTCTCTCCTGGTGTGGCATTCAGCGCTCTCGCCGGGGTCACGCTCACACTGCAACCCAGACAGGTAAAGACCGATCACCCCACTCCCCCAGGCCCGCACACCTCTGGCCTCCCCCTCCTCTTTTCCTTCTTGGCCCACGGAGATTAGGCAAGGGCAGGTTGAACCTCCTCTCATTCCACCAGGTTCCCCAGGGGGTGACATAACAACGCTAAACCTCACCTATGAAGCAGCTGGCTGCAGCCTAGGCCCTCGGAAAATGTCAATTGCCCCTTTCCTGCCTCCCCCGCCCCTTGTAAGTTGTTTTCCCTCCAAAGCCTGGAGCTAATGTGCCTCACCCAGGAAGCCTTTCCTGACCTGGCCCCCTCCCATCTCTGCTGAGCCTGAAATCTAGGTGGCCTCCGACTCGCTCATGCGCCCTGGAAAGCTGCAGGGCAGGACGGAGCCATTGCTAAGCCTGGATAAAGGTGAAATCCAACAGTTGGGAGAGATTATTTTTGGACCTGACACAAATGCTAAATGAAGAGCCCTCAGCCTTCCAAGCAATCTTTGCTTTGTGCTCCAAGGCCCAAAACTAACATTTTCATAATAATTTTCCAGTATCAAAGTGATAGTTTTGATTCAAGACAGCTGAAGCCTGCAAAAATGTGTGGCGGCCTCTCCCGCCCTCGAGCCAAACATGTGCCTCTGTCTCTATTTTAACACCTTTGATAATCATCGAAAAATGCGCGGCCCAAGCAGTTTTCTCAGCTTTCTGACTGTAACAGCCGCCTCTGGAAGGCGGTGTTGGGAGTCTGTTTTCCTTCTGCGTTACTCTGAGCCCTGGGCTTTAGCGCTCCCAGCTCGCCTGGCTTCTCAACCTCGCTCTCTACATTCCACTAGTGACGACTGATGCAGGAGTTGGGCTTTCCAGTGCTATTAAAAAGGGGGGAGCCCAAGAAATACAGTAACACAATCTCATGGAAAACTGATATAATCTTTTCAAAACTATAAAGATCGCTCACCCAGAGGAACATCTGCATGGAAAAAGAAAAAGGTTTAAACAAACTGGAAAGGGGTCGGTAACTGTAAAGGCCCGCATGCCGGGAGACTGCTGGCTGGTCCAGAGCTGCTGTCTCTCTGCAGGGAGAAGGCCATCCTCAGAGGCGCCAGTTCCCTCACTGAGAGCTCCCGCCATCTGGAACTCATTGCAGGAGGGAACACTGGCCTTCATGAAAAGAAGCCTAGCTTTATAATAATTGTTCTTTAAATCATTACAATGGCCTGAGCCCCAGAGACAGAGAGTCAAGGGATCGGAGGGACAGACCAGGGGCCCCCCAGGTCGGAGTCCTGACCAGTCCTATTCTTTCTTGGATGTCCTGGCCACCTCCCCCCAGAAAACAGACTCAGGTCAAATTCTAGGCTTTTCTCCGAGCCTGCCACTTGTTGCCCTGGAGAAGAAGTTACTTGCAAAACAGTCGTTTGCAAAGATCCTTTCGGTCCTTGGTACCTTCTGGGTTCAGGGGCTCAAAAAATGCTGAAGCCAGTGCCACAGAGTGGACACTGCAGGCCTGACTCTCCAAGTCCCCATATTCCCCAGGGGGCTCACGCATCTTCAGTGGTGACAGTCGGCAAAGGCAGCATCTGCTACACCCGGGAAACCTGGCGAGAGATGAGCTCAGACACGTGGGCCACGTGTGGTCAAGACAGAGCCCATCCAAACCCGCTGACTCCATCTGTTGGACCACCAGAGCTCCAAGATGTAAGCATGGACCAGAGTCTCGGGGTCTCAGAATAACAGGATCTGAAGATCTGAGGGTCTGACTTTAGCAGAGGTCTGGAATCTTAGCTCCTAGAAACTCTGGTCTTCTCCTGCCTTCCTCCTCCATATTGGTGTTCAGTCACTAAGTTGTGTCCACCTCTTTGCAGCCCCGTGGACTACATACAGCATCGCAGGTTTCCCTGTCCCTCGCCATCTCCTGGAGTTTCTCAGACTCATGTCCATTGGGTCAGTGATGCTGTCTAATCATCTTGTCCTTTGCTGCCTTCTTCTCCTCTTGCCTTCAATCTTTCCCAGCATCAGGGGCTTTCCCAATGAGACAGAGGGTTTGAATGCTGAACTCGATGCAACAAATTTGGACGGACTGATTCGCTGAAGAGGTGATGTGGGACTTCAGGCTCCGTGAGACTTGAGGGACTGAGACCCACGCCCTTAGATCACACGTGAGAGAGCCCTGGGCCACTAGAGAGGCCCTCTACCCCAGACAAGGGTGCCTCTGGGCAAGCGTCCCTGCCTCAGCATGCTGCCCGGCCACAGGTGTGGGTGCTTCCCTTGGGTCCTCACTGCCTCTCCACGACCTTTGTTCTCTGCCCTGGCAGCTGTCCCAGGGCCCTGCTCTGCTCATGCTGAGATCAAGCTTCCTGATGGTGGCTTTGGCTACCACCTCCATGCTCCTGACCAGGAGAATTCTACACCCAACCCAGCTCTCCCTCTTTCTTGGGTTGAGACCCATGTATCCTGCTGTCTGCTGGAAATGCCCTCCTTGATGTTTCACAGCCCCTGAGACCCAGCCGGTTCCCATTCTTCACCCCCTTAAAGCATTCCCACCTCAGGGGAGGCACTGCCACCCACAAGGCACCCCACCCTAAAACCAGGGAGTCATCTGACCTCTCTCCTGCCCTCTCATCCCCATTCCTGAGACCTGGAGCCCTGTCCCTTCTTCCTTCCCCAGACTCCTCAAAACATTCACCTCTCTCCACCCCACTGCCCTGCCCCACTTCCACGCCTCCTGTACCTGGCTCACTGCGGCCTGCTTCACACGGATGTCCAGATCCCCTACCTAGCAGCCAGGGCCATCATTCTAAACTACAAATCTTACCAGTTTCTCTCTGGTTGAAAGTGAAAGTGTTCATCAAGCAGTCATGTCCGACTCTTTGTGAGCCCATAGACTGTAGCCCACCAGGCTCCTCTGTCCATGGAATTCTCCATCAAGAATACTGGAGTGGGTTGCCATTCCTTTCTACAGGGAATCTTCCTGACTCAGGGATTGAACCCAGGTGTCCTGCATTGCAAGCAGCTTCTTTACTCTCTGAGCCACCAGGGAAGCCCTTCTCTCTGCTTAAAATCTTTTAATTATCTATGAGAAATAGTCCCTATTCTGTGCTAGTCCAAATGGGCTAGGCGAGGCTGCAGTAACTAACACCTTAGAACTCTCAGCAGCTGAAAATATCAGTATTTCTCAGTCCTAGTACATGACCACTGAGGGTTATCAGGTGACTCTGCTCGTCATAGTCCTAGGCCCTGGGCTCCTGGAGCAGCTGTCGTCTTGAACGTTGTCCCTCACTGTGTATGTAAAAGACTGCCATGGAAGGTCTCACACTGACAGTTAAATGCCCGAGCCTGGAGGTGACTCAGGTCACTTTTTTTCACCACTGGCCTTGACTAGCCATATGGAACCATTTAACCACAAGGGGCCCAGGAAGGGCAACCCTCCCACGTGCCCAGAGGGTCATTGATAATACTACAGTCATGAATGCCCTTCAGTGTTTGAATACCTGGGTTCTCTCTTACCTCTGTGCCTTTCAAAGGCTCATTCCTCTGTCTGGAACCCTCATCCTCACACTTCATATACGGAACCCATCCTGGGGTCTCCACTTAGACAACCCGGGCCCAAGAGGCTGACTCTGAATTCCCCACTCACAAGCACATCTCTCCTCTGGGCTCTCAAGGCTTTGTTCACACTCCATTTTATTATCTACTGTCTGCTCGTTCTTGGACTGAGTTCTATGAAAACAGGCGTTTGAATGCTTTGTTTATTACTGTATCCCCAGCGCCTGCTCAAGTGCCCATATGGAAAGATAATCAGGATTGTTAAATGAATGAATGAATATATGAATGAGAGAAGGAAATCAGCCAGAGCCCAGTGGCAGAGCTCTTAGGAGTGGCAGGGAGACTGAAGTCTACGGGAATAAAACCAACGATCATGCTGAGTGAGTTCCAGAAGGTAGGCTTCCACGGGCTGGTGGGGCAGAGAAAGAGAAGGCCTCTGTAGTGCCCTATGAGGAAGGATGCACCCCATGGAGAATGTCAGCCTGAGGCTAACCCCCCAGCAGTTAGCAGGCAGTCCCAGAGTGGGCGGGAATCAAGGGGGAGGAGGGGGAGGGGTGCAATCCAGGACTCAGCTGGTAGAAGCAGAGTGACTGCACAGCCAGAGCAAGGGCCGCCCCCGGATTCTCCTGAACCCTCTCTCCCTCCTCTGGCCGCCTTGGCCTGCTCCAGGGCTGCTAAAAGGCAGAAACTCTTCAGCGCATTTTATTTCTTGAATCTGAGTGTCTGTCTGACTCCCCAGCAATGACCACAGCACTTCAGTTCCATTCAGTTCAGTCACTCAGTCGTGTCTAACTCTTTGTGACCCCATGGACTGCAGCACGCCAAGCTTCCCTGTCTATCACCGACTCCCGGAGCTTATTCAAACGCACGTCCATCGAATAAATGATGCCATCCAACCCTCTCATCCTCTGTCGTCCCCTTCTCCTGCCTTCAATCTTTCCCAGCATCAGGGTCTTTTCCAGTAAGTCAGTTCTTCCCATCAGCTGGCCAAAGTATTAGAGCTTCAGCTTCAGCATCAGTCCTTCCAATGAATATTCAGGATTGATTTCCTTTAGGATGGACTGGTTTGATCTGCTTTCAAGGCTGTATATCGTCACCCTGCTTATTTAACTAATATGCAGAGCACATCATGCAAAATGCCTGGCTGGATGAAGCACAGCACTTGGCACATAGTAACAGCTCAATTTACGTTTGTCAATCTGACCTTGATATAAGCTTTTTTCTCCAAGCCCTCAGGAGAAGTCAGCCTGCCTGGTATCTTCTATCTCTCTGGCTGACATGACATTGGCCTCTGTAGCCTCCCGCGTTCCATCCCACCCACTCTGACATCCCTAGGAGCAGACAGAGATATGTACATGGTGTGCCCAGATGTCACTCCTCAAACTCCATGCATCTCAGCCAAGACACGCCAGTGTATGAAGCCCTGGGCCAGCCTCCAGGGCCAGACAAGACAGGGGGTCTGCTCAGTGTAAAGGGGCAAGCCTCAGACATCAGGGGTGAGCCTCAGGAACAGTGTCCAGGCACTTGATAGGGCCTACTCTGGTCTGTGGTCAGAGCCCAGGGGCCTGGGATTTCCACAGTGATGATATTCACTCACCCTTCTCCCCTGCATCCTCACTCCCATGTGAGCAGCTGCCAGGTCTGCCTCCTCAAGGTCTCTGGAATCTGTCCACTCACCTGAATCACCAGAGCAGCCTCTGCCCACAGCCCTGCCCCAACCTTCCCTCCACACTGCAGCTGGAGTCATCTTTCTAAAGCCAAGAAAAGTTTAGGCCATGCCCCTCCTTAAACTCTCCCTCTCTGGAGTCAAGACTAAGGCCTGTAAGATTCTCCATCTTCTGGCCTTGGCTTAACTGGCCCCTGCCCTCCAGTCTCATCTCTTGCTACCTCCGCCCTCACCCTCTTCAATCTAGCCAGACGCCCTTACAAGTGTGTGGTGTTTACCGCACCTTCCAGCCTTGCACATGCTGTTCCTTCTAGGTGGAACTCTTCCCTCCTAGAAAACATCTATCACTTTTTAAAACTTGGTTCAATCTTCACCTTCTCTGGAAGATCTGCTTGAACCCTGGTTGGATAAGACGGCTCGGTGGGTAAAAAATCTGCCTGCAATACAGGATAGACAGGAGATGCGGGTTTGATCCTTGGGTCGAGAAGATCCTCTGGAGGAGGGCATGGCAACCCACTCCAGTATTTTTGCCCAGAGAATCCCATGGACTGAGGAGCCTCGCGGTCTATAGCCCAAAGGGTTGCAAAGAGTCAGACATGACTGCACGACTACACACATGCATTGCTGGATACGAGTCAGATATGTCTTTCTGTTTCTACAGCCTCCCAGTTTCCTTCTTTGGTAACACTTCTTATCATTCTATATCTCCATTCATTCATTCACCAGCATCTAGTATATAACTAGCCAGATATAACTGTTTAAGACAAATGAGAGGGAGGAAGGGGTAAACAGCTACAGCTATCTGGAACAGAGCTGAGTAGGATGGACACGAAGGCTAGTAGAGATGGGAGAAATCCGTGAGTCCTGGAAGATCTGAGAAGACTTCCTGGAAGAGGACTGGAGTAGAGCCCAGAATGACAAGAACGGCTTAGTTGAGTGAAGAATAAGTGCCAGGCCAATTTCACATGGGAGAGAGGGGCAGTGTGGGCATTGAGACCGGTTTCAAATACCAATCTAATGAGTTTGGACTTTATCCTGAGGTCAGCAGGGAACTATTGAAGGATTTCAAGCAGATTATAAGGGGATACTTATCATTAAACCATGATTAAATCTCCATGTTTGAAGGGTCTCCCAGCTGCAGTGTGGTGTGCAGAGACCAGTTAGGAGGCTAACCCAGACTCTGCAGGAGAATGATGGCCTGCACTCAGATAGATGGGCTAAGATCAAAGGGTGGGCTGGAGACCTGCTTAGGCGGGAGAATTGACAGGACTTCGAAGCTGATTGGATATGGGAGGGGAGAATGGAGTTTAAAATTCCTCTGAACTTTCCAACCTGGTAACCAGTGCACACCAGAGAGGATTTGTTTTTCTCTGGACACATTATATGTTGAAGCTTCAGGTAGGACAGAGTAGGGAATAGTCAGGACACAATTGCTTCTCCTGAGTGCTCAGGAGGGGCCAGAGCACACGGTGGGCGTGCGGTCATGTGAAAGGAAGTGATGTGTCTCTTTATCCCGATAGAGCAGACGTATCCCTCCACTCCTGAAGCCCCAGTCAGTCCTTCCCCTGAGGCGAGAAATGGGACTGGAGGCTGTGCTGGGAGTTGATGCTGTTTAGTTGCTAAGTTGTGTCTGACTCTTTGTGACTCCATAGACTGTAGCCCACTAGGCTCCCCTGTCCATGGGGTTCTCCAGGCAAGAATACTGGAGTGGGTTGCCATTTCCTTCTCCAGGGGATCTTCCTGACCCAGGGATTGAACTGCACTGGCAGGCTGGTTCTTTACCACTGAGCCACCAGGGAAGCCCAAGCTGAGAGGAGGAGCAGCCTAATCAAAGGCCTGCAGGGGGGCACCCAGAGTATGAAGGATCCGGGAGCCCTGCACAAAGGCACGCAGTGGACCAGCTGCCCTCTCCAGGGCCCAGGCTTCATTCTCTGATGGAATATTCGATGTCTTCTATTTGCCTGCCAAGTGAAAGAGTCTGGTGGCCCTTGCAGACAGAGAACAGGAAGGGCAGAGAGGGCATTCCTAGTGTCCTGAAGTCAGACATGGAGACCAGGCTGAATCCCAGAGCTGCTTGGCAGCTGCTCTGCAAGGAAGTCAGATAAGAACAGAGCATACTGACTGCAAGACATAGCCCACTCCGGCTTAGCCCTAAAGGTCAGGAGATAAGGGCTTGGAGAAGTCCAAGTCCAAGGCCAGCACACAGTAGGTTCTCAATCATTGTCTCAGATTAGACAGTTCTTTCTCTGCCTCATGAGTCCCAGCCTCCCAGCAACCAGGATGAAGAGAAGCAGAGACACCCCCTCTGCTGTGTCTCTTTCTGTTCCCCCATGCCTCTCCTCCCTCCATCAGCTCTATACAGGTGGAACTCACCACACTTTCCTGAGGTCTCTGTGCCTCCTCCTCCCTCTGGCTTTTGTTCATGCTGTTCCTTATTTCTGGAACATGCTCATCCTCCTCTACCCTTCTATCCAGCTTACCTGTCACCTCCTTCAGGAAGTCCTCCCTGATGCCCCCAGGCATCACCTTTGTTCTCTCATAGCCCCCACTTCTAGCTCTACTAAAGCTCTAATGATCACCTGACCATGAGTGCCTAATTCACCAAGCCTTGGCACTGCACTGCTGTGCCCCTGCTTCGCAGCCCTTCAGTGCGCCGTGTTCTCTCCCTCCCTCGGCTGCCATGGGTGCTCTTCCTCAGCCCAGAAGGCCCACCCTTCTCACCTCATCCAAGCTGCATGAGCTCATTCCTCCTGACTCATGACAAAGGTCACTTTCTCAGAGGCCATCCTTGATGTCACCCCTTACTGCACCGAGGTCCCCTTAACCCCCTGACCTTTCCCTGGGCCTTTGTGGCTATATTTCCTTATCATCCCTGTTTTGCTGTATGGCACTGATGCAATGAGGCACAGCAGTTAAGAGCCCGTGGACCCTGGAGCCAGACTGCCTGGTTCACATCCCAGCTCTGCCACTTATCAACTCAGGATGGTCCCTTGATCTCTCTGCACCTCGGTTTCCTCATCAGTAAAGTGGATATAGGAAAGTTACCTCCTCCCAGTGGGAGAGGGGAAGTGTAAATTTGTAGTGAACAGCAGTCCCTGGGGCTGTTTTCCCCTCCTCTGGGTATATGGCAGGACCGAACTCACCTCTGAAGTGCTGTTTGCTTTGGCCAGTGAAATGTGAGCCGAGTTAAGTGTGCCACCTCCCAGAAGTCTTAAGAGACACTATGTGGTTTGTCATGTCCCCTTGTCCTGTCTCTCCCTCAGCCTGGGACCCTGAATGAGGGGAGATGTGCTATATACCTCCTGCTGACTCATAATAAACAATGTGATGTGAACAAAAATAAGCCTTTGTCATTTCAAGCCACTGGGATTAAGGGCTGTTTGTTTCTGCAGCATACCTGTCCTATTCTGACTGATAGAAGCATCTAGAACAGGCCATGGCAGAGAGTAAGCACTCTGTAAGGTCACCTATTATTATCATGCTTATGTGTTGGCCTGCTAGACTCTGAGAGCAACGCCCACCATTTTCACACACACTGTGGTATCTACCTCCAGCTCCTGGCATAGTGCCCAGAATGTAACAGTTGTTCAATAAAATATTTGTTGACTTGTTGATTATGGTGAGGCTGAGACCCTGCTAAACACACACATAACCACCTCACCTGCTTGGCCAGGTCCCCACCTGTGGGTGACAGAGTTCCAGACATGCCCAGAACCACCCCTCTGCCCGGCCATAAATCCCAGTGGCCCAGTTTCTTTTGAACAGCCCCCAGAGTTCTTCCATCCTAGCAACGCCTGTGAGTTGTGATGGAATAAACTGGTCTTGCCAAGGCTGCGGTCTGGCCCATCTGCTATGGCTCCCTTGTGGACATTCCTCCTGGCCTGGCACAGTGGGCGGCCTTTCCCCTGGTGGTTATTTGCCAAGCTATTCCAGGTGGTTTCATTTCACTCAGCAAACCCAAACCACTCCCAATGTCTGAGAAAATTCTAGATCCTGACAAAAGGAATATGGAGGCATCTAGTCCGATCTCCATCTGGTGAACATAACTCCAGGAGGCACCAGGCTCTGCTTGCACACCTCCATTGATGGGAACCTCATTACCTAAAGAGTTTTAGCTCCACTGTGGGAGAGTTCTGACTGCTGAGCTCTTCCTAATGTATGACATCTACGTGTCTGTCACCTCATCCTGCCCCACAGGGTACAGGCACCACACAGATTACAGCCAGTTTCTCTGATCTGTGACAACTCTTCTTTTCAATCACCCTGACTCCCTTACCTTCTTCTTGAAAACATTCTTAACTTCATCTTATCTTTGGATTTTTTTTTTCAGTCTCGGAGATTTTATGAGAAGACTCCCTGAATTTCCCATTTGTGGGATTTTTGTCAAAATTTACAATTGGTGCAGTTCAGTGTGTGTGTGTGTGTGTGTGTGTGTGTGTATGTGTGCTTAGTCACTCAGTCATGTCTGACTGTGACCCCAGTGGGCTGTAGCCTGCCTGGCTCCTCTGTCCATGGGATTCTCCAAGCAAGAATACTGGAGTGGGTAGCCATTCCCTTCTCCAGGGAATCTTCCCAACCCAGGGTTCAAACCCAAGTCTCCGGCATTGCAGGCAGATTCTTTACCATTTGAGCCACCAGGGAAGCCCAGTCCAGTCCAAATTTGGTCTCAAAATAATGGGCTGGCCTTCCATGTGTCCATGGCCCAGTAGGCAGACTTCTACAAGATAGAGCCCAACACAAATGTGCCCCCATGATCTATTCCTACACCGAAAATATCCACCATCAACTCAAATCCACCCATGGAGGACTCTTGTGCAAGATGATAATGATTGTTCCTTTAGGAAAAGTTGCAAAAGCCTCAAAAAATTTCTCCAGATGGATTACCATTCATGAAAACCTTGGATGGCATTCAAGC